>NC_067495.1:65755308-66089716 GCF_947179515.1 Apodemus sylvaticus | reverse complement strand
AAATATTTGCTAAATGCTCTTACAAAACTATGTTTGCACTCGAGAGATTATTTCCATAGTGGGAAGCCTATTCATAGTAACCAACTGAAGAATACTTAGCAAGTTTAGTTGATCAGAATAGCAGCACTAACAACACTTTCCTCAAAATTTATTCCCACTGGGATCACTGGGTTCAGCACTGACAAGCCTGCAGCAGTTTCAACGGCCTCTTTCTTGGTTTTCAGAGATCGAGGGGGAGGGTCTCTCTCTATAGACCAGGCTGGCTTAGAACTAACTCTTGTTTTTTTTAATACTGGAGATCGAACTCAGGTTTTTATGCATATGCATGTTAGATAAACGTTCTACCATTGAGCTACATATACATACATGCACATACATACATGCATCTTTCCAGCAAGATATATCCCCAGTGAGGACCACAACTTTAGTAATTTATTTTAGTTTGAATTTCCTTATATTTTTAATTTGCGTGTTGCATATACACACATTTGTGCAGCAGGGTGTTTGGGGTCCTACTCTATCAATGGCTTCTCTTGAGAGAGAATCTCTCAGTAAGCCCCAGCAATCCTCCTGTCTCCACCTTCCCCCCCCCTCCCGACCCCCCCAGCACTAGGATTACAGGCATACACAGCCACATCCAGCCAGTTTGTAAGTTTGAACTCAGGTTCTCATGATTGTGCAGAAGGCACTCTTACCCACTGTGCTATTCATACCAGCTTCAGGACCACATTTTGAAATGAACTTTACCAAACTTTACCTGGTTTTACAGAACCAGGTGGAAGTGGGGCAGACACAAAAAGGAATTTCAATTGGGTTGCTATGTTAGAGAACTTATTCTCTGCTCAGAGGTTAGACTACTTAACCAGGTCAGAGATATACGAAAGAGGTGGGGGAAGATGAAAGGAGCCTTAATCTGATCTTTGGCTAGGATAGCCAAGGGAATAAAAGCAAGTTCCACGAGTATTTCCCATTACCTCAATATTTTGAGCAAAAATGTCAATCAAATCATGAAAACTTGAAGATTTTAGGTGTCTGCCATTTTCCCAGGACATATCTCATATATATATGATATATATCCATTCCTCCCACTCCTCCACTCCTCCCAGTCTCTCCCTCACTCCCTCTTCCTCAGATACACTTCTCCTCTGTTTCCCTTCAGAAAAGAGCAGGCCTCCCAGGGATACAAAGTAAAACCAGCATAACAAGACGCAATAAGACTAGGCATATACCCTTATATCAAGACTAGGCATATACCCTTATATCAAGACTAGGCATATACCCTTATATCAAGACTAGGCATATACCCTTATATCAAGACTAGGCATATACCCTTATATCAAGACTAGGCATATACCCTTATATCAAGACTAGGCATATACCCTTATATCAAGACTAGGCATATACTCTTATATCAAGACTAGGCATATACCCTTATATCAAGACTAGGCATATACCCTTATATCAGGCTGGACAAGGCAACCCTACAAAAGGGTCCATAAAGCAGGCAAAAGAGTCAGCTCCCACTCCCACTGTTAGGAGTCCCACAAGAACAACAAGCGAACAACCATAACATATATGCAGAGGGCCTAAGTGAAGCTCATGCAGGCTCCCTGGTTGTTGGTTGGGCTCTGCAAGCCCCTATGAGCCCAGGTTAGTTAATTTTGTAGGTTTCTTTGTGGTGTCCATGGAATCCTATGGCTCCCCCACAATTCTTCTTCCCCTTCTTCCAGGGGATCCCTGAGCTCAGCCTAATGCGTATCTGTGGGTTTCTGCTTCTGTTCCCACCAGTTGCCAGAGGAAGCTTCTCTGAGGACGATCCCCACTACATATTTTATTATTCTGCTGTATCAACAAATAAGAGGAGCTGTGAGTTCCTCATTTGCTCCGCTCACTTCCCAGTTCTCTCAAGGTTAAACGTCTGTAAGTAAAGTTGAGAAGCTGACCCCAGCGGGCAGACACACAGGTCTCAGACTGCAGGAAAAAGGGAACTTCTCAAGGTCACTTTCACACAGCCCCTGCTGTAATTAAAGGCTGGTGACCATGAAGCATCAGTCAGGGAGGGCACCACACTGAAGAGCAGCTGCTGCCAGAGCATCCATCTGCTATGGCAAGTGCCATGGTATAGTGGAGATGACAGCTTTAAGCCTCAAGCTGGAGCAAACACGACTTTCCCACGAGGCATCTGGCAGGAAGTCCTCTGACTCATGTTACACTCATCTCAACCACATACTCCTGCATGTTCCCAAAGCCACAGAGAAACCATATTGATTCTAAACCTGTACCTGTACCTGCTTGCCTCATTTGTTTCTTTTGGGAAAATTTTTGGCTTGTAACTGAAAGCATAGTTCCTTTAAAAAACTATTTGTGTGTGTGTGTGTGTGTGTGTGTGTGTGTGTGCGCGCGCGCGTGTGTGTGAGTGAATGTAGAGTTGCTTTCTTATAAGGAGCTGGGGATCAAACTCTCTGCCTTATCTTGTTAAGTGTGTGCTCTACCTTAGCTTCACTCCCTAACCACACCCATGTTACTTTTCTAATGCAAAGGTTGCAGCTAACCCAACCAAGGCCTTTCAGAGAGGGTGGAGATCTGTGGGTGGGGACAGTCTCTACAGAGAAAAACTAAAGGCTGCTAAATTTCACTACTCCAGTTGCTCAGCCCACAGGGGAAAACCACTTCTATTGGGCTTTGATTGTATACAAAAGAAGAATCTTTCTTTTTTATTGGATATATTCTTTATTTACATTTCAAATGTTATCCTCTTTCTTGGTTTCTCCCCTCCCAGAAAACCCCATCCTCCCCCCCCCCTGCTTCTGTGAGGGGTGTTCCTCCACCCACCCCACTCCCACCTCCCTGCCCTCAATTTCCCTACTCTGGGGCACCTATCGAGCCTTCATAGAACCAAGGACCTCTCCTCCCATTGATGCCTGACATAGAAATTCTCTGATACAAATGCAGCTGGAGCCATGTGTACTCTTTGGTTGGTGGTTTAGTCCCTGGGAGCTCTGGGGGGAGGGGGGTCTGTTTGGTTGATATTGTTGTTCTTCCTATGAGGTTGCAAACCCCTTCAGCTCCCAAAAGAAAAATCTTAAAGGGCACCTAACACAACATTACCATCAGTTGCTTCTAAGTGCTGAATTACTAGAGATTTCATTTAGGAAAATCAACCAAAAGTAGCACCATGTATTTAAATGCCACATTTAAATATGAAAATCTTCCAATGGGAGCATTTCTCTCTTCCATTTTGCCTCTCTTGAGATTGACTTTTTTCCTTGCACAGAATCCTTCCTCCCTTCCTGTATTTTCTCTGTGTGACAGTGATGTGGCCCCCAGCAAAACTGGCATTTAAGGCTGGCCCTGAAGCCCGGCGTGGTGGCACACGCCTGTAATCCCAGCACTTGGCAGGCACAGGCAGGTGGATTTCTGAGTATGAGGCCAGCCTGGTCTACAGAGTGAGTTCCAGGACAGCCAGGGCTATACAGAAAAACCCTGTCTCGAAAAAACCAAAAAAAAAAAAAAAAAAAAAAAAAAAAAGACTGGCCCTGAACTTCTGGTTCCGTTTCAACCTCTTGGGTGCTAGGTTTATATAAGTCATCTGGGGCTCTGTCAACACACAGGTTCTGGTTTACTTGGTCTAGGGTGGGGTTTGGGAACTTGAATTTCTCACAAGCTCCCAGGGGATGCTAACACTGGTAAGTCTGAGTCCACCCTGGGAGAAGCAAGAACTAAAAGATTTTTAAATAAATTATTTGTGTGTGTGTGTGTGTGTGGTGTTTGCATACATACCACAGCACTCACATGGAGGTTAGGGGACAAAACAGTGGAGTCAGTTCTCTCCTTCCCCCTGTATGTGGTTTCCAAGGACCAAAACTCGGGTCATGAGGCTTATGTGGCAAGTAAGTTTACCCAGTAAGCTATCTCTGACAGGCTTAGAAGCAGGAGCAAAAATGTGACCCGTTGGTGTTAGATCACACATCTCAGCTGCCTTTACTTCTCCCCGTAGTCAGGTCATGTAAATCTCTCCAGGGAGTTGACAATCGGGTGTGCTGTGACCCCTAAGTTCTCTGAGAGTTATGTTTTTTCTCAGTTATAGGATGAGGCCTGGCTGCTTTCCCTATTGCTCAGACCCAAGACAGCCTTGAGTTGTAGCTAGACTTTACCATTGATTCCTTGACTTCTAGCATGAACTCAAGGTCATGTAGCATGGAAATGAACTGTCTCCCACTCTGAAAACTTGTAAGAGTAAGAATTTTCCCCTTTGCTCTTTGGAATCAGAAGTGCTTTCTCTCTTCAAGAGTCCACCACTGCCCATGATAATGATGTTATAACTCTTCTAACATTCTGGGATGTGAAAGGTCAATCTCCTACCCTTTGGGATGCCATCATGGCTGCCTATAGCAGGGGTGTTTTCTTTAATAAGGCATTCTTTCTATGAACCTATACTCTTTTTCTTATCATAGTGGTTCAGCTTACCAAGGAACAAACATATCTATTTTAAACAGAGGCAGTTAGTTTTTATTAAGACTATTTGAAGGAAATTCTTTGCCCAAGTGTTATGCTAGATATACAAATGTACTCTGCTATGGTTCAATGAGGCAGTATTTTTGTGGAGCTGGCACATATACAAAGAGCAGAAATTATGGGGGAAATGGGAAGGCTAACACTATTAAATTTAAGCACCCAAAAGGGTATGACTGCTCTTGGCAAGGAGATTGGTATTTTGGTGCCCCTTAATCACACTCTAGGAAGGTTTCTTAAAGGCTCTCTTGACATATATAATTAACAACTTAAATAGCTCCATACCACAAAGGACCTACACCCGAGTGGTATGGCCAGTTTCTCTTTCCTTATGCTTAGGTCAAGGAAGTGACAACAGTTACCACTGTGTTTTTGCAATACCCCTTCCAGTGGCTCCCTTAGAAAAGTCTATACCTACACTCAAGGGCGTGTCTTACTTTCTTCTGGAGGGCCTTGTTCTCATAACTCTCATGCTTAAAATCTATTTTAAATTATCTTTAATAAACCCTAACTCTGCTTCATAAAAAAAGGATCATCACTTCCATTCTTAGAAAGCCTTACAATTCCCCAAGGTAGTCAGTATTGTTTTGCATTTGAGGAAACTTTCAGGTCAAGTCAAGAACTTGACTATGGATTCCATGATAGACGCACCCCCCCCCAAGATGTCCTAATTCCCAGAAGCTATTACTTTGGTAACTTTGGTGCAAAGGGTATTTTGTAGGTATGATTAAGTTGAAGATCTGGACCTGAGAAAATCACCATAGATGGTCTTAGTAGACGCAAAGTACTTTTGCGTATAGTGACTCACAAGTCACTATAAGAGGAGTGATGGTATTAGGGATAATAGTATAAAGTGCTATGGACAGTGGAACTAGAAGATGCAGCCATACCGTGAAAAAGCCATGGGCCAAGGCAGCTTTCAGTAGCTGCAAACTCTCAAGGCACTGGAGTAGCTCTGAAGGAAGCACAACTTTACTAACACTGCTATCCTTTTTGGCCTCCAGATCTCCTGTAATGTAAGGTAACAACTTCTCAAGACAAGATCTGACAATGTAGCCCAAGCTGGTGCAGAACTCAGCATGTACCTTCAGCTATTTAAACAGTCCTCCTACCTCTGCCTCCTGGGGGCTCCAAATAACAGGTGTGAGCTAGTGTGCCCAGCTAGATCATTGGGCACTTTGGGCCCCAAATGATCTCTACATACATGGTCTGTTATTTCAGCTGTTGTAGTCATTTGGTTTTCCACATAAATTGCAAATCCCTCTGGCAAGCTCTAAAAGGTATTGTTCCTTTGAATGGATTGAATTAACCTCAGCTTTCTGTTATACTTGGTGATTATACGTGGCAATGAAGAAATTGGGCCTTTTGATTGGGTGAGGACAGCACTCGAGTTTATAGATCAGCCTTGGCCATCTGAGGGACACAGAGAGTGCTGACAATTAAATCTGACACCACTTGAGGGTAATAGGTACAGAATGCCAAAGGCTGCTCGGTCAATTTCAAACGGTCCCATCGGCTTGAGACTACTGCTGCGGTTACCTAGCTCTTTCATCCTTGTCAAGAGCCTTCCCTTTCAGGCAGGCATCGTAGCTCATCTTAAATCCAGTAGAGGCAGGTGGATCTCTAATGAGTTCTAGGCCAACCATGGTCTATATGGAGACTTCCAGGACAGCCAAGGTTATAGAACAGAGTGTTGTCTCAAAAAGGGGGGGGGGGGACCATATAGCAAGGCTGGCAGGTCCTACGAAAGCAGAGTCAACTCTATTTCTCAGTATCTACCCTCACTCGGAGGACCTCTGATGTCTAGCATTCCTAGGACAAAGGCCCCTTCACTCCTTCACTTTCACTTTGGTAGATATGGAAGGTTTTTTGTTTTTGTTTTTTTGTTTTTGTTTTGTTTCGAGACAGGGTTTCTCTGTACAGCTCAGGCTGTCCTGGAACTCATGCTGCAGACCAGGCTGGCCTCAAACTCAGAAATCCACCTGCCTCTGCTTCCCAAGTGCTGGGATTAAAGGTGTGTGCCACCACTGCCTGGCTATATGGAAAGTTTTGAAACCTCATCAGCTGCACTGATGTAGAAAGGGATGAGAAACGGGAACATCAGAGTGCAATCCATGGCTCCAGCCGCACAAGTAGCAGAGGATGGCCTTATAGGAGGAGAGGTCCTTGGTCCTGTGAAGGCTCGATGCCTCAGCATAGGTGAATGCCAGCGTGGGGAGTAGGGAGTGGGTGTGGGAGCATCCTCATAGAAGCGGGGGGGGGGGGGGGATGGGATGGAGGGTTTGCGGAGAGGAAATGAGGAAAGGGGATAACATTTGAAATGTAAATAAATAAAATATCCAATAAAAATATTATTTTTTTTTTTAAAAAAGCACAATCCCAAGGCATCCATCCTGCCCCATTGCTTTCCTTTTTCTGACAGAATTATCCCATATGCTAGGTGTGGAAATTAGCTCTCACAATTGAGGTTTCGTTTTGTTTTTTTAAAAAAGCCTTTTAAATGTAAGGGTCTACTGGGTGTGTGAATACATGCTGGGTAGGATTGACCACGTCCTCCAAGCACAGCAGCTGGGACTACTCAAAAGAGTCCCAGGATCTGGCTAGTCATTCTTTCATGGAAGGAATGAGGAGTGTCCTCAGATACTCATACCAGATTTCAGCCACTGTACAGGTTTTTGAACAGCTGCATATGGTGTCAGGAGGTGACAACACAGCTGTGGTGGGAGACTTTCAGTAATTAAGTTGCTTGGGGTAATCACTTATGCTCTTGCCTCTAAGCCCAATAAATTCACTGGCTCAGCAGGCTGGCCTTGCATGGCCTCGCTCCTTTTGTTTGTTGTTAGAGTTCTACCTGCAGTAAGCAGGCATTTTCTCACATTTCCCCCAGGAAATGTTCAGGCAGTAAATGGGATCTTCACAGCACCTAGGGCTCCCCCAAATCAAGCAAAGCTCATGTAGGGTAGATACTGCAGCAAGAATTTATTAGACACTACAAAGGAGAAGAGGCCATACACGTTCCTTTGTCTCTTGTTCTGAGTGACAGCAGCAGGGCAGGGGGATCTGAAAGACAACAGATTTTTGTCCCCTACCTGAATGTGTGTTGCTGCCTCTGATCCTGACACAGAATGGATTTACAGCTGAAACAACAGTCAGACAACCCCAATACCACAGTGAGGGGAGTGTGGAACTGTTGGTAAATGGGGCTGGATGACTTAACACAGTGACACTTGACAACATTTTTTTAAACAACACTATAATTATAAAGTTAAAGGCACATTTTCGGCAGAAATATCAATTACATGCATATGAGGAAAAAACAAACTAAACTACAGAAACGAAATATTGCACAAAGTTGCCCGCTCCTGTTTTGGATTCCAACCAAAGTTTCATAATACATTTCTTTAAAAACACAAGGTTGAGACACCTGGTTCTGGCTACAAAAGTAAATATTTTCAACATCATTAAAGAAGCTAGTGTAATTGAGAAATAAGAAGTCATGCTTTGTGTTATATCTAGTTACTCATATCAGACTAAAGTACTTAAGAAAGTTAGTATAAAAGTTGGTAAAGATTTGGCATGAATCTATATATTTATATTTGGTAAAGAAGTAGGTTTTTTAATACAGAAAACAAAATAACCCAAAGGAGTGATTATCAGGAATGTCTGAAAAAAGAGGAGGAAGAGGAAGAAGAGGAGGAGGAGGAAAAGGAGGAGGAAGAGGAAAAGAAGAAGAAACTTTAACCAGATGCCTCATACAAAGAAAATAACAAAGTAGAGTAAAATAAATATTATGAAAAATAATTTTAAAACAGAATCTACACATAATGGAAAAATCCTCTACTATACGCTTTTGATTTTAAGCTGTGTACAGAAAATATATGCACACTCACATTTTTGGAAACATCTATAGTGCTATTTCAATCACTCTCTATATCTATCTGAATGAACACATTTTTTAAAAAAATTAAAGCATAATAGAAAATTATTTGTTCATAAGGCATCAAATTTAACTTCCTAAAATGTTGATACTAAAGTAGGAAAAGCAACATTTCTATTTCACACGTAACAACTATCTTTTTAAAACTACAAGAGTAAATATTCTAGCTGTGTTTTAATCTTTAAATTCAAAAGGCATCTTTGGATAATTAAGTTAAAAGGTGGCCCCTAGCTGAATCTGCATTAGCACCGGACAACAAAGTGCCCATGGTGCCTTCTGACAGAGACAATGGTTGCTGAGTGAACACAGAAGAATGTCAAGGAAACCATAAAGAACCTCAAAACAGATGTATGCTCTCTCTCTCTACCTCTCTTTCTCTGTCTCTCTGGCTATCTCTCTCTGTATGTATGTATGTATGTATGTATGTATGTATGTATGTACAAACACACATGCATTAACAAAACCTGTTCTGAGCAGCGGCTCATTATTAAACTAGTGGCCAACTGAAAGCAATGTGCTTGATCCCCTCTTTAAATGATGCACCTCTCCTAGGAATACAGCTTCTTTCAAGCAGGTTCTTTTCTGGCAGTGAGACCTGAAATGCTATTCTCACTGTCTTATAACATGATGTGGAGGCAAGAGGAGGAGTCACAGACAGAAGAGAAGGAGAGAGAAACTGGCTGACAGCTAGGGGACTAATGTTTTCAATTTGAATTCAGAGCAAGGAAAAACTACTATACGTCTCTAGCTCTAGAAGCCAATGGGTTATATTATGATGATCTGCTAGAATGAAGAAACAAATATACAAACTCAAATTCTTAAGACAGCATAAGTATTGGTTTAAAATACAGTTTAAGCATACAAACTTATTCATACTTCATTAAAACAGGTTTGCCTTTCTAGATTAATAGCACCTTCATCAAAAGTTTCACCTCTCTAAGATAGCTAAAATAGAAGTTAGGTCTTTTCCAAACCTGGAAAGACAGCATTGAAAAATGTAAACATTTTTGGGTGTTGGGTGTGGAGGAATAAGAGAGAAAGGTGGTGGAGTGGACAAAACCCATTCTCCATTTCACTTTATATTCCAGTAATACAAAAATGATTTTATATTCAATATTGACTTGAAAAGGAGAAATGAACATGTTCAAAGCACAAATTATATGATAGGCATTATGCTAGTATCTTAAAGTATGGCATGAAAATAAAAGATTTAAGAGTTTATAAGCACAAATACTTTAAATGAATGAACAACATACTTGACTACAAGATATCATAAACCAGGAATATTGTGATTTCTCTATTACAGTTTGGTGTGTATTTTGATAAAAGCAGCTCTGTGTGATAAGAACATTTTAAAGTCATTTTGATAAGTTAGCTAAAACATAAGAAGTAACTAAAATTTTATTAAAGTACAATATGCCAGCCATGTGATTATATCCCAAATGATGAATTTAATGAGTCCAAGTACTTTTATATGACCCATATATGTTAATATATTAGTGTTAATCTTTGAGGAATTTTTCAGGGAAAGAGGTTCAAATGTTAAATTTCTAGACTGGGACTGATGGAGAGACTCCGTCTACTATGAA
This sequence comes from Apodemus sylvaticus, assembly GCF_947179515.1. NCBI lineage: Eukaryota > Metazoa > Chordata > Mammalia > Rodentia > Muridae > Apodemus > Apodemus sylvaticus. The sequence goes on along the minus strand of NC_067495.1, from coordinate 66,079,678 downwards.
CAGAGCTGAACTGGGCAGGAGAGAACTGAAAGCTAGCACAGGGCTAAGGAAACTAAAGAAAGATTTTGAGATTTCTAACAACAGTGGAGGAAAAAAGGGTACAGAACTCTGTAGAGATGCACAATATGATTAGAAAAGTAAGATTTCAGAAGAGTTGTCAGTTACAAAAAATGTTTTAAGACAGGGTCTTAGTGTATATGGTCAAGGCTGGCTTTGAACTTGTAATCCTCCTGCCTCATTCCAATGACTGTTGTCAGTTATTTTTATCAAGGAAAGACCACCTAAACTTGGCTCACTTGAAAGAAGGTGACAAAAGCCATCCTGTAGGCTCTTAGGAACTGAAGGACAGGGACACATGAAATTATGAAGTGAAAGGAAGCCTACAATAAATAAGGCACATCTATTTGAGACAGTCGCAACTGTTTTCTTTCTAAACTAGGTGCTTTGTACAGTGCTTTGAAAGCCATTGCTCCCCGGTGGGGCAAGGATACAGGCTCAAAATTACCCTCAAAATCATGCTCTCAAATCTTCACATCCTTAATCGTCCTGTCTTTGGGCACTTTTTTTTGGTCAAATAAAAATGATCTACCAAATTAGCAACAAGTTAGCAACTTCTAACTCTAGAGCTTGTTCTAAACTTGCTGTTCTACCCTCTGTATCCCTAATGAAACAAAAACTGCTGGGAATTTGTTTTAGATAATGCCAGGTTCAGAGCTCCTGCCCTGAGAAAGATATTTTCCCCATTACCAAATACAACTCAGATAGAATCCTGCACTTAAGAGCATGAGATTGACATAAGATCCTTCTACATCAACGTAAGTGCTGTGTCAGTGCACAAGAACTTCAACTAGCAGCATCCCCCAAGGCCTTTTACAGTGTGGTGTCATCATCTTCCCGGAAGTCTCCCACTAAAAGCGAGTGCTTGTCAGGCTCGCTAGCAACAACGCTGTTCAGGGAGCGTTTGTCAGACAGCAGTGAATTTATGGAGGCTCTGCTGTAATTGACAATCCGGTCCAGCAAACCCAGTCTCGGAGAATTCCTGGAGGCATCATCTATTCCAACATGAACGCTGATTTCTGAAGGACTCCTCTGTCCTATGTGGCTCCGGGGATGCAACTCATAGTTGTCATACAATGGTTTCCTGTAACTGCATGGAAATTCAAAGCAACCAAATGTTAGCTGAATACTTGGTGTATGTACAAACACAAGGAGATTTGTGTACACTACATAAAAATAACAACTACTTAGCTTTTTCTTTTGGTTTTGAGACAAAATCTCTACTATGTAGCTTAGGCTAGACTATATGATTCCCTCAGCCCTCGCTCTGAGTGCTGGGATGACAAATGTGTACCACCACACACATCTTGCTAATATTTATTAGTTACTACCTAATAATTCTTTTTTTTCTTTCTCTTTTTTTTAAAACTTATTTCCATTTTTAATTTATTTATGTCTTTACATCCCAAATGCTGCCCCCGTCCTGGCCTCCCTCCCAGGGTTCCTCCCTACATCCCCCCTCCCTAGTTGTTCGGAAATCTTGGTTAGACTGCTCACTGGATAAGGTGCTTGAGAACCCTGAGTTAGAATCCCTAGCACCCACATAAAAGCTGAGTCTGGTGCCTGGCACCTGTGATCCTAGCGCTACAGAGGTGCGGCAGGAGTCTGGAGGCTCATTGCCAGTCTGACTGAACTGGTGGACCCAGTTCAGTCAGAGACTATGACTCAAAATATAACGTAAAGAAAAAATAGAAGACACTTGATGTTGACCTCTGACCTCTGTGTACCTGTGTATACATACTACACAGGTACATCAGACACATATACACGATTATTTTTGGCATACCCCAACAACACAAGAATCAAACCTACTACTATGAAAAACTGGCTGTTAGCCTATGAAACAGCATGTCATCATACTCACAGCTTGAGGAAAAGGGAAGACAGTACTACAGAGACAGAGGAAGCGGCCATCGCTGCGGATCCCATCCAGGGTTGTAAAACCAAACCAATGGGCAGAAAAACTCCTGGAAACAAGTTTGGATTAGAGCAGGCAGTACTAAATGAATCATCACCACACTTCCAACATCTGCACAAGTTATTTTGTCATGTCATCAGTGGTTTAGTCCCTTGTTTGTGGAGATGTGTGTTGCCATCAATTCTTCCGTAGCAGAGTGCTGCCATAAATATTCTTGAGCTTCTTCCAGGAACTCATGTTTAAGAGTTTCCCTAGGGTGCATGCCAGGGGGAGACTGACAGCTGTAGCTGGGCATTCTTCACTTCTCTAGTGGACTGGGGGGACTCCCCAGCCCTGAGTAGCAGATGCGGCCACCCTGCACTGGGAAGGCCATGCTCTACTAAGTCTCTCTCTGTCTTTGTCTCTCTCTCAAACACACACACACACACACACACACACACACACACACATGGTTACACTTTTTTGCTTCTTTCCTTTCTTTCTTTTTTTTTTTCTTTTTTCTTTCTTGAGGCAGGGTCTCACTACTGAGCCCTGTCTGGACTCAAACTCACAGAGAACTGTGTAAGTGCTGCCTCCGAAGACTGAGATTATGAGGCATGCAGTATCATACTTGGGCCAACTTTTTTTGTTTTAAATTAAAATTTTAAATCTGTCTGTGTGTGTATGTACCCATGTGCCAATCTAAATTTTTCGAGGCAATGCCATACTATGTAGTCCTGAAATCCAGAACATGGTATACCAGGATAGCCCTGAACTTGCTGCCATCCTCCTGCCTTTGCATCCCAAAGGCTCGGGTTATAGATGTGAGCCACCATGCCCAAACACACTGGATTTCAGTAGACATTTTAATAGTTGCTCTCATGTGGATCTAGATGTGAACATTTAATTTAATTTTATGAGCTTACCTGGATTTTTCTATTTTTCTTACAGTAATAATTACTTACATTCCAAGCCAGAGAGAAGGAGAAAGTTTTATTTTATTAATTCCTCATTTTTATTAGTTCTCTGAGAATTTTCTCTATCATTATTAATGTAGGAAAGTCACAGATGATGATGACTGTTGTTGTTATTTATTATTATTTTTATTATTATTATTATTACTGCACAAGCCTGTTAGTGTCTATTGCTCATATTCCTACAATCACTCTGCATCCTCATCTCTCAGTCTAAAAAGAATACCTGCTGACTACAATAGAACATTACACGAAAAGCAGAAAATTTAGAACTATGTGGTAAGAGCAAACTGAAGCAGAGTCAAAATAACTGGAAGGAAATTTAAAATGGTAACAGTGGCTGTATTTAAGTAGCAAAATTATGGATAAATTCCTTTTATAAAGTAAAAATAAGTGAATAAGTAAATAAATTATACATATACATATTTTATTGTTTTAATATTCATTTTTAATTTTAATTATGTATGTGTCAGCACAGACTTTCGGTACCAGTTTTTCAACACTTAGGTGCGAAAAATTTGAAATTATAACACTAAAGAGAAAATTTTTTAAAGTATCAAGATGTTTATAAATTTTTAGGCTATAATAAAGTTTGTTGAACATTACTACTTTTAGCAGTTCCACTCACCACACTAGCACAGTATATGTAAAAACTAAAAAATAGTAAGCCTTTTCTTCCAATGTAAGTATCTAATGAGTTTAACCACAAAAACAAAAACTGTGAAGTCTTGCATACCAGCAGCGATGGGAATTCCAACCAGATTATAAATTAGAGCAAAGACAAAATTGATTCGAATCCTCTTGACTGTTTTCCTTGACAAGTCAATACTTGCCACAACATCCAGAAGGTCATTCTGAGAAGAGAGATGAGTGAGATTAGTGACATTTCAATTCATCAGGACCGTCCCTACATGTCACTGTCCAACAGAATTACATATGCCATGGGACATACTGAGAATTGAGCACAAATCTAAGATACTGCTAAGCCTTAAGTCAAGGTTGGAAGATTTTTCTTTGAGAGTTCTGAAAATATTTTCCTAGTTGCCAGTGAATATTGTTGCAGATAATTATTGTTAAATCTTATCTTTTACACCAGAAACTTCTTATTCTCATTTGTATTGCTGGCCTGAGAAAGTCGGGATATAAGGAGAGAGACTATCCATCCATCTACTCCAAACTCTATGTCTTCAATAGCTAGGAACATGGGACTCTAGGCACAGTATGTTTACAGTATTACCACTAACCATGTCAGACAATCTGTCACCCCTCATACCTCAGACCACAGGACCTACTCTTAGTAAGTACTGCCTGCTAACACACTGCACTGCGGGAGCTCCAGGACGTACCCTTATCAAAACCACATCAGCTGCTTCAATGGCTACATCTGTGCCTGTGCCAATGGCAATTCCAACGTTTGCCATTGCCAGGGCTGGAGAGTCATTGATTCCATCTCCTACCATTGCTACACGTTTTCCCTCCTCTTGAAGCTGCTTCACCTTAGCAACTTTGTGGGAAGGTAGAACTTCAGCAAACACCTTAGTGATGCCAACCTATGAGAAGGAAATCAACTCAATCCATTTCAGGAAGTAATATTAAGCACTGCAAATAATGCTGAGCTCAGAATAATTAGCCATCATTTTTAATCTGTCAAATACTTGCATTTTAAAAGACTAAAAATAATCCAGTGATAATGGAGAAAAATAGGCCTTCTTTTTATTTTTAAAAACTTATTTATTTTTATTTTATGTGCATTGGAGTTTCAGTTGCTTATAAGTATGTGTGAGGGTATAGGATCCCCTGGAATTAGAGTTACAGGGGGCTGTAAGCTGTCATGTGGGTGCTGGGAATTGAACCTGGGTCCTCTTAAAGTGCCGCCAGTGCTTTTAACTGATGAGCCATCTCTCCAGCCCTTTATAAGACTTACTCATTTTTAGCTTATGAATGTTTTGCCTGTGTGCTATGTTCTAAGACGGTATGTGTGCCTGGTGCTTACAGAGGCCAGAAGTGGGTGCTGGATGCCCAATAACTGGAATTAAAGATGGTTGTGAGCTACTGTATGTGTGCTGGGAACCAAACCAGGGTCCTCTGCAAGAGTAGCTAGTTCTCTGAAGGGCGGAGATATCTTTCCAGCTAGTGAGCAATCTTCTGTACTGTTTGTATTAGACGTAATGACACTCTTCAGGTGGACAGAATTTGTCAAAGTGTGCACACCATGTGCTCTGGAAAAGGGTCAACTTTTAATCATATTCAGGATAGACTCTTTTGTGTCCAAGTATGTGAAGGACATTTTTACTGCTCGTTTAAAAAATGGAAAATTCAAAACTAAAACTACCTGAATGTCCACCACTAGGGAAATGGCAACATAAATTATCATCCATCTATACTATAGAATTCCATGCAACAGTCTAGAAGGAATGATATAATTTTATATGCTAATATCTGGGGAATATTGAATATACATGCATACATATCCTACTAAATAAACTATAAAATGATCCAATTAGTGCTGAAATAGCAGAACTCCATACTTGTATACAGGAGAACATGGAATGTGGAAAATGTTACAAATTCTTTACAGCTTTCATATTCTGACAAGAATACACTCATATGGTCCTTCTGTAATTTACTAAAAAGGGGCCATCAAGAATCTACACAGTAAAGAAGAGAATTAACTCTCACAAGTTTGTCCTCTCATCTACACACACTGTGTGTCACATGCATGTATGCACATACACACTACATACATACCTACTAAGAAAAAAGGCATACTAAGTTGTTTTTTTTTAATTGAAAAATACTAGAGGTTAAACAAATGTAGGCTTAAGAAAAAAGGTATGTCAAAGAAGAGTCTCACTGGTGATATCCAAAACAGATCTAAGAGGAACCTGTATGCAGTGGCAGTGTCTACAGTAGGGGATGCTGAAGGCTTGGCAGCACTGCTGAAAACTATGTGTATCATTTCAAAAGAAGCACCAACAGAAACCAGTGTGCTGCAATGTCACTCAAATCCTATAAGCTAAGCAATAACCTTTTCATTTACATCAGTAACATCATCCAAGGTCCTTCTACCATATCATGCTGAGTGTTTGTAAGCAGTTAGGAATATCTACTTGATAATAATGCAAACAATAAGTAATGTGACAATCTTAGCACTTAAATGGAAGAAAAATGATATATTTAGAATCAGATTGTTAGCACATGTTCCTATCCTAATAACTAAGTAAGCCAGTTAATTACCTGAGAAGCAATAGACCTAGCTGTTTTACTGTTGTCTCCAGTCATCAGAACTACTTCTAAACCCATAGATTTCAGAATGTGTACAGCCAGCTCTGCCTCAGGTTTCACAGTATCAGCAATAGCGATCAGGCCACACAGCTCATCTAATATAGGAAGAGCAGAAAAACTGTTGGAATACAGTGAGTGAAGAATAACAGAATAAACAGAATACAATTTCAGAAAGAAATGAATTTTGTTAAGCTGTTGAGTGTTGGTTTAACTCCAAACATCCTGATCTCGAACAAACTTTTTATCACATGTTCCATGATAAGCTCTCATATTTGGCTGTGGAAAATTCATAAAGGAGGTACATTTAATGAAGCTAGTAGTAAGAAAATGGAAAGATGTCACTGAATGTTAAAAAATACACTCTTAGGCATTAAACACGTTTTAGTTAATTTAAAAGCAAAGAGTATGAAAAACTAATAGGTGAACAGGAATAAAACTGGTATTTTATATTAGGGGGAAACGCATGAGGACTCAGATTTAAATTCTGAAACCTTAATACTGGGCAGTAGGGTCAAGACAGGAACACTGGGGCTTACTTACTGTCAGGCTAGTTCCAGGTTCACTGAGACCCTGCCTTAAGAAACTAAGATAGAAAGTGACAAGGCAAGACATCTACTGTTCTCTGGCTACTGTGTACATGCATGTGCGCGAGTAAATTTTTTTATTAGATATATTCTTTATTTACATTTCAAACGTGGTCCCCTTCCCTGGTTTCCCCTCTCCAAAGTCTCATAACCCATCTCCCCTCCCTCTGTTCCCCAATAAATCCACTCCCCTTTCTCTGATTTGGCATTCCCTATACTGTGGCATTGAGCCTTCCCAGGACCAAGGGCCTCTCCTCCCTTTGATGTTCAACAAGGCTATCTTCTGATGCCTATGCGTCTGGAGCCATGGAGTAAGATGCTATTCTGTTTTTTCTTGTACCTAAAATTAAGTCCCTACCTTCATACTTAGCAAGGATTACAAATATTGAGTAAATAGTATCACAGTGGAAATTTACTCTATCAAATAGGAAACATGTAAAGCTTTTATGTATGTTTATTGCACAATTATGGGAAAATTTCAAGAATACATGCCATCCTGTAGGCACGGCTCAGTGAGTTAGGGTGCTTGCCTGACAACCTAAGTTTGATCTTCAAGATCCATATGTTGAAAGGATGCTCACGAGTTGTCTTGTGACCTCCACCTACACACTATGGAACATGTGTGCTCTGATACATACAGGCAGACAGATTACATACATACACACAATATACACTGCAAAGTACAAGTAAAAAGAGAATACATTGGGCTGGAGAGGTGGCTCAGCCGGTAAGAGCACCGACTGCTCTTCCAAAGGTCCTGAGTTCAAATCCCAGCAACCACAGGGTGGCTCACAACCATCTGTAATGAGATCTGTCACCCTCTTCTGGTGTGTCTGAGGACAGCTACAGTGTACTTACATATAATAAATAAATAAATCTTTAAAAAAAATAAATAAATAAAGAGAATACATTTTCAACATGGGAATGGTTATACTGCATGAAGATTAAAATAATATGCTATAATTATGGAGTGTAGCCCTATTTGTAAAGTGCATTCCCAGAATATACTGTCCTGTGTTTTGTCTCCAGAGCTGTAGAAATAAATAAATATCTAATAAAATTATATAACAATGACAAGGCCATAGTGTCAATCTCCAGGACCACATAAACCAGGTGTGCTGGTACACTTGAAAGGTAGAGAGAAGAGGTCCAGATCAAGGTCTTTCTTGGCTACATATCAAGTTTAAGGCCATCTTGGATACATGGGACTTCATCTTTAAAAAAAAAAAAAAACAAAAACCAAACAAAAACAAAAGAGACCGGGGAGAAGATTCAGAGGTAAAATGCTTTTCACAGAAACATGAGACCAGATTTTGCATCTGTAGAACTCAGGTAAAATGTTAGGTGAGTTGGGCTATCTGCCTGTAATGTAAGAGGTGGAGACAAGGATTGACTGAATAAGGCGGCAGGCTTGACTAGGGGAAACAGAGTCCAAATTCAGCAAAAGACCTTGCCTCAATATATAAGGCTGAGCGCCATCAAGGAAGAGATCCAACATCCGGCCTACAAATGCATGCACCTGCACCCACACACGTTAACACACCCAGACATATACACGCACACCACATACTCACAAATGCAGGAAAGTACAAATAGCAGTACTATAAATATATAAAAGATATATACCAATAAACCAGCAATAGAATACATGATATTAAAACTTGTGCTATATTAGAATGGTAAGATTATAAATGCTATTTTACTCTGTTATTATTTAACTGCTGTCATTTAATCTTGTTTAAATCCATGATTAACTTTCAAGCAAGGGAAGAAAAGAAGAAAGGTGAAAAATGCAAGAAAACTATTTTGAGACATGGTCTCAGCATGTAGTAGCTGTTCTAGGACTTGCTAGGTAGACTAGGCTAGCCTTGAACTAACAGAATCTGCCTAACTCTGCTTTTCAGTGCTGAGATTAAAAGATGTGCAATTAAAAAATGAGATACAAGAAGAAAGGAGGAGTGGCCCCTGGTTCTGGAAAGACTCAGTGAAACAGTATTCGGCAAAACCAGAACGGGGAAGTGGGAAGGGGTGGGATGGAGGACAGGGGAAGAGAAGGGGGCTTACGGGACTTTCGGGGAGTGGGGGGGGCTAGAAAAGGGGAAATCACTTGAAATGTAAATAAATTATATCGAATAAAAAAAATTAAAAAAAAAAGATGTGCATCACTATATCTGGCTTCAACGTATGTTTTTTTTTTAAATCATATTTCTTCCTTCTTTTTTCTCATATTTTTTAATTAATTAATTAATTAATTAATTTTGTTTTTTCTAGACAGGGTTTCTCTGTGTAGCTCTGGCTGTCCTGGAACTTACTCTGTAGACCAGGCTGGCCTCAAACTCAGAAATCTGCCTGCCTCTGCCTCCCAAGTGCTGGGATTAAAGGCGTGCGCTACCACCGCCTGGTTTTCATTCTTTTTAAAAAAGATTTATTTATTTTATGTATGTGAATACACTGTCGCTGTTTTGAGACACACTCCAGAAGAGGGCAGTGGATCCCATTACAGATGGTTGTGAGCCACCATGTGATTGCTGGGAATTGAACTCAGGACCTCTGGAAGAACAGTCAGTGCTCCTAACCACTGAGCCTCTCTCCAGCCCCCATGCAAGATAAGTTTTTAAAGGTTTTTTTCCCCTTTTTGTGGTGCTGGGAATTAAACTTAGAGTCAAACCTAAGGTTGTTTTGCCTTTTTTTTTCCATTTTAATGTTTTGCTTTTGTCTTATCTTTTTTAGACAGGGTCTCATGTAGCAGAAGTTAGCTTTGAACTCCCTATAAAGCCTAGCCTTCAACTACTGGTCCTCCTGCTTCCAGGTCCTAAATGCTGGGATTACAGGTATGTACCACTAGGCCTGGCTGCCTTGGTTTGTGAGACAGTCTTCCTCTGCAGCTCTTAAAGTCACCGTCTGCCTATCTCAGGCTCCAGTGTGCATGTGCCACAACAGCTGATAAGAAAACCCTTAATTAGTAACAATCATCGTTTGTAATACTTTAACTTCGAAGCCTGTTTGAAATAAACCTCATAGTGTAACTCTCACAGACACATAAAACAATGACAGAGATCACAGTTGTTGTCAGTGTATTTCAGAGAAACTTTACCATCGATTGTCACCAATACAGCAGTCCGACCTCTTCTTTCATGTTCAATCATTGATTCGTCTACATCATTACTTATGACAAGACCGTTTCTAATCATCCATTCCCGGTTACCAATGAGGACTTTGTATTGCTGAGCATTAACAGCATCTAGAAGCACAGAAATAGCATTCAGTCAGTGTATTTAACCTTCAAATCATCTCATGAGGCAAGTTCTTCCTGCTTAACTTTGCAGTCACAGAGCATTTTTGGTAGAATATAACCTATAACAGTGATTTTCAAGTTTTCCAGAAACACATTCTGCTCTTCCATACCTCTGAGCCCATGTTGCTATGGACACTCAATGTCCTTAGCCTTTCTTTCCAAACAGCAAATTCCACCATACTGTTGACATGCCAGTTCAAAGGCCGAGGATATAGCTCAGTAGCATGAGTGAGGCTCTAGATTTAATCTTCAGCAAGACCGGGGGTTGGGGGAGGCGTAAGAATGTTAATAGCTTAGAGATTCCCCTCTTATTGAGGCTTTCTCTTTGACCCTCCACCAAGATTCAAATACTTATTGTGAATCAGAAGCTGCATGTAAATATGCAACTGTGTTGATGTCTCATTTTAAACTTGTAACCACTAATTTTTGTTTGTATGGCTGGTTTTGGTTTTTCGGAGACAGGGTTTCTCTGTATAGCCCTGGCTGTCCTGGAACTCACCCTATAGACCAGGCTGGTCTTGAACTCAGAGATCCACCTGTCTCTATTTCCTGTGTCCTGGGATTAAAGGCATGTGCTGAACTAATTTTTTTTCTTTTTCTTTCCTTTTTTCTTCTCTGTTTACATTTCAAATGCTTTCCCCTTTCCCAGTTCCCCCCTCCCCATATGTCCCATAAGCCCTCTTCCCTCTGCCCATTCCCAAATTCCTACTTCTCTGTCCTGGTACTCTCCTGCAATGCTGGATCAAGCCTTTCCAGGACCAGGGCCCTCTCCCTTCTTCTTGGGAATCATTTGATATGCTAATTGTGTCTTGAGTATTCAGAGCTTCTGAGCTAATTAATATCCACTTATCAGCGACTGCATTCCATGTATATTCTTTTGTGATTGGGTTACCTCACTTAGGATATTTTCCAGTTCTAACCATTTGCCTAAAAATTTCATGAATTCACTGTTTTTAATTGCTGAGTAGTATTCCATTAGTCATTAGGGAAATGCAAATCAAAACAACCCTGAGATTTCACCCCACACCAGTCAGAATGGCTAAGGTTAAAAACTCAGGAGACAACAGGTGTTGGTGAGGATGTGGAGAAAGAGGAACACCCCTCCACTGCTGGTGGGATTGCAAGAAGGTACAACCACTCTGGAAATCAGTCTGGAGGTTCCTCAGAAAACTGAACGTGACACTTCCGAAGGACCCTGCTATACCTCTCCTGGGCATATACCCAGAGGATTCCCCAGCATGCAATAAGGACACATGTTCCACTATGTTCATAGCAGCCTTATTTATATAATAGCCAGAAGCTGGAAAGAACCCAGATGTCCCTCAGTGGAGGAATGGATACAGAAAATGTGGTATATTTGTGCCACACTAGTTTTAAGTGAGCTCTTACCTCTGTTGGACAGATGCTTGACTGCATGTCTCTAGTGCACTCAATCTATTTCTTCAGGATGACTATTTGGAAACTCCTCTCCTTTTAAATCCCTAACTGTTCCTCCCCCAGTCTCACCCAAGATGCAACTGCTCCTGCTATCTTAAGAGAAATGTGTCATGGCTAAACTGCCCCAGCTCCTGCCTCCTAGGTGAAAACAACTTGTTTTCCCTGTTATAAACAGAGCCTGAGGCTGCCGAAGGCCAGTCTCTCTACCTGTATGCTAGGTTACCCTCCTTTGCCTACTCTCTTCTCTCCTTCCTGAACAATCACTTTTCTAACATCTCAGCTGCATATTGTCCTATCTTTAAAAACAGAAGAACTCTCTCATGCTCACTGCTCTAGCTGTCACACCTCTGCTTCCTTGCACAGCAGAACTGCTCAAAAGCATTTCCCCTACTAGCTGTTTCTAACTCACCTCGTCCTAGTCTCTTTTGAACCCATTCTAGTACAGCTTTAGTCTCTACTAATCTAATGAACTATTCCCACGGTGCTCCAGTGATCTTTAGTAAACTAGAAATGTTGGAACAGTTGTTCCAGCAATGATGGAAATGCTCTACACCTATCCTGTTTAATTCTATAGCCACTAGCCAACACATGTGGATACTGAGGACCAATATGATTAAAGAGCTGGATTTTACATGAAACTAAATTTTATTAACTCAAAAATTAAACAATTAAGCAGGGCAGTGGTGACGCACGCCTGTAATCACAGCACTCTGGGAGGCAGAGGCAGGCGGATTTCTGAGTTCAAGGCCAGCCTGTTCTACAGAGTGAGTTCCAGGACAGCCAGGGCTACACAGAGAAACCCTGTCTTGAAAAAAAAACAAATCCAAAAAGAAAGAAAGAAAAGAAAGAAAGGAAGAAAGAAAGAAAAAGCTAAAAGAGAAATCTACTACAAAGAAATCAACTTACTTGAGAGATGAGCATCAATAATCATAGAAGATGAAGTTGATGATTGTTCATTAATTGCATCAATTTGAACCAGGGATGCATTTTTAATATTATTTTCTTCTATCTTCAAGTTACTCTTCTGTAGCAAACCTTCAATATTGGTGACTTTACAGCTAATACCACAGCCTGGTACAACCTGGAAATCTGTGCAGGTACCCAGGGTTTCAGTGTCCAGCTCCTAACAAACAGAAACACAGCACGCTAAACAAACAAACAAAATGGTGTAGTATTTTAAATTAGGAAAACAGTGTTAGAAGAATGAAAGAAGACAGGCACTCAAAGTTTTGGGTGCAGGTACAAACTGATAAAAAACCATTTGTATAAATGTTACTAACAGTCATGAAAAATGAAACCGTGAGCATCCTTTGATCAAATAATTGCACTGATAGATGTTTAACATAAAGACAGACTTTAAGAAAGTAGCAAGAATGCTCCTCAGAACTGAATACAAAACAATGGGGTAGGCTTGAATTTTCTGATAGGGAAAAATTCATCTAATAAAATAAAAAGCAAGGTTACTGTATGGTTTCCTATGTAAAGTATTGAATAGTAAATGCAGGTGAGCAGGATGGCATACACCTGGGACCCTGGCTCTTGACAGCTGGAGATCTGCAGGGTCCTGGAAGCTCAGGTTTATCTGGCTATAAGGCAAGTTCCAGACCAGCCCCAGCTATGTAACGAGACTCTGTCTCAAAAGCAACAAAAAAAAGTATCATAAGCCAGGTGCAATGACACATGTCTATAGGCCCAGCCATGTGGAAACTGACTTAGAAACAGCACTTATGCCCAGGAACTTAGCACCAGCCTGGACAACATAGGAAGCTCAGAAATGGAACTTCATCTTCAAGGTATCCAACACCCACTTCAGCTGTGCATACAGACACAGAGAAAAACACATTAAGGGCTGGAGAGATGGCTCAGTGGTTAAGAGCACTGACTGCTCTTCTGAAGGACCTGAGTTCAAATCCCAGCAACCACATGGTGGCTCACAACCATCCGTAATGAGATCTGACGCCCTCTTCTGGTGTGTCTGAAGGCAGTGACAGTGTACTTACATATAATAAATAAATAAATAAATCTTTAAAAAAAAAGAAAGACACATTAATAACTAAGCTAAACTAAACCTTTATATAATTAAGTAAACATTAACATACATTTGTGAACATACCAGAAATTGTTTATTATACTTTATAAATTAAAAAAAATCAATAAAGGCGTCCCAATCATTGGGCAAGAACTCACTTTTAAAAATTAATTGGTGATTCCTGAAAGGAAAACACATACTGGCCCTTTAAGATTAGGAGGCGGGGAGAATTGGTTTTTTAGCTGAGAGTTTAAACCACAGATACCAATTATTAAATTTTGGACTGAGGAATTATGTTGGGGGAAAGGAGTGAGGGTTCGATTTTTATGACATAAATTATGCTATCAATATACATATTACTTGTATTTTAATGTTTTATGTAAAACGGGTTACTGTGTGATAAGATCAGAATTAATTTATTTTTATGTTTATAGTTGTCTATATGAACAAAACAGTACACAATTTTGAGATAAGGTCATATGCAGTCTATGCTGGGATCAAGTTCACTATGTAATGAAGATGACCATGAAATTTTTCATTTGTTTGTTTTTGCAGACAGGGATTCTCTGCATATCCCTGGCTGTCCTGGAACTCTATAGACCAGGCTGGCCTCGAACTTTGAGATCCACCTGCCTCTGCTTCCTGAGTGCTAGGATTAAACATGCTCAGTTTATTGGTGCCAGGGATTAAAACCTGAGCCTCAAGCATCTAGGCAAGCATTCTACCAATTGAGCTACATTCCCGGCCCCAACCCATTCAATTAAATAAGAAAATACAATTCTCTCTAGCCTCATACTATTTATATACAAAAATATAGTCAAAAGCCAGCCCAGACTAGGTCTGTACTATTCTTACATGAGATGATAACATAAATATGAAAGATAAAATTGTACCTGCTTGCAATATTTGGTTACAGCTGCTCCTAAAGGATGTTCGCTGTTACTTTCTGCAGTCCCCACAATGGCCAGAAGCTTACTGCGTGGTATCTTGTTACTCTCCACGAGAACCTTTACTTGATTCACCACTGGGGTCCCATGGGTAATGGTTCCAGTTTTATCAAATACCACTACCTTTACCTGGAGAAAAGTTAAAAAACACAATGCACATGTGTAACATCATCTTCCCAGAAATGAGAAATAGGTTTTGTTTTTTTTTTTTAACGAACTGATATTTCATTTCTTAATAAACTGGCCTTCGGCTTCACAACTGACCATCTCTGGATGAACAAAAGGCATATTAAAAATACTCTTGTAGCAACTAATTTCCTTACCCCACAGTTGAGTTTTAATCCTGTTAAAGGTCTGTGAATCTGTATTAAACAGCTACAGCTGTTAATTATAGGTTGGCTGTTAATAGGTAATTAAGAGATGTCACTGGCATCTCTAGGGGAAACACAAATGTTTTTCAATACTAATGAATTAGAAATCTATTGGAAAAGTCAGGGTGGCGAGCAGATGATTGTAAGAGAAAATGTAAATCTTAGGCTGTAGGGAATGTCAGCTGGGTTGCTTGACTTGGCTAGGTCTTGGTTAAGAACTCGGGCTGTTACGAGGAAGCGTGGAGCAGCAGTTCGAGAAAGTCAGCACACAAAGGAGGAGCGAAAAATCTGGAAGTAGAGACCATGTTCATCTCACTATGAACTCAGAATGAAAACTGTTGACATTGAACAGCCCAATGAACTGATATAAAAAAAGATAGGAATAATACTCAAAGCACCATCTGGACAAGAGAAAAACGGCCATAACAGATATCATAGAGACGAGGGAGGAAAGCAGAACAGGAAATTACAGATCAGATAACAGCATTATGCTAATATTAATTTCTTGATTTGGATAAATAATACTGTGGTCATATAAGGGAGTGTCCTTGGTCTTAGGATAGGTGCCAACAGCTGCAGAAAAGGGAGTATTTTTTTAGGTTTGAAATTATGCCATTTTTTCCCTATAAAAACTAGTACCCTGGGGACTGGAGACTTGGTGCTTAAAAGCGTTTTTGTGTTCTTTCAGAGAACTCCAGTTCATTTCCTAGCACCAGTACTGGGCAGGTCACAACAACCTGTAAGTCTAGGTCTAGGGGATCTGACACACCCTTCTGGCCTCCTCATGACCCCATAAAAACACGTGAATATACACATGAAGGTGCACACACATGAGTAAAAATAAAAACTAACCTTTAAAAACGTCCTTAGGGTTGGAGAGATGGCTCAGTGGTTAAGAACACTGGCTGCTCTTCCAGAGGACCCAGGTTTGGTTCCCAACACCCATGTGTGGGAGCTCACAACTGTTGATTACTCCAGTCCCAATGGGCTTCAACACCATCTTCTGGCCTCCATATGTATGTGGTACATGGACATACATGCAGCCAATACACTCATACACATTTAAAAAAAAATCTAGCCTATATGTATTTGCTAGCTATTCAAGGTTCCAGATTTGTTGTAGGCTGTATACTATGTATCCTCCATACACCGTATATATTTTATATCCTCATAATGAGATTGTATTATGGGGAGCATGGCTTTAATTGAAGTAGCCTTAATTGAGGCTGAAGTCACAGTGCCAACTGCCAGCTGGTGACAGCAAAGGCACTGCCACTGTAGGCGCAACTCCCGAAATGTGGAGTCAGATACAAACATGTCGGAAGCATGGGAGGCCCTGGCAACTTGTCCCAGGCAAGTGCTGGAGATGCGTGTGATTAGAGATGGGTTGGAACTACAGTGGCTCTCCATCCAGGGATTGCTCTGAGGGAATGGCTGAGGGAGCAGTA
The DNA here is from genome assembly GCF_947179515.1 of Apodemus sylvaticus. Taxonomy (NCBI): domain Eukaryota; kingdom Metazoa; phylum Chordata; class Mammalia; order Rodentia; family Muridae; genus Apodemus; species Apodemus sylvaticus. The sequence continues at coordinate 66,063,354 of NC_067495.1, read as the reverse complement.
TTAGAGTGCTTAAGTAACCAAGGTAAATCCGAAGAAGAACCAACATCACAGCCTTCCTACCTCAACCCTCAGGGTAGCCCCAGAAGAGGTTCAACCTAAGAACCACAGGCAAAATACTATGAACCCCATTATGAAACTGAAACTGCATGTTTGATAGTGCAATTTTTAGCCCTGAGGTCTCTTACCTTATGAGCCATCTCCAGTGGCTCCCCACCTTTGATAAGTATGCCATTCTGAGCACCTACTCCTGTGCCCACCATCACAGCAGTTGGAGTGGCTAGTCCCAGTGAACAGGGACATGCAATACAAAGAACCGTAATAGAGGCTTGGAAAGCAAAGCGTATAATGGTTTCTGTCTGGGAGATGCTTCTGTTGTAGCCCTTTAGAAGAAAGACATGCACTTTGGTTATTCATTTATAGGCACAGGTGTTCAAAACGAAAGAAACACTGCTCAATCCTGTTTAAATAAAACCTGTGTCAAAGTCACATATCATACCTGGCTACTTACATATATTTTAGTCACTAATGATAAACGTTTCTTCACTTATAAAAATGAAAAATTGGGGGCAGAATTGGTTAATAAGTCCTATTTATGATTTCAGAGTTACTTAACTATGAAGAAAAATAAAGAACACAGAACTCCATAATTTCTCCATTGTCTAGAAGAACTATTAGCAACTTTCAAGAATAGCGTGAGACATAATTCTCACGAAGTTTGTGCTTGAACGAATTCTGATTCTCTGATACTAAGATTGGACATCCATACAAAATTTTAAAGACATTAACTTAAATATTCACTTTAGAGAACAAAGGTTGGAGCCAGCAAGATGGCTCAGCAGATAAAAGTGTTAGCTGCGCAGTCTCACAACCTGGGGCCAATCCCATGAGATGGCAGTGGAAACAAAACAGACTCTTGGAAGTTGTCTTCTGTCCTCCACACATGCACAATGGTACACATGTTCCAGCATTCACATACATATATGCATCACACACACACACACACAGTAAATGAAAGAAAGTTAAAAAAATTTGAAGGAGGCTAATGAGACTCAGTGGTTAAAACTTACAACTCTTATAGAAAACCCAAGTTCAGTCCTCAGAACCCACATCTGGAAACTTACACCTGCCTCTAACTACAGCTTCAAGGGATCTGAGGCAATCTTCCACACACATACACTTATATACATATAAATAATTCTTTAAAATATTTTAAAAGATGAAATTAGAAGGGAATTTCATAAATATCTAGGCATAGACTTTTGTATAGGTCATATATGAATGTTTTCACGTGTGTTGTGTGCTCTCACCTCTGTGAATTTAAGTCTTTTAACTTAGCCATTATTATCCCTACATCTCCCCTTACAAAAAAGAGAAGCTGAGTTAAAGTTTATATATCTAAACTGAGGGATTACTGGGTCTACAGCCACGAAAATGAAGTTCAATCCCTTTGTGACTTCTAACCAAATCAAGAACAGCCAATAGTATTTCAATGCACCTTCCCATACTTGAAGGAAGATCATATTTTCCCCTCTTTCTAAATAGTTGAGACAGAAATATAGTACTCTGACTATGCCCATTCAAAAAGATGGTGAAGCTTGTGCTCTGAGGATACTACAGAGCCCAGCAGATTAGCAAAGTGGTGCAACTATACAGAAAGAAATATATCATCTACACTGAATGAATGCAGCAAGAAAAAAATAATCGCACAAGTGTCCATCCATGTGGCTGTACACCTCAGCAAATTAGGTATTGCTAGGCTAAAGTTAGACAGAGACTGCAAAAAAAATCCTGGAAAGGAAAGCCAACTCTCAACAAGTATGAAGGGAAAGAGGAAAAAACAATTGAGAAATTACAGTAGAGGAATCTCATGTACACTTTCATTAAAGACTGTTTAATTAAAATAATAAAGGGAGGGACATCACAGATCTACTTTACTACATTACAAGGCCATACTTAGAAAGCATCAGAGACCTTGGTAAGTAGGCACTAATACTCTAGGTTTATAAACATTAATTATAAGGTATTCTTTGGGGGGGGGGCGGGATGAAGAAATGGCTGAACAGTTGAGTGCTGGTTGTTCTTTCCAAGGCCGCAGCACCCACATATTTGAAGCAGATTCCCAGCACACACATGATGGTCATGGCCATCTGCAACTACAGTTCCAGAGAATCCAATACCCTCTTCTGGCCTACACAGGGACTAGTCACACACTGTGCACAGACATACACACAGACAAAATAATAAACAAACAAACAACGGACAGACGGACAGACAGATTAAAATGTATTCTTTAATACATTCTCTGAGCCAGATGTGATGATACACACCTGTAATCCTAATACTTGAGAGGTAGAGGCAGGAGAACCAGGAGTTTAAGGTTATCCCTGGCAACATAAGTTCAAGGCCACAAGATTCTGACATGTACACATAAAAGTATGTTATCTTATTCAGCCTTCAAAATAAGTTATATAAAAATGAGCATTATTCAAATGCTACTACAAGCTAGGCATACTGGCCTACACCTTTAGTTCCAGCACTCAGGATACAGAGACAGGCAGAAATTCAAAACTACACTGGCCTACAAAGAGAAATCTAGGCCAGTCAAGGGCTGTGGCGAGAGTCTCTCTAAAACAAAAAAAACTAAAAAAAAAAAAAAAAAAATTTCAATGGCATACCATTCTAACAAGCACACTGAAATACTATTCTGTCCTATCTGAACAGCACACTAATGCTGTTCATAGTATCTGCCATTAGCAACCCACTAGCTTTTTCCTGGGTATTGAATAGCTACTGAAATATTGCAGCACTTGCATATAACCACTGTTTTTATTAAACTGTGTTCCCAAAATGTAAAAGTATGATGATGACAATTTAGATGTGACAGAGAGATGCTGTCTTTGCTTCTTCTAAGTGAAAAGATGAAAGTTCTTGACTATACGGAATCATGTGCTAAGCATACTAAGATCTATAAATCTTCTACTCTTTTTTTTTAAATTTATTGATATATTTATTTACATTTCAAATGATTTCTCCTTTTCTGGACCCCCACTCCCCGAAAGTCCCATCAGTCCCCTTCCTTCCCCCTGTAAATCTTCTATTCTTAACAATGTAAAAAACAAAACAAAAAGTTGTGCTGGTTTTGCTGTTATTCTTCAAAACTGCACAGGTTGCACAGTGCATGACAGAGCTTAGTTAAGACAGCAAAGACAATCAATCTGCGTACAAGTGTCTGTATTGGGGCCAAAGATGGCGAATACAAGGTGGTTTGAACAGGTATGGCCCCCATAGACTCATGTGTTTGAATACCTGGCCCATAGGGAGTGGCACTACAAAGAGGCATGGCCTTATTGGAGGAAGTGTGTCACTGTGGAGATGGACTTTAAGGTCTTATGTATATGCTCAAGGTATGCCCAATGTGGAGGACAGTCTCTCCTTCCGCTGTCTGTGGATCAAGATGTAGAACTCTCAAACTCCTCCAACACCATGTCTGCCTGCGTGCAGTCATGCTTCTCACCATGATAATAATGGACTAAAGCTCTGAAAACTGTAAATCAACCCCAATTAAATGTTTGCCTTTATAAGAGTTGGCATGGCTAGTGTCTCTTCACAGCAACCATAACTAAGGCAGGTGCTACCTGTGGTTCTGACATGCACTGGGACTGCGGAACACTTGGAATTTCTTCTTTTTACTTTTGTCTTTATTCCCTTTCTCTTCTTCATTTCCTTTTCTTCCCTTCTTCCCTCCCTCCTTTTTGATACTAAGGATAAACTCATAGATAACAAATGCTGAGCACCATTCTACCACTAAGGTACACTCTTAACCAATACTGTTCATTTCCAAAGCTTGTTTGTTTTAGACAAGGTTTCATTGTTCATTCCTGGCTGGCCTGGCAGTCACTGAGGTTGATCCCAAACTCACAGGGATCTGCTTGCCTTTGCCCCCTGAGTGCTAGGATTAAAGTTGTAGATCTGGCTCACAATCATTTAGGGTTTTTTGGGGGGAGAGAGGGTGTGAATACGAGTGCAGGCATTCTCAGAAGCCAGAGGCATCAAATCCTGCTGTCATTGAAGTTACGGATGGGTGCTATTGGTCCAATGTGGGTGCTGGGAATGTAACAGACCTTCAGCATAAGTGGTGCGTACTGTCACCCACTGAACCATTTCTCCAGCTCCTCAAAATGATGTTTACTTAATGACCTCTACAAAAGTTTCACAAAACATTTTGTACATAGTCAAAAGTTATTAGGAGTCACTTACGGGAAAGTAGGTTTCCACAATTTCAAAATTTTGAAATCCAATTATAATCCACACCAGGAGGGTAACAATGGAAACCAAGACGATAAAAGGAACAAAGTAGCCACTGAGTCTGTCTGCAAACTGCTGGATAGGAGCCTAGAATTTAGAATAATAATGATGATGATGAGTGTCTTTAAGTTTTTTCTCCAATACTGAATACAGAGTATATTTGGTAGTTAGCACAGACAGAAATATCTTAACAAACTACACAAATGCAACTAGAATGAATCAAAGGAACATATACAAGATTCACCCTAGAAGGCTTTAGTAAGAACACCCTCTGCTTTTCCTAGGCTACCTTTGATGTTTGTGCCTCCTCTACAAGTTTGACGATTTGAGAAAGGGTTGTATCTGCTCCCACATGTGTTGCTCGGATCAGGAGAGATCCGTTCTGGTTAATGGAACCTGCAATCACCGTGCTGCCAGGCTTCTTAGCCACAGGCATCGCCTCCCCTGAAGAAAGTGAGAAGAAAAAGACATTTATTCGGTCACTGTCAACAAATACCTGGAAAGGACATTCTTCTTGAACTAGGATCTGGACACTTGCAAAGGTAAAGCTGCCCTCCCTTTTTCCTTTTATTTTCTCACCCAGAAAACCCAGCCTGTAAGAGCTTCCCACAGAGGAAACTGCAGGCAGTCTCTAAAGAATTCATATTCTTTGTTCACAATTTACACATTTATTGATTCTCCTTTAGTGTTTGCTTTTCATTATCACTTTTGAGTCATTTCCCTTTCATGTCATGATCCTCTTACGGAGCATACCTGTGATGAGGGACTCATCTACCATAGAATGTCCTTCAATAACACGGCCATCCACTGGAAATTTGCCTCCTGGAACGACCTTAATGATATCTCCACGTTGTACAAGTTCCACATCCACTTGTTCTTCACTGCACATGAGTTAACATAAAAAGCATCATGCCATGTGCTTATTCTACACTTCACACACATGATTTGGAGACCATGTCAAACCTATGGCTCTGTAATTATTACGAACAGAACCTGGATCCAACATGTACGCTAGCAACAACTACATTAATTTTGCTCACTGGTGGTAATGAACAAATTCTTGGCACAAAGCAAGCACTCTAAATATTTATTCAATGATCACTGAATGAGTTAAAGCTTCAAAAAATAGTACCACAGTCTGGCATAATAGCATACACCAGTAATCCCAATACTTGGGAAGTAGAGGCAGAAGGATTATGAGTTCAAGTTCAGCCTGTATTACATGAGACCCTAACTAGCCATGCATAGTCAATGTCAGGTATTTTATATTTCTTTTAAATTAGAATAGCTCCTTCATTCTTTCCTTTCTTATTTCTTTCTTTAGTCAAAGGAGTTATCACTAAGGGGGGAAAAAGTAAGCACTCGGTGATACTTAAGGGCTTTAGATGGTTTCCTAACACCAAAAAAAATCCTGGAGACAGAGCCCCAAAGCAAGACCTTGTATCAAAAGACGGGTAAGGTGAGAGGCTGGCCCAGGTTATTCTCAAATCCATGATTCCCCTGCTTCAGCTTCTAGAGTGTTAGGATTACAGGTATGTACCACCATACATGGCTTGAATATGTCCTTTTTGGGGGGTTTGGTCTCATGACAGGATTTCTTTGTGTTGCCTGGGCTATCCTAGAACTCACTCTGTATAGACCAAACTGGCCTTAAACTCAAAGAGATCCACCTGTCTCTGTTTCCCATGAGCTGGGATTAAAGACATATGCCACCACCTTCCAGCTGAATACATCCTTCTATAAAGAAATTCTGTAGAAAATGTACCATGGAAACTATATGCCTAGGATTTGCTTCCTACTGCAACAACAGAAAGAAAGATGAAACAGTCAGATGAAGTAAAGCATCACAGGATGGGGATAATTGTTAAATCTAAGAGTCAGACTATACGGCATCAGGACATACCTTACTTCTAGATACATCTCAAAATATGCTGATAAAAGAGGGCCAGCAAGCTAGCTCAGCACATAAGAGTGCTTGCTGCCAAACCTAACAACCTGTGTGCCTTCAGTAGGGTCCACAAGCTGTCCTCTGACCTGAACACATGTGCCATTACAAATGTGTACCCACCATAATAAAATGAATAATAGAATGTTTAAAACAAAATCAAATGAAGATAAATACCTCAGGAGGAGATTTTCAGAGTTAAGAGTTACAATAGTTGCTTCAGTTGCTTGTAATGAAATTAGCTTTGCAAGAGCCTCAGAGGTTTTGCCCTATAAATTACAACACAATAACAATGCTGAAGAAAAAGTGTTTCAACCTAAAGATAAAATCTTTTAACATTTTCTCAAACATTAGCTTAAGAAAAACATTTGATCAGAAAAATTTACATTGGAATACCAATAATATAATTTTAAAAGAATCTTAAAAGTACTAGGTATAATTTATAAAGAAATACAATTTAATAGAAAATATCAGGAATCTCATGCATGAACAAAGTACTTGAATAAATAGATCATTCAAGAGGGATTATAAATACTCCATGTATAAGTAGTTTTTCCAGACTACTAATAGAAGAACCTCACTCTAGAGTCCCTTTACAATTCTAGTTAACATCTGCTAACTTAGCAAGGATTTAGAGAAGATGCAATGGTGAGGAAGTTGTAGTAAAACCTACTTTCCTCACAGACCATAACTGGCAAAATTTCCCACAGCTAATAGTTTAAGACCATGGAAAGATTATGCCCTTTAAGACAACAATCATAAGTCATATCCTTTGTAATTACTCCTAAGGTACTCAGCTCAGAGGGAATGAATGTTAGGCATGATTATGTTCAGTGTAGCATCATCTAAAACAAAAAATTTGGGAAAAACAATTAAGAAAACTAGAATGGTTTAGTAAAAATGAGAACACACTGACTAGACAGAACGAGCAAGTGATTGTCTAGACTGTAGTTAGGGAAAAATTGTACAATGCTTAAGGTACTGAGATGCATATAGATTATGCTTTTAACTCAGTTAAACATTAAAGTTACATGGCACAGGATTAGAAACTGACCTTCATCACAGCATAGAAATATGAATGAACTTTGACACCACTGTTTTAAGCCACATGGCTAAATCAATTCTCAAATAACAATGATATCTCCAAAGCACCATTGGTATACTCTAACCCTGGCAGTAATAAAAACTTGATAAGTTTACTGAAAATATTGCTAGAACTAAAATGTTTAACTACATAACTCAATGCACATTTCTAGTAAGTGGTCTAGAAAATATTAAGGTCTTTGACTGATCCACTATCTTAACAAACATCACCTTTTCCTACTTTACCTTTGCTATATGTTCCAGCCATCGGCCTAGTGCAATAAACACGAATAGCATAGGCGGTGTATCAAAGAAGGTAATAGGGTTCACTTTGGCTCTCTCAAACATTGCGACCAGAAGAATAACCAGCGAGTAGGCAAATGCGATTGTGGTTGCCAACACAATCAACACATCCATATTTGCTGTCTTATGCTTCAGTGCTTTGTAAGCCTGAATGTAGAAGTACCAGCCTCCACAAAACTGTAACAGAAGAGTGAATATTACTGAATTTTCCTAAACCCAAAATTCATATGCACACCTAAGTAAACTTAGCATAAAGGATTGATGATTACTTCCTTTGCCTTTTAACTAGTCCATAAACACTGTTATAGAGCCTTGCATGAAAGCCCAGGTTGACTTTGACCTTGACAAGATCTTGGGATTACAGGCATACACCTACCTGGCTGTAAGGGGGGAAATTCTGAGCAGGAACAAGTTTGCATTTTAGCAGAGGTATGTACAGAAGGGCTTCAAGCTGCTGTACAAGACACCAAGGGAGATCATCTGTGATGTAGTGGATACTTCATACCATAAAAGAGCCAGATGGCTGCTGCAAGTTTTATTTTCTTTTCACTTTCTTTTTTGGTTTTTGAGACAGTGTTTCAAAAACCTGTGTGTAGCACTGGCTGTCCTGAAACTCTCTCTATAGACCAGGCTGGCCTTGAACTCATAGAGATCTGTCTGCCTCTAGCTCCATATTTTCCTTTTTGATTCTAGTTTAAACAAGTAAACTGGGGGGGGGGGGGCTGGAGAGATGGCTCAGCAGTTAAGAGCACTGACTGATATTCCAGAGGTTCTGAGTTCAAATCCCAGCAACTACATGGTGGCTCACAACCATCTGTAATGAGACCTGATGCCCTCTTCTGGTATGTCTGAAGACAGCTACAGTGTACTTTATATAATAAATAGGTAAATCTTTGAAAAAAACCAAGTAAACTAGGAAGATAATTTAGACATTTTGGAAAGTTTTTTTTTAATATATAAAACTTAGCCCTTTTCCAAAAGTCAATCACAAACCTCAGGTTCTGGTGGAAAGTGTAACTGGAAAACTTGTCTTCCATTAGTATGATTGGTACTAAATAATTGTTAGTACTACTGCCTTTTGTTTTGCTCTGGGTTTTGGTGGGCTGGGATTGAACCTAGGGTTCTTGGTATACTAGACAAATAATCTACCACTAAACTACACCTTCAGCCTTCACTTTTAAACCTTTAATGAAGATCAAACAATACACTTGATAATGTCACTTGCCTGTACAGGTAGACACAATAAAAGGGACAACAAATTCATAATGGACAGTCCCGGCAGGATCTGACGCTCCAGAAACATGGATGAATGCATGTTGATCATGTCTTCATTACTCATGTTCTGATGATGGTAAAGAGTTGCAAGGTGGTGATCCATAACCATCATATAGATCATCAGTCCCATTACAGGGATGCAGAAAACCAGGCTCACAAGGAAGGACCCTCTCCATCTTAAATGGAAAAATGCCATTAGTATTTTGGTAAAGTACCAGTTAGTGAGCACCTAAAAGTTAAATATTCTATGTTCTACAGAGAAACATGTCACTCAGTGTAAGAAGACATCATGGGGGTGGAGCAATGGCTCTGCAGTTATGAGCTCCTACTGCTGTTTCAGAAGACCCAAGTTTTATAACCAGCACCCACATCAGCTCACAAGCACCCATAACTCCAGTACCAGCAGATCCAACACCCTCTTCTGACTTCCATAGTCTCCTGCACACATTTGGCATCCACTCACATACATACACACACACACACACACACACAAAATTGATTTACACAAAAGTAAATCTTTAAAAATGCTATAGTACAAATTGACATGCTAACAGGATGTTAAACTTCTAAGAGGAGTTGAAATGTTTTTATTGACAATCCCAAAGTACTTACTGCTTTATTTCTCGTTTATGATCTAAGTGGTTAGCTGATCGATCTTTCTTGACCAAAGAAGCTTCAAAACCTAAGCTCTAAGGAAATTCATGAGAAAAATGTCAATGTTTTCACTCAATGCACAGATATTGTAAGCCATGCTGGTATTACTTAGAACCAGTCAGTTCAGTTCCTGAGTAACTGTCAATCTGGGGAATGGAAGGAAGAAGCTGTCCAGAGCTTTCTGCCCACTAGCTTGGCTTCTAATTTTGAAAAAGAAGTTAATAGCACATTGGTTCTAGCTACTGTCTATTCTGCTGCTCTTTTTTTTCCCCCGTTTTTCGAGACAGGGTTTCTCTGTGTAGCCCTGGCTGTCCTGAACTCACTCTGTAGACCAGGCTGGCCTCGAACTCAGAAATCCGCCTGCCTCTGCCTCCCAGACTGCTGGGATTACAGGTGTGCGCCACCACCGCCTAGCTATTCTGCTGCTCTTAAACTCCCAGTTTCACTCAAGTGTAATAGCCCTTTTCACCAACACTACACTATATTAAATACACTGTCCAAGGCCTTGCCGATATAGCCTTCATTTTTGATCCACAAGAAAAAGAATATGAACAGAAGTCCTTTTCCCCAATACAGCTAAGTAAAGAAAGGGACCTACACCTTAGTAAGATGTACCTGGGCACAGACAGTTCTGTAACTGAATACACCATATTCTCAACCTCTAGGGAAATGGCTATCATCTTCTAGTTGTTGGCAGTGTGACATGTTGAAAGTGATCCCATCAATTCGTATGGAACTCAACAAATAGCTTCTCAAATTGTTTCACCTCTGAAATAAGATGGCAGCCCTGCTCTAAAACTGAAGCTTGGCAAAATATCTGTGTATCTGCTGAAGGTGACTAGGGTAGATACTCAGTAATACCAGCTTCACAGATACCAATGGTACAGCTGCCTAAACTAATAGGATATTTCCTGAACTATAATACACTGTCAATCATCAGAACATCAAATTCATAGCACATTGAAAGTGCATAATATAAATATAAAACACATATATATTACTGTTTAGGATGCACTGAAGAACACAGGATAAACTTAGCACAAAGAAAGGGGTTACATTTAACTTGAAAGTAGTTTTTTCCTTTTGTTTTGCTTTGCTTTAACAAACTATAGTACAGCTAGCATGATACCTTAATTTTATAGTGACTAGCTTGAGCCTTTCTTATAAATTGTACTTTATATCCATTTCCTAAATACTTTAAGTGATTGATAGCTTCAGCTTAGGTCTGCTTAGGATCTAATAGCACAAATGTGTGTCTAAGTTTCCTGATGAAGGTCATGTGACTTGGGGGGTAACAAAAGCAGACACACACTAATGTTTTTATGTGGAATAGTTAAAGGGTTAGAGTCTTCTCATTGTCTCTATCTAATATAAACCAGATGTGATTCCAGAAGGTGGTTGACTGGAAAGGTAAGACAGAAAAGCAAAGTCAAGACTTACTCCAATGGTATGGATAATATCTCTGGGACCAATAATTTCTGGATCATATTTAATATGTGCTTTGTTAGTTGCCAGGGCCACAGAGCAGTAGAAGATCCCTTTGTGTTTTGTGAGCGTTGATTCAATTTTATGAACGCAGGAGGTACACGTCATTCCTCTCACCTGGTAAAAGCAAAGCCTTTGTTTATTGAAAATATCTCTTTTCTTCTACAAAAATTTAGTACTTCTAAGAGGACTTTCATAACACAGGATTGCCTTACAAGGCTTTATCTGTACAATGAGTATATTTTTGATATTATTATTAGAATTCTGATTTGATGAGGAGTACCACCTGTGATGGAGTTGGGGATTCTGGAATAATGAAAAAGATCCAGAATTGGTTCTGAAGATAACTGGACTAAACTAGGCATATACTAAAAGCCACAGCGTGGCATATTTTCGATAAATGGATTATGTAGTATATGACTCTTATCTTGATAAAATTTACAAAGAAAAACTATTCTGGTTTTTGTTGTGCCCATGTAGTGTATGCACGTATATGTATTCATGTGTGGGGATTTGTATGTGCGCGCATCCATATTCATGTGTGCAATGTGTGCAGGGGCAAGAAGCTGAAATTTGATATCTTCCTTAATTGCTCTACTTTACTTCCTGAGATTACTGAGGCAGCATCTCTAGCTGAACCCGAAACTCATCCTTTTCTGACTTTCACAGGCACCCTAAAACATGTGGCACAGATTCAAGCTCAAGTGTGCAAGTGAGTTAACTGTTAAACTGTTGGGAACCAGCGAGCTTGGCTCAACGCCCCCAGCTGAGCTGTTTGCACAGGTTTCTTGAGAGAAAAACATCCCGTGGCTTAGCTTGATCCCTGCCTTTCTGCCTGGTGTGGTACGGACTTCCCAGGTGCCTGACCTATGACTATAATTGTTTTTTCCTGTTCCCTTCCCTGGCCTCTAGTATATATATTGCTGGTCTCTCAGTAAGGTTTGGGCATTCTCCTTGCAGAATGACCCGTGTCTGTGTTTTTTTTTAATCCCCCAGGCCTACGCCCGATACTCAGTACCATGGCAGCTCGGGCTAGGATCGGGGGCTTCCTGATGTAAGGTTTCCTGAATAAACTGCTTCGAAAGGAGTCTCCCGTGTCGTCTCCCTTATTCTGCTGGACAGATAATGGCGGCGACATTAAACCATCTATCTACCCAGCCTATTTAAAATATATGAAGTAAATAAAGGCTAGAGAGATGGCTCAGGAGTTGAAGAGTCCTTGCTGTTCTTATAGGGGACCAAGTGGGTTGACTCACAACTGCCTGGAAGTCCAGCCCCAAGGAATCTGACATCCTCTTCACACGAATATGCATAAATAAAAATATTTTAAATAAATCAAAAAGATAAGTAAATACCTCTCAAATTCCTCCATAAAAGAAAAAATATTTTTAAAAAAACTATCTTAACCAATTTGTTTTTCCAGGAAGTATTTATTCAAAACCAAATAAGAGGACTCTTTTTTTTTTTTTTTGCTTTAGTCTCTTTTTTTTCCTTTGTTTTTTATTCGATATATTTTTATTTGTATTTCAAATGAGTTTCCCTTTCCTGGCTCCCCATCCCCACTCCCCAAAGCCCCATAAGCCCTCTTCCCACCCCTGTTCCCCCATCCACCCCTTCCCACTTCCCTCTTCTGGTATTGCCCTACACTGCTGCACTGAGTCTTTCCAGAACCAGGGGCCACTGTAAGAGGACTCTCTTAAAAAGAGCTAAAACTAGCCAGCTGTGTGGGGTATTCCCCATTGCACTCCCTTCTTGTCCTCTCCTCTCTGTGGGAGTGAACTGTGGAGAAAAACAACTGTGTAGCCACTAGCTATCACAGAATAAAGAGTCCATTCAGAGCCTGGATTCTAGATAACTTATCATGTCTCCTGTCTGATAATTCTTGGAAAGATCCCATGCAAGAATGTGTGCCCTGACTGCAGTTCAATGAGTGCAAAAAGCCTCCTTCCAGGAAAACATTTCTTAGCGAGTAATGGCTTCATTATTTCGGGGAAGTAGACACAAGCTCTCGTTCTCAACCAAAAAGCTATCTGATTAATATTCTAATTCATGAAGGAAAAATTCGTTTCTCTAAGAATCTTGCTGAATATAAACCCCAACTTAAGCACAGACCCCATTCCTAGCAGGAGATGGCCAACAGAAAATTAACTTAAAAGTAGTTTTGGATGTTGGTTGTCTCATATTGCTTTGTTTGGACATTTTTTAACCTTACTGTTTTTTTTTCCAGTATATTATGGTTTCTGGTTTTGCGGTTTGTATGTCAGTCTGTCTGTTTCTCTGTGTGCATGCGTATGCCTTTCTCATGCTCTTAGTTTCTTTTTTGTTAGTTTGTTCACTTTGCTTTGTCCTTGTTTGTCGATCTTTTCTATTTGCCTGTCTGTTTTCTTTTCTTTCCCTGTCAGCTCTGAGAGCAGGAGAGGATTTATTGAGGACTCAGTCATCACGTGGATGCCAAAGGGTATTAAGCAGAGGAAGGAGCTGTGGCAAGAACAGGGCTTGTCATGGTAGGGCTGTGCCAGGATCTGAAACTGATTCTGTGACTGGTGCAGCCAGTGCAGGTACAGGGGATTTCCCTGCTCTACAGGCAGTGCAAGCACCTCAGCAACTTCCTAAGGGTACACATATCCAACAAACTCTGTCAGAGCGGGGACCAGCCTGTCTGTTTTCTTAAGAGAGAAAGGAGCCGGAAGTGTTGGGAGGCTCTGGGAGGAAATGAGGGAGGGAAACCATAATCAGAATATATTGTATGAAAATGACTATTCTCAAGAAAATATAAATACACCTTGTATTTTTAACTCATTTATTCTCATTCTCCGAGAATTTATACAATGTAATTGAACATATTTACCCTCTCTCCCACGACTCTTCTTATATTTATACCCCTTCCCTACCCAACTTTTTGTGTCATCTTGTTTTCTTTAAACCCATCAGGTTCAATTTCTCTTCTTTACACTTCCCTTTCCTTAAGAGAGTGTTTCACTATGTAGTCCACACTGGCCTCAAACTCCCAGGAATCCTCCTGTCTCTTCCTCCTAGATACTGAGATTGAGATTATGAGCATGAACAACCACACTCTTTTTGGTGCATTTATTTATGTGTGGTGTTCAGAGGATGACTTTCTGGAGTCATCCTCTACTTCACCCTGTGGGTCACAAAAGTCTAAACTTATAGGCAAGCACCTTTACTGGCTGAGCCATCTTGCAAGCCCCACCCCCTTTTAGTCTTTAAAAAGATTAAATTCTATGCATATTTCCATTCTATGCTTGGAGAATCATAGCCGTCTTTCTATCTTCCAGTTTCCCTCATACGCTCAATTTTCCAAGTTTTCTATGAGGGCCTCTCCAAGTTTCTATTGGAAGTTTAGGAAACATACAAAAGATCCAACTTACAACAAGTTCCAGGACGCCATTGCCTTCCCCAGCATTTTCCATCACCATAGCTCCAAATCCAAGCTCTCGAATAAACTCTGCAATCACTCGGGGTTGGATAACTGCTGGATTATATCTTACTTCTGCTTTGCCAGCCATTAGGGCCACAAGTACAGAATATATTCCTGGGAACATTGATTTTAAAAAAAGGCAGGTGATAGGTTTTACAAAAAAAGAATAATGCTAAAACTACTTTTCATATTTTTCATTTAAATGCAAAAGTATGAAAGAAAATTTGCCAAAATTTACTACTCAACTTTTTATTCATCTTAAACCCAAACGATTTAAAAACTGTTTCAAAGAGTATCCTCTGTACCTTAAACTTATTATACAAAATTTTAATTATGTATATTTAAAATGGGGCAACATCACCATCTTCTGTGCCTTCACTAAACTTAAACAATTATTATCAACAACATGGGACGCACTTGTTTGTGTTCAAGACAGGGGCTCCCTATGCAGCCTTAACTGACCTGGAAACTGCTAAGCCAATGAGGCTGGCCTTGAAGTAGAACTCAGAGAACTCTGCCTGTCTCTGTGTGCCAGGTGCTAGCCTTTAAGGTATTATCACTATACTTGGCTCATCTTTTTATAATTTTTTTAAGAGACAGAATCTTGCTGTCACTCAGGCTAACAACCCCTAGATACAAGCTGCCTTCCTGCCGCCCCAATGGCCATAGCAGCTGGGTCTTATTTATCTAAATTCTTACTGATTCTACTCCCCATCCTCTACCCAGATGATGTTGAAGCAAATCCCAAACATCTTACCACTTTCTGCGCAAATCTTTAAATATGCATCTCCAAAAGACAGGCTTTTTACAAACTCATATATCATAGAACATTTGCTTAGTATGAGTGATGTTCAATCACACACTGCATAAACATCATTTTCACATCTAAAACCATATTCTTAAATTTATTAGTTTAACAGTTTTCTGTCTAAATTAGGATCCAAATGAGATCTATATATTATAATGAGAAAATTTCTATATTGAAGAAAGAAAGCACTTTTAGAAACTAATAAAACCTGGGCAGGAATGTATCTCAGTTGGGAGATTGCTTGCCTAGAACAAGAGACCCTGAGCTTCATCCCTAGCATCCCTTAAAAAAAGGGCACAGCTGTACACGCCTCTGACCCTAGCACTCAGGAGAAAAGTAGGAGGATCAGGCGTTCACAACTATCTTTGGCTACATACAGAGTTTGAGGCCAGCCTGGTCTACATGAGATCTTGTCTGAAAAACAAAAACAAACACAAAACAAAACAAAATTTATTTCCCTTCCTATGAGAAAGTAATTTATATACATGGGAAGCCACTGTAATTATAGTCAAGAATCTAAAAATGTATCAGTATACACATCATAGTATTGTCAAATGATGGCCATTTAAAAATTCTCAAGTTTTACTATCTCATATTAGCCTCAAAAGGTGAAACAGAACTTCTTTATAATGCAAATGAGTTCACCTCAGAAAGAAATGTTTCAGATGCAAACTTTTGTTAATAATTTCTACTTCTCTAGGCCAGCTATAGCTATGACTGCCAGGAAGATAATTCACGGCACACAGCAAAAATAGTTCTTTCTAGGAATCTATGGAATGTGGAAGATCCCTAAGAAATTAGGACCAAAGCCAGGCGGTGGTGGCACACACCTGTAATCCCAGCACTCTGGGAGGCAGAGGCAGGCGGATTTCTGAGTTTGAGGCCAGCCTGGTCTACAGAGTGAGTTCCAGGACAGCCAGGGCTACACAGAGAAACCTTGTCTCAGAAAAAAAAAAAGAAAAAAAAAAAGAAATTAGGACTAAGAATCCATAGGTCTAGGTCCAGCTCTTTGATTGGTGGTTCAGCCTCTGAGATACTGGGAGGGGGTGTTCCCATCCTCTCAGAGAAGGGGAGGGGGAGGGACTCGTGAGGGGGAAATCAGGAGGGGAGCAGTAATAGGGATATAAAGTGAATAAATAATGAATGGGAAAAATGAAAACGGAAAGAGAATCCATAGGTTGGCTCTGAAGTTTGATCAGTTCAGAGAAAGTGTCAGTATGAAGAGGCCTGAAGGACCAGGCATGGTAGCTCACACCTTTTTAGCCCCAGCACTAAGGAGACAGAGACAGGTAGATCTTTGTGAGTTCAAGGTCAGTCTGGTCTACAGATAGAGTTCCAGGACAGCCAGGGCTACACAGAGAAACCTGGTCTTGAAAACCAAAATGAAAGAGAGAGGTAGGTAAATAGATAGTTAATATAGATGATATAGAATAAATATTTGTGCTTCTGTTGAACATACTTAGTATCCTGACACAAAACAGAGTATAACAGTCGAATTCCAAAAAGCAGTAAGTTTAATTTTAACAAATCCTCTCAAACATAGTGAGAGCTTTTTTCCATCTAAGGGGTGATACTGGGAATTCTACATAAACTTTGCACAGGCTAGGCAAGGCATACACTGCCGATTAGGTGTGCTGTGCTGTGGAGCTCCACTCTTAGAACCTTTGGGCAATGTCTTTTTAAGCAATGCAATGCAACGCAGACTTAATGATGAAAGCCCATTACTGCTTACTTACACGAGCTAAGGCCAACAGTGTTAATAAATAAGAGGTTGTAAGAAGGACAGTGTAGAATTAACTGAGAGATTTAACAAGTGTTAAGATGGGAGCTAGGGATGTCACTTACTATCCAGGCATATATTTAGCTTTCTCAAGGTCCTGAGAAGACAATTATAACTGGGATCAGCATTTTGGGGGTAATATAGAAATTTCTTTTTCAGGAGACAAACAAGAACTGTGCAAGCTTCCTCTGAGTTAATTTGCTTAGCAACATTCATTTATCCCCTCCCTCCCTCCCTTCTTTCCTTTTTTTAAGACAGGATCTCAGTATGTAGTCCTGGCTGTCCCGGAACTAGCTGTACACACCAGGCTATCCTCAAACACAGAGATCTGGCTGCCTCTGCCACTCTTTTCCTTTTTAGTGAATCAAGCAAAGCCTTGACTGCAAATTCAGTCAGGAAACGTAGTGGCTGAAATGAACAATGCAATGAAATGAACTGAATGCAGACACCACAACGAACCAAAGACATATGCCTTATGTGTCGTAAAAAATAATCTTCTGGCCTTACAATGAAAGATGGTGTATTACTAATACTTTTAACTCATTTCCTCAATTGTCAAGATATGCTTCCTACATTAATCCCTACTTCCTTATTCAGCCCTTGTGAGTGACATCTATCATCAAGACATCTAGGGTTAGGGCAGCCTAAGTACCAAACATAGGACTTTGGGCTCATTAAACATAATCATATATTTATATGGTTAACTAAGGTATTTATGCTATATTAATATACCTATAAAATGTATATACATTTATAAACTAAAACATCTGAGCAACTACAGAAAAAACAGTGGTGTTGATTTTCAAAGATTTTGTAACATGAAGTCAAAATACACAATATTAGGCAACTTGAATCTTACAAGGAAAGATCAGAGGTCAAACTGTTAGAGGAGACAATATAGTTCTACATAAATATGGTTTGGCTCTGGTGTTTAATCTAGATAAGACAATACCTAACTTACTTATTATCTTTTAAAACATTTCTATTTCTTATTTTCTTATTATTTTTTGCTTTAACAAAAAATTTAGTTTC
This sequence comes from Apodemus sylvaticus, assembly GCF_947179515.1. Lineage (NCBI taxonomy): Eukaryota > Metazoa > Chordata > Mammalia > Rodentia > Muridae > Apodemus > Apodemus sylvaticus. The sequence goes on along the minus strand of NC_067495.1, from coordinate 66,045,245 downwards.
TCAACGTTTATCATAGCCATGGTTCATAATAGTAATTTTCAAAATAGTATTTCCTTCTGCTATAAAGTTTTCAGTTAATTTTACTGGTACTAAAATTGGATTGTAAAAAAAACAACACTAATAAAAACGTCCAGAAATTCAGGGAGGTATTGTGCATCAAGGATGATCTTTAGGAAGCCTTGGGAAGACTTCTAAGCATGGCCACAACACACAGATGGGAAAGAGTCTGGAAATAAGGATGTAAAAATAACAACACTTAAGAGTGTCTTACCTTCTTCTCGTCTTAAATTCCGTTCAATGTTTGCTACACAAGAAGCACAGGTCATCCCGGAAACCTGTATGTAACACTTGTTCTGAACTGCTGTCATCACATTTTCTGGCTCATTACTTGAGGGCAAAAGAGCTGTTTCCAGTGAGGGCTGAGCTATCACTACCAGTGGCTCTTTCATGTCTGCTGGAAAAAGAAAGGTCCTTTTCATTTATTCTCTAGCTGCCACCTTTTCATAAGTCACAGTCCACACTTCTAGGCCTGCCAACCCGTTTCTTTAAAATCAGCAAGGTCCTAAAAGTCCTCAGTAAATATACTGTTATTACCCATTCTCAACATTGACTTTGAATTTCTTTACTGTACACCTCAAGGGGTCCCAAGAAAATCTGATCCAAGTGAGTATAAAAAATTTAGTTATGTCAGATTCTTCTAGCCATTATCTCCAAACCCAACCCCAAGTAGAGAATAATCAGTTACTAGAGAGTTCTTGTGCTTGTATTTAACTAGCCTTATCATGCTGACAATTTGCACACTGGCTTCAAGGGAATCTTCCTTTATCTACAGGAGATACTTTTCAGCAGGTGCATAAAAACATCCATAGTGCTGTCACCTATGTGTATATGTATACCTATGTGTGTGTGTGTGTGTGTGTGTGTGTGTATGATACAGTTTAATTAACCAATTGGGCATAATAAGGGTTCAACAACTGATAATAAAATAGAATAATTATAACAATACACTGTTAACCGTTGAGCTATCTCTCTAGCTTTCTCACATAGCTTTTTGTACAATGTATGTACAAAATGTACAATCATATACATTGTACAAAACCATAACCACCATGTTGGTCTGGCTTTAAGTATAGGGTTTTTTTTTGTTGTTTGTTTGTTTTTTTAAGGTGGGTTTCTCTGGGAAGCTGTGGTTGCCTGGAACTTGTTTTATAGACCAGGCTGGCCTCAAACTCAAGAGATCTGCCTGTCTCTTTATCATGAGTTCATGCACTATCATGCCCAGCTGTGCCTTTAAGTTTTTGGGCTCGTGATATCCTTAAGCATTTTTTTTTACACACTGGTGACTACTGCCATAGGACTCCTTTGTAAGAAGTGGAATTTCAGCCAGGTATGGAAGTGTATGCCCTTAATCTCAACATTAAGTGGGTAGAGACAGGTACTATCTTTGTGAGTCCAAGGACAGTCTGGTCAAAATAGTAAGATTTATATCAGCAAGGGCTACATAGTAAAATCCATCACACAAAAAAGTGAAATTTCAGTGACTATGAATCCTCTCTTGTTGCTAAAAGCCAAATGAAGAAACAAAATAGGAATACAAAAATGTTAAAGATATCAAAGAAAAATGACTACCTGGCAAGACAGCATCAAATCCCATGTCTTCAATTGCTTCTCGCAAGGTCTCTGGAGAGGTCAGTAGAGGATCATATTCAATAGTCCCGTTGCTATTTGCGAGGGAAACGTGGATGGATTTTACACCTGGCTTTTTCGATATTACACCCTCTATAGACTGCACACATGAATTACAAGTCATGCCATTAATGTTTATCACAGCTTCTTGGGTCAGAGGCTGGCTGACTATGTTCAAAGGCATCTTTTGAAGAGATGAGCTGGAGGGAGAGCTGGTGGTACTTTCAACTTCACTTGAAATACTAACTCTGTATTGCCCTGGTGAAACGGCTTCTATTGCTTTTCTCAGAATTTCTGGAGTGACTAAGCTTGCATTGTACTTTACAGTGGCTGACCTATTCTCTAAAGAAACTACTATACTGCTTACATACTGGAGTGTAGATAAAGCACTTTCAATATTTGACACACATGATTTGCAATGCATGCCCTCTATGATGAATGTGGCTGTTGAATCACTGGGATATGATGGGCTCTTTTGCTGAGATCCTTCTGAAGATTTGACTGGTGTGTTCTTCAGGCGCTCAACATCAATGGCTCCCAATTTGAGGTATTTTGGCTGTTTTTTTATGAAGGCTGGGAAACCCACAGCTTCAATCTGCTTCTTTATTTCCTCTGCTGTAATCAGATGAGGTTGATAAACAATAGTAGCTTCTTGGTTATCTAGGGACACTAAGAAACAGAAGCATAATGAAGTTAGTCATTCCTGGTCCATTTCAGAGTCAATAGCTCTTTCTCACTCTTTTCAATGCTTTTCCTTAGATTTTGCTGTGCTTTTCAGAAAATGGGGTTGACATACTTTGGGAACAAGCAACATGACCACTGTTCCTATAGTCTCCATGTTTCTGCATCATTCCAGTATAAATATATTAGAAATAAAATATACCCAAGGCAGGCTGCTCAGGAAGCCTGAACTCCACAAACCACTACCACAGTGCCTTTCCTCCTAAACTAAAGTTCAACTCTCATAGCCTTTCATTATAATCATTAACCTCACTGACATTAATCCTGGGAATATGCTACGTCTCTAACTTCAATGAAGCAGGAAGCAATTCTAGGCCCATCAAGTTAAAACTCATGCTTGGGAAGAAAGCAAAGTTTAAAGATCAAAACAAAGAATAGCTCTACAAAACGAGCAAGAGAGACAGGGCGGGGGGGAAGAGGGAGAGGGAGAGGGAGAGGGAGAGGGAGAGGGAGAGGGAGAGGGAGAGGGAGAGGGAGAGGGAGAGGGAGAGGGAGAGGGAGAGGGAAAGGGAAAGGGAAAGGGAAAGGGAAAGAGACACCTGATAAATTTACCTCTAATACGCTGAACACCTTGCAGCTTTCCAACTTTTCCTTCAATGGTGCTAGTACATGAATGGCAGGTCATCCCTTCCACTTTCATCTTCAGCATGACTTCCCCTGCCTGAGGCGTGCTGTGTTCTTCACAAGTTCCTGACTTTTTCTCCTGAGTTCCCATGTCTAAACTGAGGTCTGGGACCAGCTCCACAATCTGACTGGCACTCACCACAGATGGGATTATGGTGACTACTGCACTTCTTTGCTGTGGGGAAATCTTAACACCAGTTACACCCTTGGTCTTGAGCAATGTACTTTGGATATGGTCCCAAGGCAGAGCCAGTGGAGCAGTAACAGTCAGAAACACAGTATTGGTTAAGACGGGGAGAGGGTTAGCATTGTGGAGAAGAGCATCAAAGCCCATGTCATCGATAGCTTCTTGGAGGGTCTTTGGAGTTTGAACTTTAGGGTCATAAATAATGGTTGCACTTTTTTCTTCTAGTGAAACCTTTGGGAAAGAAAGTTCAGATGTTAGTTTAACTCAGCTGTATAACATGGGAATTAAGACTATCAATCATCAAGAACTAAGCCCTCCCGAGCCATTTTACATTCCAATGCCTAGCTCTAGACAGTTCACATACTGGCCTTCCCTGATCAGTGTAGCTCTCACTTCTCATCAAAGATGTTTCTTTTCTGCAGCAGATGGAGACTATTACAGAAATCCACAACTGGTCAAAACGAGTACCATAAAGTCTTCATCCACACTGATGCAGCTGTGTGGGCAAATTTTTTAGAGCCAAAGGACTAGCATCCATGAAACCACTACAAGATGGTTGTCTAAACAAGACCTGCACAACACCAGTTGACATACTAGTGTGGATGGAAGAAAATTCACAGGGCCCTATCCCTAGAAGCAGAGAGATAGCCAGCTAATTGTTGCAGAGAGATGGAGGATCAGTCTTCTCTAGGGATGGTGGTCATCCCTAAACATATATACAACAATAAATGGACTGATCAAGAAATGTGTGTGTGTGTGTGTGTGTGTGTGTGTCTGTCTGTCTGTCTGTCTGTGTGTGTGTATAGAGGTGGTTCTGATGCTAAGGTCCTGTTCCCCAATTGGTTTTTGATTTATCAGTAAAGAAGGCATTGGCCAATTGCTGGACAGAAGGAACAGGTGGGATTTCCAGGTCCCCACAGGCAAGTCAGACAGACATAAGGGGAGGAGAGAGAGTTCGCCAGGCTTTTGTGGGAGAAAAGGTGACCAGCCATGTGAGATATCAGAAGGAGTGGCCACAGGTCGCTCCTACAAGTAGGCTGTTGGAGGTGTTGAGCAGGGACTAGATATAACTGAGCAATTAAGTTGAGGGCAAGTGGAGAGGTACGGAGCTAAGAGTATTGTTAAGAGCACACTTTTCCAGGAGATAAGTAGCACCCAGCAATTGTGCCAAAAAGGCAAGTTGAAATTGAACAACTGTGTGTGTGTCTGTGGTTGCCATCCGTGGTTGCAACATTCTCTGGGCAGGGGCTAGTAGGGCAGACTGTTCCTGGAGCTTAGGGGGGTAGCTAAAGCTACCTGCAACATGTATGTGGGTGAGAACATGAAGCAATGGTAATTAAAGAAGAGGGCATGAATTTGAGAGAAGTAGGGAGACACAGGAGGAAATGGTGAAGGGGAAGAAAGGGATAGAAATGAGATAAATTCCATACTCATATACAAAATGTCAACAAAATGAATTTTAAAAATAAAATTAATTTTAAGAAAAGAATATTGGCCGAGCGGTGGTGGCGCACGCCTGTATCCCAGCACTCTGGGAGGCAGAGGCAGGCAGATTTCTGAGTTCGAGTCCAGCCTGGTCTACAGAGTGAGTTGCAGGACAGTCAGGGCTACACAGAGAAACCCTGTCTCGAAAATAACAAATCCCCCCCCCCAAAAAAAAGAAGAAAAAGAAAAGAATATCAATCAACACTCAAGAATGAAATAAATAACAGCACTATAAAATAATGGTTTATCTCAGTGAAGTTTTCACCTTTGCTACTCTCATTGGAAAGACACACAAAATTTCTTGTCTTCCTAAAAGAGCAATGTGTGGGCTCCATGTGGTACCAGTCAGGCCTGTGAAGTATGTGCAGTAATAAGTACACGCAAGAATTTCACAAGAGAATATCAACTATATTTTCCTAACATATCTTGTCATATATTACTTCAATGTGTCACATTATACAAATTTAAAAGATTATACAGGAAATGAAACTACTATAGAGAATGAAAGGTAGGCCTGGAGAAATGGCTCAGTACTTAATAACATCTGCTGTGTAATCACGAAGACCAGAGTTCATATCTCAGCATCTACATAACAATCCAGGCATCTCACATATATCTGTTATTTTAGGTCAGAGTGGGACAGAGACAAGAGGATTGTTGGGGCTGGTTGGCTTCCATAGCTGAGAAAAATGTAAGAAGACATTTCCCTCAAAAGGGAAAGGGAGAAGGTGATAGATGAGGATACTAGAAGTTCTTTTCTGGTCTTTGAGCATCCATGAGCCCTCACACCGGTGTATATAAATAAACAATCCTTTTAAAATATAAAATATAAGGTAATATGAAGTATAATCTTTTAAAAATGTTAATTAAAGGATAAAAGTATAGCTCAGTGGTAGAGAAGATGCTTTGCATTCACAGGGCCCTGGATATAATACTGTAGATATACTTCCCACACACACAGGGGTAGGGAAAGGACGTGTCCTATTATTTTCCAGGGTTTTTATAAGTAGCAAAGTTCTTTGTAGCACAAATGAGTTATAAAATAAATGTAAACAAAGAACAGCTAATATTTACCAAGCATGTGTTATATGTGCTAGGAAATGGGTTTCTTAGGACCCAATGCTGAACATGACACATTCACATGGATCAACACTGGGACAGAGAATATAGAGAAGGTGGTTAACCATTAATCCCTAAGACTACAGCTCAAAAGAGGCTCCTTAGAGGAAATAATATGTACTAAAAAACGAATGGATTCATGGCATATGAGGAAACTGCAGACATATGGAAGCACAAATTTAGAAAAGTGTGATAGCCTGGGGATGAAAGAATTGTTCTATTATGAAGTGTTATGTCAATAATAGTTTGTACTTTACCTTAGTGTAATAGAGTGCCATGAAAAAGTTACACAAGAAGAAGGCATGAGATCTGTATTTTGGATAAGAATTATTGCAGAAGCAGTATAGAAGATGTTGGGGTCGCTGGAGAAATAGTAACTAGGATGCTACTCCAATTGCAAGAATAGCATAATACAAGCTCTGAATTAAGACATGGGAGAGAGGAAAAAGGGAGCAGACGTAGTTCTAAGACATGCTCAGCAGATACAGATACAGACAGATGGTAAGGACACTTGAGTAGGATGACTTTTAGTTTTCTAGTTTCGGACAGTGGGCAGATGGTAGTCGCTTTAAATGGTATCAGAGATGAGGGAAACAAGAGGTACTTAGCAGATTAGAATAGGAGGAAAGGATACAAGATTAATTCAATGCAAGGACTGTTCATTTTGAGATAGCAGCAGAATAATATGCAAATGACAGTTAAAAGATAGGTACCATTATTATTCCTAGTACAAAGCTTTGTTCCATACAACAAAAATGCAAAAAAAAAAATAACTAAAGTAATTTAGAGTAGGTAATCTCCTTTTAAATCCTCTGTGATAATTGTGCAGTTAAATATTCTGTTTAATTTTTCTTCCTTTAGATTTTAAAAAATGTGTTTGGGTGTTTTGGCTATATGTATGTCTGTGCAAAGTGAATATGTAGTATCAAAAGAACCCAGAACAGTTCATAGCATCCTCTAAAACAGGAGTTCTAGATAGTTGCTAACCATCATGTAGGTTCTGGGCATCAAAACCACATATTCTGGAACAACAGACAGTGCTCCTAACTATGCCATCTCTCTAGCTCCCTTAGCATATTTTAATCAACTTATTTTTTTATTTCTTCCTTTATCTTTGTAACTAATAACAATGCATTTGATAAGCATTTGAAATATGGCCAGGCAATGGTGGTACACACCTTTAATCCCAGCACTCAAAAGGCAGAGGCAGGCAGACCTCCAAGTTAAAGGCCGACCTGGTTCTACAGAGTTAGTTCCAAGACAGCCAAGGCTACACAGAGAAACCCTGTCTCAAAAAACAAAACAAAGATTGAAATGTGATCATGGCACTAAAGTTCCTAGGGCTCAGATAACTCTAACTGACTAGCTTTTTTTTTTCATTTTAGAAAATAGCACTAGCATAAATGATCCAAAATAGAAATGGTAAAATAGTTTATATTGGTTTTAGATTATATCATATAACATTTTCCATGAAAAAAACAGAGAAATAAAAACTAAGCATGATGATGCCCTCCTATTATTTCTGTAGTCAGGGAGATAAGGTAGGAAGATTATAAAATCAAGGTCAGCCTGGACTATAGCACAAATTATAGTCCAGCCTGGACCAATAATAAGACCTTGCCTTAAAAGACAACCTACAGGGTCTAGAAAGATGACTAAGAACACTGACTCCTCTTTCAGGGAACCGGGATTCAATGCCCAGCACCATACTGCAGCTAACAACTATCTGTAATTCCATCATCATCTAGACTCAACATCATCTTCTTGCCTCCATGGGCACTACACATGTACATGGTGCACAGATAAGCATGTAGGCAAAATACCCATATATACAAAATAAATAAAGCTTGGGGCTGGAAAGATGGCTTAGTAAGAGTATTTGCTACACTTGCAGAGGACCCTGGTTCAATCCCCATCACCCAACATGGTAGCTCTCAGCCTTATTTGTAACTCCAGTTCCAGGGGCTCCAATGCCCTCTAAAGGCATAAAAGTACATGCAGGCAAAACACCCATATGTACTATTCAGCCATCAGAAACAATGAATTCATGAAATTCTTAGGCAAATGGATGGAGCTGGAGAACATCATACTAAGTGAGGTAACCCAGTCTCAAAAGATGAATCATGGTATGCACTCACTAATAAGTGGATATTGCCTAGAAACTTTGAATACCTAAAACATAATCCACACATCAAATGATGTCCAAGAAGAATGGTGGAGTGGCCCCTGGTTCTGGAAAGACTCAGTGTAGCAGTATAGGGCAAAACCAGAACAGGGAAGTGGGAAGGGGTGGATGGGAGAACAGAGGGAGGGAAGGGGGCTTATGTGACTTTCGGGGAGTGGGGGGTCTAGAAAAGGGGAAATCATTTGAAATGTAAATAAAAAATATATCGAATAAAAAAAATGAAGTGACAATTGAACACAGATTCACAATAGCAGCCAGTTTTGTGACTGACTCTTAACCTTTGAGTCATTTTTTTCAGCCCTAAACCTTGTTAAATGTTAATGTAAATTTTTTTTTGACAAAACAAACCCTTTTGCTATATTTGACATTGGATATTAACTAAAAATCAGAAAAGGAGACTGTGCAGTAAAAGCACTGTAATACTTAAGGTGAAAATTTTACTGTAGGGCATTAAATATACTCCACTGGCTAAGGTTAAATGACTTGTTCAGAGACATCATTTCTACAGGCATTTGCACATTTAAAAATGAAATAGTACATGTAACTGTTAGTTATGAGGAGACAACCACACCCTGAAAGCTGAACACAGACACTCATCTTTAGTACACTCATGGGTACATGTCTTCGCAAAGCTCATGCATATGTGTGCGTATTGTTTTTTACATATTACCAATTATTGGACACAACTGCATGTCCTTTCATCTTCAGTAAAGCTATTATAAATAAGTCTGTTATGTTAGACCTCTCCCATGAGAGAAGTATAAATTTCCTTGATCACATTACCTAGGAAGAACCTTTGTGTGAGGCCTGATAGTTTCTATAGACCCAGATGGGAACTTTTGTTTCAAATCTGGTGATTTTTCACTGAGAAACAGTTGTATTTCTTTAATACTGACATCTATATTATAGTGAGCAAAACCATCATTTCATTAGGAGAAATCTAATGTGGCTATGTTGATGAATCATGAGTACCATTTATAAAAAAAAAAATGTTAAGTACAGATGATACTCCAGACATTATACATTTTTATATTTAACATGAGAAAGATATGTAACTATTGTCTCTATTGGACCCAGATAGTAGAAATATTGTGTAGATAGACTGTTCTATTGATATATGAGAAAGCATGAAGGTACACTGGGGAATATGGCATAATGTAAATTATTTTACAAACTTTGTTTATTAGTTCTTTGAGATTTTGTAAAATGTGCTTTTATTGTTTCCATTCCCTAACTCTTATCAGATCCACCCCTTTCCTTTCCCACCCAACTTTGTGTCCTCTTTGAAAATAATAAAATAAATCTATTAAGTCCAAAAAATAAAATAAAATAATAAAAAAATTAAAACAAATATTTTTCAAATTATAGTTTATAGACATTATAGCTTTTTAAAGGTACAATACGATGAATGGTAGCCACTATTAATATAGATCCTCGTGTTATTAAATAGATCTCTTTTAGTCTCACTCATCTGAGGCCCATGACATTCCGATTAAGGAAAAAATGTGAGTGGAGCGTAGCAGTATATTTTCTTAGTCTGTTCAAGGACCTCTGGTAATTTTTTTCTTATTAGATATATTCTTTATTTACATTTCAAATGTTGTCGCCTTTCCTGATAGAGTACTTACTATTTGGCCATTAAAAACAATGACTTCATGAAATTCTTAGTCAAATGGATGGAACTAGAAAATATCCTGAATGAGGTAACCCAATCTCAAAGAACACAAATATCGTATACACTCACTGATAAGTGGATATTAGACCTCTGGCAATCTTAGTATTGCAAAGAAAAAAGGCTTTAAGGTTATTTAGACAGTCTAGCTAAAGGGGAAGTGGGAGAATATATCACTGGTTGTCAGGTTCTATGCGTCCATCGGATTTAGAAAGTAAGTACAGGGAGGTTTCAGGAATGGTGGCATTGTGCTGCTGCTGTTGCTGCTGCTGTTACTGCTGCTGCTGCTGGTGGTGGTGGTGGTGGTGGTGGTGGTGGTGGTGGTGGTGGTGGTGGTGGTTAATGAATCTGCACATGCATTTATTTCTGAGAGCTACTACATGGGGCAGAAACATTCAGGAATAAACTGTTACATTAAGATACCTTCATACAGTTATCTTCTTTTCAGCTAAAACTTTATGGTACAAACTGAACATGCCCAGAAGCATTCCTTGTCCTAACCTTTTGAACATGTGCTCCACTACCTTAGGCTAAGCATGACACAAACTTTGTCTATTATCTTTCCTTCTTAAATTAGGACCTTAAACTGAACACAGTCAGGAATGTACTGCATAACCAAGCATACTCAACAATGGGCCAGCCCCTGCATAACAATATGTAGGATCCTGAATTTAAAAAAGCCCAAAACTTCCTTGGTAGCAGGCAAGCACCTGCTTTGGAAATAATACTGCAATCACCTTCACTACTGTAGATAATAAGTCTTTCCACGCCTTTATGATTTGACTGCTTGTTTTAGCTTTTGTAATCAGCAAGATGGGAAACTATTTTATTTGGTGACATAAACATTCACAAAAATAAAAATGCCTATCAACTCCGATTTTAATGCAAAAATAAGAAAAAATGTAAAGAAAAACATCCTAATTATTACATACTTAAAAAGTCAATATTATTAAATGGCAAAAGTTTTAGGTAGAGTGTAACTAATGGCCCGTGTTTACTTCAAGTTCACAATCCTTTCTCCTCAACCTTCTGAATACAGATGTGTGCTACCATATCTGGTTCTACATGAATTTTTTTAAGTAAGAAATTCAAGTAAGGTTAAAAAATCCAGTAACTGAGCTTTACTCTTTACAACTGAAGAGCTCTGAACAGCTAGTGCCTGTGATCCCAGAGAGGCATATAGAAAACACTTCCATCACTGCTCAAGATTCTTGCATAGCCCTACGGTGGGGAGCACTGCATATTTAAAAGTACTAAGTTAAATGTTTCTTTTTCTTTTTAAGTCTTAATATATCATAATTGATATGTCTTTTTAAATGGTTTGTAGCATTTTTTTTGCTTATGTGGGGGATGAGGCCAGCCTGAGCTTGATGAAACCCTATCACAAATAACAATAATATATAAAAAATTAGTATTTCTAGGTATTCATACTTCACATGAAGAAGATGCAACCTTATTCAGTTACTTCTATTTCTGTTTTAAGTCTAGATAGCCATCCTTAGCACAGATCACTTTGCAGTATTGGTGGTATTAGCACTCAACTTACAATAAAGAGACTTTAGAAACCTAAAGTTTCAAAGGAAGCAAAACTTCCTTTTGAGAAAAAGGTCACACAATAAAATAAATAGCTGAGAATCATCACAGGACAGTTTTTAGTGCCAAAACCTTGGGTACTAATTCGGCAGTTATTTACCTAGCAAATATCTACTGAGTGTCCATTATGCGCCTGCCATTGTACTGGCTGCTAGAGACACAATGGTGAGGCAAAGCAGGCAAGGCAGTGGAGAGCTGGAAATTGCTGGTAGCAGTATGATTCTATGACTGAGCAGCTATGCTTTCATATGCTCCTCTTGCCCAGAAATCACCTTCTCTAACTCCCCACACTGTGTCAAAGTCACTACAGAATTTTGCATTAGGAAACAATGCTGTTGTTTTTATTTTCAGGGAAACTATTTTCCATTAGGTTGAGTCCCTTTGAATGTAATCAGAACAGCCTACGGATTATGAGCACAGGAAGCGCTAGAGACAGAGAAGTGTAAACTGTGGTTGGAAAGCAGCAGTAGAGAGAACAAAGAAAAGCGAACTAATGGTACTCTGTGATCTTAGCAACAACAGGTGCAACGGCACCGGCCTGCAGACAGAAGGCATACAGCTCCAAGGTCATCCTATACTACAGGTCGAGTTTGAGGCTACCCACCACCACCACTACAATGTAGAGAAGGGGATAACTGATCATATAATTTGTATTGGTGCTCATAACTTTGTAAGTCTCTTGAAGTGTTAAACATGAAATTCAGACACAGAACTACGCATGGTGGCTCTCACCTGCAATTCCAACACTTAAGAGGCTAAAGAGGAAGAATCAGTGCAATGCAAGTTTAAGGCCAACCTGGAATACACAGTTAGTTCCAGGTCAGCTGGGTTTACACTGTGGGACTCTACCAGGAAAGAAAAGAATCAAAGAAACAACAGAGAGAGGGAGGGAGGGAGGAAAGGAGGAAGGGAGGGAAAGAGAGAGGAAGGGAAGAAATCCAGATGTAGCACATTTCTCTACATACAATTTCTATGTAAACTGCATAAATACATAAATCTGTATGTTCTATTCTTAGACAGTATAAAAAGTGATAACCTTTACAAATCATCCCATCTCTTCAGTTTCCTGAGTATACCACACAAAATATTCCTTTTTAGTTATACTTTTCTATAAAAGCTTAAAATTGTGACAGCTTAGTGGATAAAGGTACCACCAAGTATAATACAAGATTGAGTCCCAGAACCTATATTATGAAAGGAGAGAACCAAATCCAACAACTTGTCCTCTAATCTCCACACCTGAATATCTGTCTGTCTGTCTGTTTCTCTCTCTCATGCATGCATGGGCACACACAAACATCAAGCATTTATCTTATTTGGCCAATCAAAATAAAGGTTACCACTTATAGCTATTAAGTCAATTACGAGCCTGCAAAAGGCAAGTCTTAGATCTAAAACAATAATCCAAAAACAATCTAAAACTTCAAATATTTTAAGATGAGACAGATTTCCTAACTTTGTAAAAAAAAAAAAAAAGAATTAACAGTGCTTTTCACAAAGTAAGCTATTTGTAAATTGAATACTTTGTCAAATCTCATTCTAATAGATTTCAATTGCTTCAAAAGTATAGAACAAATGCATAATTATTTATGTAAAAATTCAAATGCAGCAGTATAGAAGAGAAATATACCATTTATCTACTGCTAGGTTTTATCTTGGAAATGAGCTTTCTTTGATTTTTGGACTAGAGTTCTGAACCTAAGCTTCTTTGAATAACTGGCATTGTCTTTGTGGATGTATGATTACTCATTAATATTTTTTAGGATTTATTTGTTTTTATTTATGTGACTGTTAGCCTGGCATTGTATGTGTGTGCTCCATATGCATGCCTGATATCCACAGAGTCCAGAAGAGGACATCAAATTTTCTGAACCTGGAATTACAGATGGTTGTGAGCTGCCACATCAGTGCTAGGAACTGAACTCTGGTCCTCTGCAAGAACAGCAAATTCTACATTTCCTATTCACTAATATTTATAATAATCAAAAATAATCAGTGGGCATGATCCCATTTAACGAAACCCTTAAGAAAACCTAAGAGGAACAAGGAATGCATTTATTGAACCACAAGAGGACTTTACTAGCTGCCAGCACTCGCAGATCCTTTTCCAGTATGTGCATGGTGTGTAATGCATATGTATTTATGTGTTCCCATTTATGAAAGCACATATTTGCAGGTACATTTACTCATGTGTGGATGGCAGCGGCTGCAACTGTCATCCTCAAGCACTCGCCACTTCCTCTGACGCCCACCTGGAATTTACATGGGTGCAAGGGATCCAAACTCTGGTCCTCTGGCTCTGCTGCTTGTGCACTGAGCCATCTCCCCGGATCCCCGGGGAACACTGTTAAGGACTACTCTATATAAAGAGAGTAAGCTATACTTATATGAGTAAAGGGGGAACATACTCCAAAAATTAGTGTTCTGAGTTTGAGGGTAATAAGGCATTAACCTTTGCAGCCATTCAATTCTTCTACCTAAGAAAATTTGATTTTACCTTCCCATTTCAAAAAAGCCAAACAATCACAGAGAAAGATCTTCACATTATCTGCCCATGTTATGTTTCCTTTGAACAGACCACTGGGGTGATTCAATTAAACTTCAGGTTAATCCCTTTAAAGTCTACTGTGATAGCTCTAGCAGGACAAATAAGAATATTACACTCAATAACAATACAATTGCAGACAAAATTCCCAAAATGAATGTAAATGCTAAAGCTAAAAAGGTAAATAATGATATTCCATTTATTTCAGAATTAGAGACTTCCTGGCTCTCCACTTTCTTTGAGTTAAAGCTTCAATCTTTTCCATTGCTGCATGACTCAATAAAGTAGCCTCATTCATTTCAACATCACAATTTTATTACCTCATTCCAAAGACTACCAAGGGCTCCTTGACTTAGTCTGAATTTTGTTGTCCCAAACCTGTTTTTTAAAATTGGCTTCACACAAGCTGTCGATATAGGTCAGTGCTAGAGTGTTTGTCTTGCACATAAAGACACCGGCAACATTGGATAACCTCAAACGTTATGGTCCAAAAAATTTAAACCTTTAAATTCTTTGAAAAGTGATCAATATTTGAGTATTTCCATATTTAACTAAATCCTGACTATAAATTATGTCTGGACAAAGGCAATTTTATAAATGGTGCCTAGGAAGAAATAAATCCACTTTTGAGGGACTCTGAGACAAACTATTGGAGGCACTTCTGTAAGGAAAAAAAAATGATAAAACTACAAATAGCAAAATTCTATACAGAAGTAAGCTGTCTGAATATAAAACAAAACTTACAAGTTACATCGGACCATTGAGGTACAGGCCTGTCATTCCAACACTCGGAGGTACACGGATCAAGAGTTGAAGGCCAGCCTGAGCCAAACAGCAAGACTGTCGTGCAAACTTCTTTTAAATCTTATTTTTTTACTACATGTGTGTGAGAGTGAGTGAGAGAACAAGAAAGGGAATGAGAGAAAGAGCACAAATTACAAACTTTCCAAAGGTAAAGGGTTAGTTAGGTGTGGTGGTACATATCTTTAATTCTAACACTAGAAAGAAAGAAGCAGGTGGATCGCTAAGGCTTGGAGGCTAGACTATATTGAGAGTTCCAGAACATCCAAGCTACATGGTAAGAGTCTGGTAAACACAAAAAAGATGTCATAAACTTCCATAAAACTAACATTTTAATGAAGGATATCTGAAACATCTCTATAACTAAGTTTCTTTACCTATACTTTCAACTATAGTTATTTGGTGCTGATGAATTTATAAAATAATTCCATCTTTCCTGCTGACTGAATGGTAGTTTCCTCTGTCTGTTCTACAATGCTGGTGATAGAATGCTGTATCTATCCCTAAGCACCACTAGTCCTAGAATATTTGTTCAGCCATTGTTTGAAAGGTCCTTTCCACCATTACAATTAAACATTCAGTTTTTATAGCTGCTGACAAGTTGGAGGAAAGTACTGAGGTTCTTTCATACATAAGCGATAAGATTTCAGGGCATTTCATAATTCCTTGTGCAGTGACTTATCTTATATACCCTCTGAGGTAATGCTATTCTTTATTTGTTATAAAAAATACTTATATACAATTATGTAAAATTTATATAAAATTATAGTTTTATATCAGCCCTGCCATCTACATGCTAAGATCCCGAGGGAGGCAACATAATAGATGGGGAGTCATTCCTATACCATAATTCCTAATAAAACTTCACTAAACAAGAAGCAACCCCCCCTCAAAGCCAAATAGCCTAGTAACCTTAAACTAAGTATATCTCCAACTCGACCACCCCAACCTTAGATCATTCAACTGCTCATATATACTTCGACCATTCAACACAAAGGGAACCTTTGTTAAAAGGGAGAAGTGAAGTGGAAAGGACAGTAGTGTTTTAAAAGACTGTTAAAACTGCTTTTATAAACTGTACAAACCAGGACTGTGGGCGTAGGAGAACATATTTGCAATCCCCGCCCTTAGGAGACTGAGGCAAGCTCAAATCCTGCCTTGGCTACACAAAGAAAATCTATATCACTTCTTCGCCTTTGGCTAAGTTCCAACATAAAAAAATAAGTCAGGCAGAGTCAAACAAGCATGCAGAAGGTCATGAGTTCAAAGTCAGCTTGGGTTAGAGTAAGGCCCAGTCTCAAAGCACGCAAACAAAACACATATTCACATGAGCACATCTGAGACTCTTTCCAGAGTCTTAAAGGGAAGTTAATGCAGACAGAAGCTCTAAAACTGAAGTTTCATTAACTTCTCAATAAATCTCTGAGTCTAAAGGCTTAATACTAAAATATTTTTCAAAGGAAAGGAAAAAAGGTCACAATGTATCCTATTTAATAAAAAGCATTTGACAGAGCCCAAGGAAAGGCAAAGCTGGAAAGGGCTGATGTGTTTCTTTTCAGGTTCAGCAATCAAATTACAATGTGCCCTGGAAGGTATCTGTCACTATGATTCATATAAATCCCAACGTGCTTTCATATTACAGCCACAGTCTTCTGCCTTTACTGTTTAATCAAGATGCACTTGCATTTGTCTGACTTTAACCTTATTAGAGGTGGAAATAGTGGTTTTACATCTGAGCAGGACACAGATAGCCTGCTTTGAGAAATAGCAATGTGCTTGAAAAGATTAAAATAGAATCTAGCTGGGGATGGGGGCTTTCTAGCATACACAAGGCCCAACTTTCAATCTCCAGCACCACGAAACAGGCTGCCTAATATAGTGGCTTATAGTCTCAGTACTTCAGAGTAAGAGAGGAAGATCAAGAGTTCAAGGACATCCTCAGCTACAGATTGAGTTTGAGACTGACCTGGCATATCTGAGACTCTGCCTGAAGAAACAAGTAGAGGAGATGAAGAGCTAGGTTAAGAGCACTGGCTGTTCTCTCAGAGGACCCAGATTCACTTCCCAGTACCAGCTGGGTAGCTCATAACTGCCTGTAATTCCAGTTCCACCACCCCAACATTCTCTCTCAGTCTCTTCCAGTATGTGCTCACATGTGGAGCACATACTCCACATACTCTAGGCAAATACTAAACTGAACCCACAGTTTGCTCCATCCGCTCTAACCAATTGTAAGAAAGAGAAATAGAAAAGTACCTACAGATTCCTATTTGGAAAAGGGAAGCTAAGCATACATAAATACTCTTACATGACACTTGAGTTCAGGAAATTCAAATGTGTTGTAATCAAAACAAAGTGAACAAAACAGTCTGTTCAAGATGCTGAGAAGAATCATGAACAAGAATATTATATAGATGGGCTGGAGAGATGGCTCAGCAGTTAAGAGCACTGACTGCACCTCCAGAGGTCCTGAGTTCTATTCCCAGCAACCACATGGTGGCTTACAACCATCTGTAATGAGATCTGATGCCCTCTTTTGGTATGTTTGAAGACAGAAACTATGTACTCATATAAATAAAATAAGTAATTCTTAAAAAAATATTATATAGACAATAAAGTATAAATCCTGTATTTCTCTGAGAAACTAAAAGCATCTTACATCTCTGGAGATTAAGTAGTTAAGGATTTAGATAAAGCAGAGACCAGGTAAGTATATAATCTAGAGATACATAAAACTTCTAGAGGCCAATGTAATAGAGATATCTCATAAAAAGAAATCTGGTGAATCCTCAATTTTAAATTATGTGCTAAATTGAGGGTATATTTGGACAAAGCTCCTTTTAAAATATTAACATCTGGAAGCTTACACCTGTGATACTAGCACCCTGGAGGGTAGGCAAGGGGATTGCCACAAGTATGAGGCCAGCTTCAGCTATGCACTGTGGCCACAGAGTGAGACCCTATCTCAAAAACATCTGCTCTTAGTAGCATGTCTAAGAATGCAATGTTTGCATGTGGATCTCAACTGCTCACAGGAAAAGCATTCTGGGATTGAAGCAAGCTCATCAAATTCCAAAGTGCATTTCCAGCTGCATTATAATGAGCATTGCATAAAAGCAAAATTACAGAAAACCTCTAATTTTTTGGTTTTAAAAAAAAAAAACCTTAATTTTTTTAATGGTGAAAACAAATATTAAGACACCAGACACACTGTACAAATGAGAGCAAAGTCCAGCAAGAACACTACATACTGTAATTAACTCATTAAGCTCCAGCAGTAAAACTAAACATGCTTAAGTCTAAACAATCTGTAGCTTAATATTTAAGAAAACGGTTCTGCGTATTATTGTTCTTACAATAGGAATCTTCAAACAAATTATTTCTGAGCCAGAGTCTTGCTATGTGACCCACTTCTTGCTATGAAGCCCAGTCAGCCTCATCTTAACAATTGTCCTGCTTCCTCCCAAGCACGCCCAGGAAGCTTCAACACTCTGACAAGAAAGGGGCTCTTTGTTCATTTCTTTGACCTCAATGGATAAGCTGCAGGACAGGAGGGTGGGTGAGTGGGAAACTGGTGAAATGAGATAAATTAATCTCAGTGCTGAGACTCTCAAAAGGCTACAAGAGTCTAAACTATGGGAACAACTGAACCATCTCCATAGCTCCCTTGATTTGGAGACTTGCCCCTATCAAACTCAGGTCCCAGCTCCCACATAAATATTCGGGTATGGTACCATACACCAATAATCTTAGTGCTGAGGAGAAAGACACAAGAGACTCTCTGGGGTGTAGCCAATGTAGTCAACTGGTAAGCTTCAGGCTACTAAGAGACCCTACCTAAAAAAAATCAAGTTGGAGAGTATTCAGGAATACAGTGGCATGGAGATATCTATCTAGCTTCCATGAGTACAGAGACATCTACACTCATATGTCATACATACATTGTGGCACATACCTCTAACCCCAGCATTTGGGAAACTGAGGCAGGAGAATCACTGCAAATTGCAGGCCAGGCTAGGCTACGGAGACCCTGTCTCAAAATACAAAAGGCAAAAAACAGAGGCTGGAGGGATGGCTCAGTGGTTTAGAGAACTCACTGCTATCCGGGAGAATACTAGTTCAATTCCTGGCACCCACATGGCACCTCCCAACCATCTGTAACTCCAGTCCAAGAGAATCTGGTGCCCTTTTCTGGCCTGAAACGCACCGCATGCACATAGTATATAGATACATATGAAGACAAAACACTCATACATAAAAAAAATAATAAAATAAAAATTTAAATAATAAAAAACAAACGGTGTAGAAATGGCCATAGGCATAAAGATATGCTAGTAATTATAATACACTAGTCAGGGAGCCCTGCCTTACTACATACAATAGGCAGAAGGCCTACACCAACTCTACAGCAGGAGCACAACAGCTGACCAAATTCAACTGGTAATCATGTTACACAAATGAACAGCAAGAACTAGATGTGGGGGTCTCTTGCACTAGTCTCTCTACTTCTGTATATCTGAAATACTTGGTTAAATAAGTGTTGTTAGCCAGGCAAGATGCTTGTAATCCTAGAACTTGACTACATATCAGTTTCCAGGTCAGACTGAGCTGCACAGACCATGTTTCAAACAAACAAAGCAATGAGAAAATACTCTTAAGAAAACATCAAGCAGCTGGCAGGCAGGGTGGTCCCCATCTATACTCCTAGCACTCAGGAGGCTGAGACAGATAAATCACACATTTGAGGCTAGCTTGAGCTATATCACAAGTCCATGACAAGCCTGGCTACACTAATAGATTCTCTCCTGCTAGCCACCTCCAAAAAGAAATACTGAAAAAAAAAAATGTCAGCCACGGGTGCCCCTTATAGTGTTGGGAAGGCCTTTCAACAGCCCAAGCTTCAGCAGACAGACAGCCCATGCCTATAATCCCAGCATTCTGAAACTGAGGAAAGATTTATAGTTTGAGGTACAACTAGGCCACACACTGCCAGCCTAGCACAATTTTGTTTCAAAACCCCCAAAATAAATAAAAGTAAACAACCACCTAGACATATAGCTTACTTAGTGCTAGAGCCCTAAATTCAAACTGCAATGCTGTCTCCCCAAAGGCAAGTGCCCTGAACATTAATTGCAAGCAAAGAATGGTAAGAAAACTGCTGATGTTCAAGGAATGTTAAATAATAATGATGTATAATGTTCTATATAGTTCATATCAACGGCAATCACAAAATGACAACCAAGCTATAAAAGATAAGCTCCTAGCTCCTTCATATTTTCATCTATCATTAAGTTAAAAGTAAATCTGGTCATGATCTATATATTAGAATTCTAGCACTTGGGAGGTTGAGGCAGGAGGCTCCTAAGCTCAAGGACATTTTGGGTTAGACAATGAGACTTTTTCAAATAAAAAGGTAGAAATTAGGTGTAGGAAAAAGCACACATATATTACCACAATGGAGTCCATATTTGAACAGTGCTCTTTTTCTTTGCTTTTTTTGGGGTAGACTTAGACTGATCATGTTACCCAGACTGGTCTATAGACTCCTGGACCCCTGCCTCAACAATGTCTGATTTTCCTTCTTTAAAACAGAATTAATTGAAGTAGTAGTAGTAGTAGTAGTAAATTATAATAATTATTTACATAGATTATTTAGTATCAGAGTTAGCAGTGTAATAATATTCTTTTTTGTCATATTTGTTGGTGTGATTGCTTTAATTCCAGTGTTGGAAGTTATTATTTTCTTTTTTTAAAGATTTATCTATCTATCTATCTATTTATTTACTTATTTATGTCATGTATATGAGTACACTGTTGCTGTCTTCAGACACACCAGAAGAGGGTATCAGATCCCATTACAGATGGTTGTGAGCCACCAGGTGGTTGCTGGGAATTGAACTCAGAACCTCTGGAAGAGCAGTCAGTGTTCTTAACCGCTGAGACATTTCTCCAGCCCTAGAAGCTATTCTTGATAGAATTCTTGTTGATGGCATCTTACTAATTTACAAAGAGTAACTTACTTTAATGTGATGGACACCATTCACTTTCCCAATCTGCTGCTCGATGGTCCGGACACAGGAAATACATGTCATTCCCTCAACAGCAATAGTAACTGAATTTGCATCCATACTTGGCTCCATTTTGATGTCTTTACATTCCTGTTAGAGACAATAAAATCATTAATTTAACCATGGAAATAATCTTTATTCACCTTTTCCCACACACCTCCAATTGAAAATGTGCTAATAATAAAATATGCATTTGTTTATACTTGTTGAGGAGAAAGTTTGAAACAACCTTTGATAAAGTAAAGGAAAGTAGATTCTATGGCTAAGCTAATCAAAAACATACCCAAATAATAAATTTAACTTGCCTTGGGACCAACGAAATAGCTCAGTAAGTAAGAGAATTTTGTGTAAGTCTGGTGATTCGAGTTCAAGTTCAAACAACTCCCTAAAATTGTTCTCTGACATCCACACATAGGCATATGCATGCACACACACACATAATAAATAAGCAAGCTGTAAGAAACTTGCGTTAGAAACTACTTTTCTGATTATGAAACAAACATATTTTCTCACATAATGTTCATACAGTGATTTCCTCTGCCCACCTCAAACTGACCTCCCTGACCCTCAACCCTCTGTGCCTGTCACACTGCCTACCTGGTGACTGCCTGCAATTCATAGCCTTTGGTTTTAGCTAATTTCCTGCTTTGGGATGACTCAGAAATCTGCTTAGCTAATTTTCTGATCCCTTTTAAGTGTGTAACCTTTGTAATGAAGGTGTATGTCAACGCCAAGTTTAAAGTGGCAACTTCAAGCCCTTCAACACAAACACCCTGATTCCTCTTACAGTTATTTTTTTCTATAGAACTCATCTTCTAACATGCAGCTCCAAAATTTGCTTTTTTACTCTGTTCATTGCTTACCAAAGTTCTTTGTTATCTTACAATGCAGCAGTTCAGATCTTAACCTGTGGGCTGTAACCCTTTTGGGGGTCAAATGACCCTTTTCAGGGGTCGCCTAAGACCATCAGAAAACACAGATATTTATATAACAATTCATAATAGTACCAAATTACAGTTGAGAAGTAGCAACAAAAATAATTTTAGGGTTAGAGTCAGCATAACATGAAGAATTGTATTAAAGGGTTAGAGCCGTAGGAAGGGTGCAGACCACTGCTATCGGGTGTTTACAACACATTCACAGATTTCTTCTCCCTCAGAGAGATGGACTTCAACTCCTTTCACCACAAATGTGTTTTAGACTTGGTGATGCTGCCAATGAAAAGATTTTAATGCACATGATAAAATATAATTTCCAAGACTAGCTCACAAAAGGCATTGTACACTACGGGTGCGGTGGCGCATCCTGTAATCTCAGGACTTAAGAGGCTGTGGCAGGAGGATATCAAGAACAGCCTGATCTACATAAAGAATTCAAGGCCAGGCATTGGAGAGATAGCTATTGAGCAGTCAAGAACACTGGCTACTCTTCCTGAGAGCCTGGATCTAATTCCCAGCATCCACAACCATCTGTAATTCAAGTTTCAGGGGATCCAACACTTACTTCTGCCCTTCTTGAGCAGCAGGCACACATGGTACACAGACATACATGCAGGCAAAACACCCATCCACATAAAATCAAATATTTTAAAAAAATAGTTCAAGATCAGTCCAACTTACATAGTAACAATTAGAATCAAATAAATAAGAGGGAAGGGAATGTGTGTTTGCTTGTGTGTGCACATGTACACAAGAGAGGTCAGAGGACAGCTTGTAGGAATTAGTTCTATCTTTTTACTATGTGGGGTACAGGGGATCAAACTCAGGCTTAGTGTCAAGCCCCTTAATTTGGCCATCTCACTGGCCCCAGGTGTTCATTTTGAAAATGGAATATAATTCCCAAGCTAAGAAACTCAAGTCTTTAAAGTGCTTTTGATACAATGAAAAGATGTACAACCATAATGATCACATGGTTGCAGAACATTTTCATTTCCCTGGAAAAAGCAGGCCCCAGGCTAGCAAGATGGCTGAGCAAATACAAGTTTCTACCACCACACCTGACAACCTAAATTCAACCCCTGAGACTAGCACACTGGAAGGAGGAAATCAACTTCTCCAAGGTGATCTCTGAGCTGCACTCACATGCTCCAGCATGTGCACACACACATGCAAAAGAATAAAAATGAAGGGAACAAAATCCCCACTGTCATTAGCAGCTGTTCCCACTCTCATGTCCTCAGTCCCTAGAAAATACTGATGTGCTTCCCATCTCTACAGATGTGCCTACACTGGCCATTTCATGTAAATGGATTCCCTCAATATGTGGGGTTTTATGTCTAGATTTTCATAGTTAGCATATTTTCAAAGTACATCAACAAGTTGCATATACTGACATTTCATTCTTCTGCTCTTGATGACATCCACTGACACATAAAAGCTTTACATTTTATAACATCTAATTTATCAAATTTTTGCTATTTTTTATATTTGTGCTGGGGATAATGCACATGCTAAGCCACGTGCTCTACCACTGATTGTCCCCTACATACCCCAAGTTACTTTCTTATACATGAAGCCATGCCATTCTCTTAGTAACATTTTTAAGCTTTGAGACAGAGCTGACATACATCTCACATGTTTAAAGTGTAAAATTCACTGTTTCTTAACATATGCCCCCACATGTGCAGCCATCACCACAGCTAATTTTAGAACAGTTTTATCACTTCCTAATGAAACCCTATCCCCTATCTACCGCTCCCTAACTCCTGAGGTCATCACTGTTAGTGCTAGGCAACCACCATCTACTTTCTGTGTATACAGAATTCCTCTCCTCATTACTTCATATCATTGGATGCATGTAATATGTGACTGGTATCTTTCATTGTGCATGTTTTCAGCTTTAATCCACTTTGTAGTACATACCAATATGCCATGGCTTTTACAATTGAATAAGTATCCATTTAGATTATCTATTTGTTAGCTGATGGACATTTGAGTAATTTCCACTTTTGATTCTTGTAAATGCTGAGGCTATAAAATGTTAGTATAAATTTTGATTTTCTTTCCTTAATGTTGAAGAGTGAGCACACTGTGTCATATAACTCTGATTAGCTGTTTGAGGAACTGCCAAGGTATATTCCAAAGCAGCTGTGTCGCTGTGAATTCCCACCAACAGTATAGAAGGATACTAGTTTCTCTGCCTCCTCAGAGACAAATGCTGCTGACTGCTTCTTATGGTATATGTGTAGAATAAGGTTAGTTTTATTTTTTTGAGAAAATTTTATTTTAATTTTTTTTTATTTTTAATCATCCTAAAAGCTGAAATTACCCTGGCTCTGACTTTTCCCCTAGCCATTCTAATAGATACAAAAAAAAAATATTATCTCATGGTGGTTTTGACCCAGAGTTCCTAATCACTAGTAATGTTAAACATCTTTTCATAGGTTCAAACCATGAACCAAATCAATCCTTCAAGTTACTTCTTGTTGGGTGTTTTGTCACAGAAAGTAACTAAGACTAAGACAGGCCTTTTACGTGTGTGGGATTTACATTTTAGGTAGATCAGAAAAGAATGTCTGAATATAAATGAAAATTACATTAATGCAGCTGGATTTCCCACTACATCTCAATTTAAGTACAGCAAATAAACTACGAATATATATACATTCTTCTTTTGCTTTTTTTTAAAAAACTCTTTCAACTGAACCTTACACACACACAACTTCAAAGGATTGCATCTCCCTCTTACTGCTAATACATATATATGGACTCATATACAAATCTAATTGACTATCTTTAAATTTTTTAAATGTCTTTAAGTACAAAATCAGGACTAAGTATTGTAATCTTGCACTGCATTTAGTAAAATGGCTCGGGAAGTAGCATATAAGCAATTTCATATGGTATGAAAAAATGCAGGCTTTGGAAAATCACAGTATCAAAGAGACAGACCTGGCATGCAGCTATTAATAATGCGTGACTCTGAGAGAAGCATTTAACAACACTGGGGGAATAATGTCTAGTTATTAAAATAGTTTAGTCATTCCCTGAACACAGACAGCAATGGCATTTCTACAAGAAGAGCAGCATCATGGCTAGATCATCATCTCTGACACAAAACCCAACATATACACAGCCCAAAGCCACGTCGTAAAGTTCATCACAGAAGCACAAACATTAGTTTTAAATTCCTGTAATATAAGGCCTCATAATTTGGAGGTTTCTGGATTCTTAATAAATTTTCATATAGTAAAAATTCAATTCTTTTTTGGAAACAGTTATAGCTAGATAGATTTTTTAAATCCTTTTGACAATCAAGGAAATATAAACTAAAATGAAAAATTGAGTATTACTGGTCAAGCAAAATTTACAGTTTGACCATACAAGGTACTGATCTAGACTAATACTATTGTTCTTATTTATCTGGCTAATATAAATTACAGTTACAGACATTATGTGACAATATCTGGTAGAGTTAAAAATATGATTATAACAGAAGTCAACCTCTTCCATTTCACTGAGATTACCTGAGGGAGAGTGTGACAGATGTGCTTGAGAAAGCACGAATGAGGTAACTCACACCTGTAATCTCAGCACTTGGAAGGCAGAGATAGGAGGACTGCCCTAAGTTTGACCAATCTGGTCCACATATTGAGTTTCAGGACAATTAGGACTATTTAGTGAGACCATGTCAGAAAGAATAAAAAGGGGGTAGGGTATGAGAATGAATATGAACAAAAGCTTCACTGACACAGTCTTCCTAATAATTGACATTCTAGAAACAACCTAAATGTCTGTGTCTGTCCATGGGTAAATAAAACATAGGTCTGTTATAATGTCACGTGTGAGCATGACACAGCAGTTTAAAGTGAGTGAAGTAGAAAAGTGATTCTCAGTGGAAGTGGGGCATAGAGGTGAGGGGGGAGGATTACTAGCCTCTCAGTGAATATAGTTCAGGGATATCACCAAGCAACCTGTGATGGAGAAGGAAGCCCTTGATAAATCTTACCTGGCCCCAAATATCAACATCATAAAGGCTGAAAAACTCTGAACTACAGCCAGAGCAACAAGATAAAGCCCAGAAAGCCCAGAATTGGGGGTGAACTATCTTAGAAGGACTCAAAAATTAAAAACATTTTCTATTGGTATGCGTATGCATAAGAAGACACAGAGATGGAAAGGGCAAAGGAGTAGAATAGGAAAGCAAAAAGGCAATTCAACCACTTAGATGCTCAACTTCTTAGGCTGCATAGTGAGCACACACGTATGCTATAGGCTCTCCTTTTCCTACAGGGCTCTTATTATAATTTTTTTCAGTCAAGGTTGCTATGTATACCAGACTGACCTTGAATTTACTATGTAGCATAGGTTGGCCTCAAACTCACAGAAATATCCTTGTCTTTGAGCCTCCCAAGTCCTGGAACTATAAGCAGGAAGTACTCCCAACTGGGTTTTCCCCCCTTGAGACAGGATCTTATTTATCCCGGGCTGGCCTCAAACTCACAAGTGGTCACAGTCTCCAAAGTACTAGGTTATAAGCATGCAATGGCATAGCTGACTCCTTACCATATTCTTTTGGGGAGACACAATCTTATTATTTAGCCTAGACTGGCCTCAAACTCATGATCCTCCTGCCTCAAACTATCAATATAATGATTTTTAAGATAAGGTCTCACTATGTAGTCCTGGCTGCCTGGAACTCAGTGTTCCTCCTGCTTCTGCTTCCCAAGTGCTGGGATTAGAGGTGTGTGCCACTATGCCTGGCCCTATAATAAATTTTACAGACAAATAAAGAGCCATTTTAAGAGAAAACAGTGAAGAAGACATAAAGAATATATGGAAATTAGAAATTACCAACACAGAAATAATTTAGTGAGATTAACACTAAACTCAAACATAGAAATAGTCCAAGTCACCATTTCTATAACATCAGAGCTATATAAACATGTCTTCTTTGTTAAATTAAACAACAAAAAAATGTCTTCCATGACAGCGAGAGCTACACAAAGAAGCCCTGTCTCAAAAAAACAAACACCAACCAAGCAACCAACCATGTCTTTTTAGCTAAACAAATGAATAGTTTCTAGCTATTCCAAAAACACTGATTTAGTTCCCTCCAGCTACACAATCTTTTCAAATCATTTTAAATTTTCCTACCCATTTGCTTTCACTGCAATATAAACAGACAGAAAAAGTACTAGCCACTGTTATTACATATCACACATCCCTTTCTTTTAAATTGTGTAAGCTTTCAAAATGAAAATAAATCCTACTACTTAATCTGTTTTCAAAACAGTGAGTGCTAACTTTCTCTCATCAGACAACTGTTATTACAAAAGGACTAGGATTCCAGATGAAACAGGTTAAGTACGTAGGAGGTTTGTTTTAAAACATAATTGTTCTTCTTGTGGCTATTCCTATAAATTAGGAGTCAATACTAAAAGAGATATTAGTAAAGTCAAAACAGCACTGAATATTCAAATTAAGAAAAGGCCATTTGCTTTACTGGGTTTTTTTTTATGACTCTTACACTAGTCACAGCATCTTTACAAAGTCAAATGAGAGCCATACAGATACCTACAGTACTGCATAGCTGAAAATCTTCACATGCACCTCTCAACAATCCGGCTACATAATAATCAGGATGGTAAACTCCTTTAAAACAGAGGAGCCACGGCTCAGGTGCAGCCACACTCATACAGCCAAGTCAGGAAGGGTTCCAGGACTACTCATAGCATCAAAATGATTAACTTTATAGGACAAAGTTTACAAAAGCCATAAAGCAAACCCAAAGATGAAGCAATGTAGAAGAATGATTGCCCTGGAAAGAAAACAGATGAAGACAGGTTCCTGAGAAACAGATAAATATTCCTCAGGTCTCTCTGAACCTTTTTAGCACAAGCTAAATAACCACTGCCACGCCAGTAGGGGCAGAAGAGCACATGTTTCCATGGAATGTGAAACTATTTTTGCTCTAGACAGGGCAGCTATCATGACCTGAAGAAGTGGGAGGAAATCAGATTGACCTATTTGACATCCTGAAATAATCACCCATTTTCCAACCCTGTTATGATTTAAAAATGAACTTGGTGCAGCATCTTAGATTGTAAGAAGATTGGTGGTTGGAATGCTTCTTCCCATCGAAACAATCGCCTGATTCAAGCTTGACAGATCCAACTTATAGGCCAATCAAGGACTTCCTGGGATAATATTTTTGTCATTGGTTTTCAGTTCTGAGGACCCCACCACTAATCAACCCAGCTAGCCCCCAATACATCTCTCTTCCTGAAGAAACACCTACTTTAAAATCTCAAATCACACATGCAACAACATTAATTATCTATGAAAATAAACACAATCAAAATTTTACTATTCATATAAAGTTGAAAAAAACTATGTTTCGTATTTGTTGGTTGGTTGGAAAAAAGTAAAGTATAAAAACATAATGAAACCAAGTATGTGGATGTACACGTTTAACCCCAGCACTTGGGAGGCAGGTGCAAACGGATCTCTGTGAGTTCACAGCCAGCCTGGTCTATGTAGACAATTTCAGACAAGTCAGGACTACACAATGAGTCTGTCTCAAAAACAAAACAAAACAAAACAAAAATGACAAAGTTTGCTGAGGTTGGAAATAACAACTATGACCACATACTTCAAGTATATCATTAATTTCATAAAAAGAGAGCACTACGTGGATAATGATGATAATTGTTTTACCAAACACAAAAATCTATTAAAAACTTTTTTTGATCCTATAGCTCAGGGATGACAGCAGAAGATGGCAATGGAAAGATTGCAAGGGCCAGAGGAACAGGAAGTTTGCTGTGTAATTGTGTCTCCTAGAAATGCCAAAGAAGCTATACCCATGAAATCTCACCAACACGGATGCCGAAACATGAGTTGAACAAGGATGATACCAAGAGACATGCCAAAATGGACAGGGAAAAGGCCTATATTCTACAACTGAGCAATATCCCCAGCCTTAATACTATTAATTATTTAAAAAGTCTTGGACTGAAGAGATAATTTTACAGAGCACTGGAAGTTCTTCCTAACGACCTGGGTTCAATTCCCAGAATTCACATGGCAGCTCACAATCAACTGTAATTCTAATTCGGGAGGATCTGATGCTTTTTTCTGGCCTCCACAGGCACCAGACACGCATATGTGGTATGTTTGTGTGTGTGATGTGTGTGTGTGTGTGTGTGTGTGTGTGTGTGTGTGTGTGTGTATGATGTCATATTCATAGGAAGGGAAGCACAGTGATGTTCACTTGTAATCCCATTACTGAGGATGGCAGAAATTTCTGATGCTCACTGGCCCAAATAGCTCAGCCTTATCAGCAAGGCCCAGATCCCAGTGAGACACTGACTTAGAACAAGGTGGAAAGAGCCTAAAGAACAGCAACCAAATGCACTCCCTGATAAGTGGATGTTAGCCCAAAAGCTCAAAATAAACAAGTTACAATTCACCCAGCACAGGAAGCTCAAGAAAGAGGACTGAAGTGAGGGTGCTTTGGTTCCTCTGAGAAAGGGAACAAAATACTCACAGGACAAATAAAGGAGACAAAGTGTGGTGCAGAGACTGAAGGAAAGGCCACCTGGAGACTGCCCTACCTGAGGATTCATCCTACAAACAGTCACCAAACCCTGATAGTACTATGGACAACAAGAAGTGTATACCAAAAAGAGCATGCCATGGTTGTCTCCAGAGGGGCCCTGCCAGAGACTTACATATACAGAGACAGATACTAGCAGCCAACTATTGGACTGGATGTAGGATCCCCAATGGAGGAGCTGGAGGGTGGTCCAGAGGAGCTGAAGGGGTTTACAGCCCCATGGGAAGAACAACGATATCGGCCACCCAGACATCCTAGGACTCCCAGGGACTGAACCATCAACCAAGGGATATACATGGTTTCAGCCAAAAATGTGACAGAGGAAGGCCTTGTTGGGCATCAGTGGGAGGAGTGGTCCTTGGTCAGGTGAAGGCTTAATAGAGGTCCCAACAAAGGGAAACTGAGGGGGAGGAGGGGGGAAGGGAGTCGGGTGGAGGGGCATATACATGGAGGCAGGGGGTGGGAGGAGTGGTTGGGGGTTTTCGGGGAGGGGGGAAACCCGGAAAGGGTTTTAGCATTTGAAATGTAAATGAAGATTATATTCAATAAAAAAACCCAGCAAACAAAAAGTTGCAGTCTGGCCTCCATATCTCATACATGACAGGGTGGCACGAATGGACATTTAAAAATGTGTGTCTTTTAATCCCAGGACTCAGGAGGCAGAGGCAGGCAGATCTCTGAGTTGGAGGCCAGCCTGGTCTACAAAGTGAATTCTGGGACAGCCAGGGCTACACAGAGAAACCCTGTCTCGAAAAAGCAAAAAAGCAAAACAAAACAGGCGAATGTCCTCATTAAAGAAAATAAACACAGGGGAAATAAATATGGGAAAAGATGTTCTTCCCAGCATTCTGAAAGTTGAGGAAGAGGATCCTGAGCATGAGGGCAAACTCCATCTCCAGAACCAGACCCTGTCTCCAAAAAATAGAGGGGGTTGGCTGCTTCCTTAATGTACAGATAAGGAAGAAGCTAGGATCAATACGAGGGCAGAGATCATGGCTTTCCCAGCAAATGGACCAAAAACTAAAGAGGATGATACAAATGCCTATGAAATACGCCACTCCAAAAATCACTTCAACATGTGAAACAATTTCAACAATTCCATAAAATGTTCATGGTGTGTGTGTGTGTGTGTGTGTGTGTGTGTGTTTGCGTGTGTGCAAGTGAACACCTGAGATATACTTTAGTTACCATCTATCAACTATCACTCTCAACCTTAATTTTGAAGATAAGATCTCTGGCTGAGCCTGAAGACCACTGTTTTGGCAAAGCTAGTTAGCCAGAAAGCTTCCAGGTCTTTGCATCCTGAACTGAGATTACAAGCACATGCCACCAGGCCTGACTGGCATTTATGTGGGTTCTTGAGATCAAAATTCAGATCTTTCTGCTTCCACAGCAATCACTGTACTCACTGAGCCATGGCTCCAGCCCCTACAACTGCATGAAATAATTGAAATGTTTTCAGTTGAAAAGTGAACATCAAAAATTAGAATGAAGAAAGAAAATTCTAAAAAGCACATGGAATCTAATGAATGAAAACGAATCTAATTATATACAGTCCTCATATGAAAGCTAGTGGAAGGAACTAACACGCTATTTTGGAGATAATGATAGGTTTGCATACTCTGTTTAGCCAAAAAAAAAAAGTTGTTCAGTCAGGCCTTACGAAGAGGATGGGCCAGGCTGCAGATTGGGATATAGAGAAGACTGAAGAACTCAGCAACCGGCTTGCCACACTTTTTAACAGCCAAGATGGAATCTGAAATTCAAAAAGGAATAAGAGAAAGAGGAGAAAAAAGAAACCATAATGGGGAATTAAAGCAAAGAGAAAGAAAACCAAAAGCTACCAGGGATTAACATAGCCTTAGAGAGTTTGTGAGTTTTGTAGAGTGGTGTGCTTTAGTTTATTACTATTAACAAAAAGATGTTCTTACTTAATACACATACAGTATAAAATCAACTTTGCTTTTCGTCTGTTTGGCTTTCCTGTCTGCTCTTGGCATGACTATGTTTTTCTAGAACTGTGGGATGGGAGATTATGGATATATAGATATGAGAGAGACAGATAGGTGTCATGTTTATATGGGTGTGTACATGTATGCCTATGCATGGAGATCAGAAGTTGACCTCAGGTTTCTTTCTCAATCTCTTTGTACTTTTATTTTATTTTATTTTTGAGACAGGATTTCTCACAGGACCAGATGCTCAATGATTCATATAAGAGATTGGCCAGATAGGCTATCTGGCCAATGAGATCCTGGGATATGCCTATTTCTGAACCATAGCTCTGAGATTACAAACACATGCTACCTGGCTTTTGTTTGTACAGAAAGCACTCCACCTAGCCAGGCAGTGGTGGCACATGACTTTAGTTCCAGTGCTGTGGAGGCAGAGGCAGATAGATAGATCTCTGAATGTCAAGGCCAGTCTGGTCTGCAGAGTGAGTTCAGAAAAGCCAGGGCTACACAGAGAGAGCCTGTTTTTAAAAACAAAGTAACAAACCAGAAAGCATTCCACCGAGTGAGCCATCTCCTCAGCCCTTGAGGCTGTGATGGGCTTTTGTGGGCTAAGGGTTTGGCTCAGTTAGCAGAGGATGCACAGTACTGGGTTCCAATCCTACAACTGCACAAACCAATTGGGCATGGTGGAGCATACCCTTAACTCCAGAACTAGGGAAGTGGAGGCAGGAGAATTAGAAGCCCAAGGTCATCCTCGAGTACATAGTAAGCACATAGTGAGATCAGCCTGGACTATATGAGAAAGAGATAATCTTAACTTTTATATATAATGAGTTAATCATAAATAGAAAATTCCCAATTACTACTAACTTTATAATATTCCAGAATTGCCAGTGGTATTAGTCTCTAGAAAAAAAGGCCCTTACCACTCTGTTCCTGGGGTGGGACTTCATTCCATTCTAGGTTCAAGCTGACTGGCCCTCATTTATGTTGATTCTGTAAGCAATCTAATCACCTACTAAGAAATTCCTTTTCTGGCTAGGTGAGTCAGTCATACTTTATGTTGCTACAAACAAGAACCAAGCCTAATATGTGTGCAGTAAACAGCAGCTGGCCATTAAAAACAAGAATGTAGGGAAGATATTCATGCAGGGAAAATATTCTTTAAGTGAGAAAAGGCAAATTTCACTCTATTAGAAGTTCTCTTAAGCAACCTCCAGCAATTTAGTGGATGGTGTGGCTTCTAACAGCGATTGTTGAGGTTTCCACAGCATGCTCAGTTTCTGGGGGCACATTCCACATTCCGTCAGAACTGCCAGCACACTAACAGTTGGGTTTGACCTTCAAACTCTTTGTGCCTGCTGACCTTCTCATGATTGTGGGATAAAATGAAATACTATGTAAACTGATAAAATAAGAATATAAGAGATATCTGTTCTCCATATGAGAACAAAGGTGCTTTAGAATCAGTTAGTAAAGGCAAATAGTAAAGTTACTGCCTAAATAGCTGTATAAGATCAACTTTACAATCTGAAAGAATTCTGACAGCTTAAGTTTGCTTTCTTTTAGTACAGCAGTTTTCAACCTATAGGGTGTGGCCTCTTTAGCAAATCTCTATCTTTAAAAATGTTTATATTATGATTTATAACAGTAGCAGGATATAATGAAGTAGCAATAAAAATAATTTTATGATTGGGGGTCCCCACAACATGGAGAACTGTATTAGGGCCAGGCAGTGGTGGCGCACGCCTGTAATTCCAGCACTTGGGAGGCAGAGGCAGGCAGATTTCTGAGTTTGAGGCTAGCCTGGTCTACAAAGTGAGTTCCAGGACAGCCAGGACCATACAGAGAAAACCTGTTTTGAAAAAAAAAAACAAACAAAACAAGACAAAAACTGTATTAAAGGGTCACAGCATTAAGAAGGTTGAAAACCACTGTTTTAATATAACCAAATGATAAACTAGCAATCAGGAATGAAATGATATCCTGTATTGTTTATCAAAAAGAATGTTGCAGGAGTGGCTCAGTGGTCAAGGACACTCACTGGCTACTCTTCCAAAGGACTTATGTCAGTCCCGGCACACACAGAGGCACACACCAGGCACACCCATGGTGCACAGACATACATGTAGGCAAAGCACATAAAACAAAATAAATAAAATAAGATAATAAGAATAACTAAAACATTTAAAAAAGAAAAATGAATCCAAACACAAAGAAAAGGCCTTGGCTCTGCATATAAACACTGTTGAATAATTGAATG
Source organism: Apodemus sylvaticus (assembly GCF_947179515.1). Classification (NCBI taxonomy): domain Eukaryota; kingdom Metazoa; phylum Chordata; class Mammalia; order Rodentia; family Muridae; genus Apodemus; species Apodemus sylvaticus. The sequence goes on along the minus strand of NC_067495.1, from coordinate 66,011,762 downwards.
TATGTTTTAGGTGTTTTTTTTTTTTAAATAACTAGTCTTAACCAGGGATTTTGGTACATGCCTGTAATTTCTACACTTGCAAGGTGAAAGCAGAAGAATCAAGAATCCACAGTCAAGCTCAGGTCAATATAGTATGTTCCAAACCAGCCTATGTATGCTATATTAGATTAAAAAAAAACTTGGGTTGGAGAGATGGCTCAGCAGTTAAGAACACTTACTACTGCTCTAGAAAAGGACCCTGGTTCAGTTTCCAGCACCTACATAATTGCTCAAAATCATCTAGTTTACTAAACTAGTTAATTCTTGTTTCAGGGAATCTGATGCTCTCTTCTTTTCTCTGAGGGTTCCTGCACACTCATATATGTGCATGTGCACACACACATCATGTGCGCACATGCATTCATGTACGCACACACGCCACTCCAGTATATATGTACACATTATCCATTTATCTGAGAAAGCCAGTACCACTGAAAAGGTCCTCTCACCAGATTAAGATGTGACCTTGTTTGCTCTGTTTTACTCTTTGGGTTATTGCTCATTTTCTAAACCTGGCTGAAGATCCTTCCTGTTGCATCTATAAGCAATCTAATAGCCTACCAATAAATTCCCTTTGGATTTGGTGAGTCAAACCATTTGTACTCCTTTTACCTTTAAACTATTGTGAATAATGCTATGATGAATAGCTCAGTATAAATATCTGTTCAAGTCTCAGTTTTTAATGTGCTTGCTGTGTGCCCAGAATGAGAACTGGTGACTCATGTGGTAACTGTGTCTAGTTGTTCAGGATTCCCCCATACTGTTTCTACCATAACTAGGCATACTACACTTTACTAATGCACAAGGATCTTGGCTTCTCCATTTCCTCATCAAGGGTTAGTATATACTGGTTGTCAAGTAACATGCTTTGGTTTTACATCTCAAAAATTTCAAAGAAAATGGACAAACAAAATTAAAATATGGCTGGACATGATGGTACACAAAGAAACCCTGTGTTTAAAAAAGGAACTAAAATATGAATAAAACATAAAGGTGTACACTTGATTAACAGTCATTTTCTTATAAATATAACTTCATTTGTTCAGTGATGCTCAAATTTGTTCAAATCTCACTGTAGTCTATAATTTTTCTTAATTTCCACACTATGTACTGTTCTGAATTTATGATAAGAACTGGTTATAAGATATACTTATATACTTTATTTACTTATCTATTTTTGGCTTATTTGAAACAGGATCGCTCTATATAGCTTGGGCTCACCTAGAATTTGTTATGTAGCCCCAAGCTGGCCTGGAATTTGCAATCCTGCTGCATCAGCCTCCCTAGGAGTGTGTGCCACCACACCACCATATTATAGTTTAAATATTAAATATAATAATAATTTTTAATTCTAGTTCATAAATAATTAGCCTAAGAAGTTAGCACAATAATTTAGAACGAGTTCAAAAGGATCAGGATAAAAAGGCAAACAACTGGTCACTAGTGAGTGGTCCAAGCTTTGTAGAGTACTTCCTTCCTTTCACAGTGGATATAAGAAACTGAAATGTTGTGTATTTCCTTTCTATTAGTTCTTCAAATGTCTAGATAGCTCTTAGATTTCAACACATTTCTCTAAAATTTCTTCTAAAAGTCACACAGAGTACCAAATACAGTATTGTATTTCAGCACTAGAAAATAGTAACCAAGTAATAATGATATAACACTGACCATGAGTACAGCAAAGTAAATAAGCTAGTTAAGATGATATGAACAATATCTAATATCTACAAACAACTAACTTACCATCCTTAGCAACCTGTTATATCTGTTAACAACAGCAAATCACATACAAAGCCAAACCCATTAAAATAACAGCAGATTTATCAACAGAAACTAAAATCCAGGAAAACGTGAGATGATACACTTCAAGTTCAGAAAGAAAACTACTACCAAACCAAATTAGCATACCCAGCACAATTATCCTAATAAAAGAGAACTGAAAAGCTTTCATGATGATTGGCTAGCTATGGTAGTGCATTCCTTTAATGCTAGCCCTTGAGAGGCAAAAGGAGGGGGAACCTCTGTGAGTTCAAGGCCAGCCCAGTGAGCACTGAGATCTAGGATAGCAAGGGATACATAGTAAAACCTTGTCTGTAAAAATAGCTTCCATGAAAAAATAAATAAATAAATAAATAAAAAATAGCTTCCATGATAAACTAAGACAATTCAGAAGATACTTGAAAAGAAAGATAAACACATGGAGACAGTCACAAGAAACGGATAAAAACAACAAAACAACAGCAGGTATTCCACACCTTTCAACAGTACTTCTGAGTTCTGACAGTCTCAACTTCCAGTCAAAAGACACACACCAGTAAACTGGTTAAAAATATAGGCAAAAATATGTATTGCCTCTAACAAATATCTCACTAGCTTTAGGGTAAAAAGACTGAAAAAGATACTCCAAGCAAATAGACCTCAAACACCTATACTAAATCTAACAAGTAGACCTCAAACCAAAATTAGTAAGGAGAAACAAATTAAATTTAAAGGTTACATCCCCAGGTAAACAATCTACCAAGAGGAGGTAGCAATTCTAAATATATACAAATCAAATACTGGCACATCCTATTTCATAAAAACAAATACTACTGGATAGAAAGGCACAGACTGACTTACAACATAGTCAGTGTGTGACTTCAATGCCCCCCCTTTCACCAGTAGACAGGTAATACAGACAAAAAACAAACATCCAAGACAAATGACTTTGTAGCTCAAATGGACTTAATATAAATTTACAGACTTTATCCCAATGGCTACAGAATAGTCTTTACAGCAGCCCACAGAATATTCTTTAAAATAAGACCATATTGTAGGGGACACACACAAACACCACTGCTTCCTACCCATAATTCTGTTTATTTCTGCTATTGCTACAGTTTCTAGGCCAGAGATGATGTATCTCCAGAGTCCTCTAGATGCTTTGGCTAGGTCACGGTTGTGACAGACTCACTATGCCATATATTTGATGCTGCCAATCCCATGCTATAACCATCAATTAGCAGATCTTACCCATTTTCCTCTCTGTGGACTTACCCCCACAACTCCCTAGACATATGGACTTAGACTAGACAGCCCACATTCTCAGAGGACAGAATCACAAGAAACTTCTACCAGGCCAAGTACTGTAAGACTGGATATCCTCACAAGAATAGACTATCTTCAAACTGATATGTCTACTGGCATTTATGGTGGTTATACCAGGGTCAGAGGTAGACAGATCTATTAGACAACACAATAGAACGCATATTACAAGAATATGAAAAACTCTGGAAACACCATATATATCTTCACAGAGTAGTTGCATAGGAGAATTCTAATGTAGCCATCATTGACCACCTCAGAACAGAAAACTTTTGATTCTTTAGACTCACTTATCTCAGTGATTCAAAGTAATTGGAATAAGGTAAAATATAACTACATTGTGATACTTAATCGTGATTATCAACTTGTTGGGACTTAGAATCATTATGGAAACATACCTCTAGACATCTCTATTTCCAGAAATGTTTAAGTGAAAACAAGATGTATGTGGCACCATTTCATAGGCTGTTCCAGGATGAATAAAAAGGGGAAAGAAAACTAAACACCAGCATTTATCTCCTCTGATTTCTGACTGTGCCCAATGCTGTGATGCTCTGTACCTCAAACTGTGAATCGAAACAAAGTTTTCTGTCCTCAAGTTGTTTTGTCAAGTATTTTTTCACAGCAAAGATCATTAGAAGCTCCCAGACAATAATATTTTCCAAATTTCTAAAGTGAAATTGTAGTAAAAATTTCGGTTTAACACCAAATTACGTTATGCGTTTTTGTTTTAAACCCAGGTGTGGGAGAAGAGGCTGTGTCACCACAGGTGATTATGATTTGTCGCATGCACTAGCAGGGGAACTTGATATGACAGGGAAGGTTGGTACCACAGGAAGTAGGTGTGACAGTGGGACAGGGAGGAGAGGAACCTGCAATCAGGATATAAAGTGAATAAATAAAAACTTAAATTTCTAAAAAGAGAGGATATAGGGTGATAGGATAAAAGGTAGTTAATCTACTAGTCTCAAATAGTTTACAGTGGTATGGATTATTGTATATTAATTGTATATTGTATATTAAATAGAAATTTAAGATGATTTTGTTCAAATCTTGCTCAATATATCGTACATATGCAACTCATTTAAAAATGTAAAGTTCTAGTCTTATGAAAGCTATTGTTGCAATCTGTTTAGGATAATTAGAAATGCAAGTTAGTAATTAGTCACCTATAAATAATCTTACTTATAGTCTTGTTAGGTTCTAGTTTAGTTAATTACAGAAATAAGCTTTATTTAGTCTCTTGTATATGTTTTCATAGTTCAGCAGATAATAGCTAGAAACAAGCAATGTTTGTCTATTCAAATATACTATAAATAGATGGTCTTATACTTCAGAGAGCTACAGAATGTGGCATTTAAGATGTTTTAATAATAAAGGTGGGGGCTGCAACTGGGATATAAAGTGAATAAATTAATGAAAAAAATAATAAAAGGCTTTTCTGATAGAGACACATCTGCCCCTGGCACTACCTCTAATCTACTTCAATGATGTTGGGCACCAACAAACATAGTCACTGGGCAGAAACAGCCCTTAGCTTAAATGCTGACAGCAGACTGTTCAAACTGTGGACAAGCAAGACACTGGAAAGTCAACTACCCAACCTGTAGAGACTAGGTAGACCAGTTCTTCAAAATTCTTGCTTCACAGATAAAAGAACTATTAAGAACTTCTGAGAGAGGGAGAATTAGCTTCTCCAAGGGATAAGCTTCCTATCATTATCCAACACAGAGTGGTGAGGGCTGAAACCATATATACACAAACAACAAAAATGGACTCAGTAGATTGTATCTATATATTTATGCATAGTTATACATACATATATATGTAACAATAACCAATGAAAAAGATACTCAATTTAAGAATGAAGGGTGAGTTTTGGAAGGTGTTAAATGGGAAGGTTGAAAGTGATATAATTATATTTGAATTTAAAATGTATAAAAAATAAAATTAAAAAAATTAAAATGTATGTAAAAAATTAAAAAGAATGTAATTGGCTGAGTTGCATTATGGCTATATATTTAGCTTTAACACATATAGGTATAAAAAATGAACTTAGAGATTGGACCTAGATATCACAGATCTTGATACTAAAAGTGTCTAACTACATTTTACCACTTATTATGATGGGACTTTTTATATACAAACTTTTCATTGGATGTGAAAAAAAAGTCTCTCTGTTCAATCTTACCATATTTGTGATTTATTTTAAATAAGTTATCTGTCTTTTCTGCCTCCAATGCCACTATGATACCTGTGATGGTTTGAAAGAGATGGCCCCCATCGGCTTAGTCGCCAGGGAGTGGAACTATTTGGGAAGGAAGGTCTTGTTGGAGGAGGTGTGTCACTAGAAGTGAGCTTTGAGTTTTAAAAAGTCCATATCAGTTTCTCACTTTCTCTTCCTGCTGCCTACAGGTCAGGATATAAAGCACTCAGCTACTTCTCCAGCACCATGTCTACCTACCTGCCTAGCACCATCATCTCTTTCATAATGATAATGGATTAACCTGCTGATACTGTAAGCAACCCCCAATGAAATGCTTTCTTTTATAAGTTGTTCTGGATCATGGTGTCTTGTCACAGCAATAGAACAGTAACTAAGTACTTATGAAAATGCTTTTAGAATGGAAGGACCAACATGAGATCTGAATTTCACTCATGACTACACCCATCCTGTAGAATAGAAAATTAAATTATGTACTGTGAATTTCAAACATTTCTTCCAAGAGAGAATCAGTGAATGGAACAGCTGGGAATCAGGGTGAAGGGGTTGTAACTACCAGAAGGAATATAGGCAAAATCACTGTAACATCTGAGATGCCTTTTTCCATGGAAATACCTTACCATAAAACCATTTTTTAAAAACAGATTTATTTATTTTTATTGTATATGTGTAAATGTTTATCTGCATGCATCACCTGCATGCCTGATGCCTGTGTTGGTCAGAATAGGATCCCCTGGCACTGGAGTTAGTGATAGTTGTGATCAATCATGTGGGTACTTGGAACCAAATCTAGGTCCTCTGTAAGAACGGCAAGTGCAGCCGGGCAGTGGTGGCGCACGCCTGTAATCCCAGCACTCTGGGAGGTAGAGGCAGGTGGATTTCTGAGTTCGAGGCCAGCCTGGTCTACAGAGTGCATTCCAGGACAGCCAGGGCTACACAGAGAAACCCTGTCTCGAAAAAGCTAAATCCAAAAAACCAAAAAAATAAAAATAAAAATAAAAATAAATTTTAAAAAAAGCAAGTGCTCTTAACTGCTGAACCATTTCTCAAGGCTCCCAAAAACATATAAAGAACTATAAGCTATGTGATTGGTTATAAGTAGTGGCTAATGACAAAAAGTACAAAATTATGTTACTTCCCAATTAACAGGTCTGAAAATAAAGCTTAAAATTAATTTATCTGGAATATTTTTGTTTGAATTCATAAATGAAGTTTAGGACAAAAAAAATTAAAAATATAAAGCTTATTACTAAAATTCTATAAGAAGTCTAATCTACAACTTCAGAAATATAATATAGGTTTTAAAATAGTCTTTAATTTTTCATTATAGTGTGTGTATGTGTGTGTTTGTGCACGCACGCACACACATGCATCTCATGCTGTGTATGTGATAGTCAGAGGACAACTTACAGGAGTCTTTCTCCTTCTACCATACGGGTCCCAAGGATCATAATCAGGTCAACAGGATAGGTGGCCTCTTAACCTATTAAGCTATTTCATTGGCCTCTTAGCATAGGTGTCTAATAAAGGCAACAGGTAAACCTCATATCTGGAGACAATGTTACACTAAGACCACAGAAGAAAAAAGAACTTGGCCAGCTTTTGATGTTTCCATTGGTGACAGCATATCCTAGAAAATTTCAACTCATTATTTCTCTGTTGACCTACTGAGGTAATTTGGCAAATTACCCTTCTGCTACCACTTAGCTCTATAATTCTGGGCAATTATATATGTTGGCCTACAGGGACTCTGGCTTACAAACACAGCATAAAAAGTTGTCATGTCAGATTGACATTAAACACTAGGCAACTAAATATGTTATCTAAAAATACATGTTAAGAAAATTTTAAGAAGTCAAAAGTAATTAACCTACATTAGACTACCATCAGGAATGGCATGAGCTGAAAAGTTGGCTCAGCAGTTAAGAGCACTGGCTGCTATTGCAGAGGATCCAGGTTCAATTTCCAGCCTCCACATGGTGTCTTTCGACCATCTGTAACTCTAGTTCCAGGAGAATCCAAAGCCTTCTTTCTGGCACCATCTTTGAGAACATCAGACATGCACATAGTGTACATACATATAAAATAATAAATAAATCTATAAAAAGGAATAATATAATTGTCATAAACCTAATCACTCTCATTAGCAGATCATGTCAGTGGTCTATTCAGAAATCACTGTAAAAATGACCCAGTTGACTGGTATTTCTTCTTGTCCACCTTAAAAGAGGCACAGATGATCACATCCTTTCCTCTAAAGCATTTATGCTGTCTCTTGCTAAACATTTCTATTGTACAATGTCATCTTCAACCTGATTGCTTGACATACATTTGACTACTAAATGAAAAGATAATCAAATTATTTAAAAACAAAAATTTGGAACACCAGACAGGATGACACACACTTGCTGCAATACCCGTATGCAAAAGGATAAGACAGGAGAATCACAATTTCAAGGTTAATGTTTGCTGCACAATGATTTTTTTTTTCAAAAATGGCATATATAGGACTGGAGAGATGGCTCAGTGGTTAAGAGCACTGCTTTTCCTAAGGTCCTGAGTTCAAATCCCATCATCCACATGGTGGCTCACAACCATCTGTAATGAGATCTGATGTCCTCTTCTGGGGTGTCTGAAGATACCTACAGTGTACTTACATATAATAAACACATCTTTAAAAACATGAAATATATAACACAAACTATAAAACCATAACATTGAGTTAGCCACTGTTCTAGTGCTGTAAAGAGACACCATGACCAAAGAAAGCATTTAATTGGAGCTTTGCTTCCCCTTTCAGAAGGTTAATCCATTATCATCTCAGCAGGCATCATGGCGGTAAGCATGGTGTTGGAATAGTGATGAGAACTACTCCTGATCTATAAGCAGAGAAAAGGGGGGGGGGGGGTTAGGTCTGGGGTAGGGGAAGGGCTTTTGAAACCTCAAAGCCTCTAACTCCCTCTAATGAGGTCACATCTCCTTATGTTTTTAAATAGTGTCACTTCCTGATGATTAAGCATTTAAATATATGAACCTATAGGGGCCATTCTTACTCAAACCACCACAGGCAGCATGTTTCTTTGCTTACTGACTTGGCAAGGAATTAGAAAGTTTGGGCTAATATCCGCCTATCAGTGAGTGCATACCATGTGTGTTCTTTTGTGATTGGGTCACCTCACTCAGGATGACATTCTCCACTTCCAAAGAATATATCGAATAAAAAAAAATTTAAAAAAAGGAAAAAAAGTTTGATGTGCCTAACAGTAATATGGTCTAGGATACAGAAGAATCTTTTATCATACTGTTAACCAAGTAAAAATCATTGTGGCCTTTCTGACAGGCAATTATCTAAGGCAAACATAAAATATGGACATGACTCGGCAATTTTACAGAAACAAATCTAACCTATAAAACTACTTCCATAGATGCATAAAAACAATATGGACGAGCGCATTTAAGATACTTAAAACTTGAAAAGTGGCTAGACATGGTAGCCACTGGTAATTCCAGTCATGAAGATCTCAACTTCAGCCCACTCTGGACTATATATAAAGATCATGTCTCAAAAGAGACCTAGGGGCTCTTTTAATGTTGATCATTAAGCACACACACAGAGGGAGAGCACAAGTGACGCGTGGTGGCACATACCTTTAATCCTAGCACTTGAGAGGCAGAGACAGGCTGACTCAAGGCCACACTGATCTACATAGTGAGTTAGGCCAGCATAGGTGACATAGTGAGATCCTGTCTCAAGAAAATAACAGCAAAAAACAAACAGAAAAGGTTGATGTAGTCATACTAAAAAGTACTACATAGCAGGAAAATACAATGATTTATATATGTTTCATAGTGATAGAGAAGCAGATTTGTAAAATGAAGAGTCTAGAAGAAAATAAGCTATAACAGTTATTATTCTATGTGCTGGTTAGTGCTTTGTCAACTTGACACAACTGGGGTCATGCAGGAAGAGGAACTTCAATTGGCAAACTGTCTCAGTAAGATTGGCCTGTAGGCTAGTTGGTGGGGTATTTTCTTGATCAATGAGATGTGGGCAGTGTCACTCCTGGGCAGGTGACCCTGGTGAAATAAAAGGAGTCACATGTGAGCTGCGAGAGCCAGTAGCTGCCTTCCTCCATCACCTCTCCTTCAGTTCCTGTCTTGATGTCCTGTCCCGACTTCCCTTCATGATAAGACTAGAAGCTGTAAAATGGAATAGTCTTTCTTCCCCATGTTGCTTTTGGTCAGTGGTATTTATCATAGCAACAGAGAAGCAAATTAGAACAGTCTATAAGGGGATAATTTCCTCTTTTAATTTTATAAATTTCTTTATTACTACCATTTCATTAAAGCAAGCTTGGTTTTCTCTAAAATTCTGTTTACTTCAATGAGATGCATTTTATTTTCTTCTGTAGCTGTAGACCTTTTTCATGTACAGAGGAATCATGGGACATGTAGTTCCCTTTTGTTTTTGTAATGTATATGTCTCCAAGTATGTTTGTGTACCACAAGCAGGCCTGATGTCTTCAGAGGAGAGAAGATGGCATGGGATCACTGGGACTGGAGTTACCTGTGGTTGTGAGATATCATGTAGATTCTGGCAGTCAAACCTGGATCATCCGGAAGAGCAAGAGATGCCCTTAACCACTGAGCCATATGTACACGTCTAACATTTAGTTCCTTTGTTTTGGGGTGGGGGAGTGTTTCAAGGCAGACTATGTGGTTCTGACTGCCCTGGAACCCACTAGGTAGACCAGGCTAGCCTCAAACTCCTAGGGATCTACCTGCCTCTGTGCCACAATGCCTGGCTATTTGTAGTTCCTTTTCAAAGAATATGATCTAGCAAAGATTCAGAGTTTGAAAGAAAAAAGAGAAGGAAAGGGAAGAAAGAGTATCTGGGCACTTATAATCCCAGCACTCTGAAGGCAGAGGCAGGAGGATCAGGATTTAAAACATTCCTCTAAATAACTAGCTCAAGGGTAGCCTGGGCTATGTGAAACCTTGTTTAAAAACAAAACAAAAAAAACAAACAAACAAAATAAAACAAAGGGAGATGGTTTATTCAGTCAAGTACTTGCTGCATGAGTGTCTGGCTCTGATTCCCAGCACCTACATAAAAGCCACGCCTAACAACAGCCTGTACCTGTAATCCAGTGCTAGGGAGGCAGAAACAAAGGATCCATGAGACTCACTACTTGGTTTGTATGTGCTCCACCCAGGGAGTGGCACTATTAGGAGGTGTGGCCTTGTTGGAGTAGGTGTGTCACTGTGGCTGTGGGCTTTAATATCTAGTGCTAGCTGCCAGTCAGTGTTCTGCTGGCAGCCTTCAGATGAAGATGTACAACTCTCAACTCCTCTTTGCATCATGCCTGCCTGGATACCTCCATGTTCCCACCTTGATGATATGGACTGAACCTCTGAACCTGTAAGCCAGCCCCAATTAAATTTTATCCTTTATAAGACTTGCCTTGGTCATGGAGTCTGTTCACAGCAGTAAAACCCTAAGACAGTGGCCCTCTATAATCTTCCCTATAGTTTTATTCTGAATAGTTACTGTTTCTTTTGCAAGCCTGAGTGAGCCCTATTTTCAGTTCTTTGGATAAGAGGTCAACAACCTGAAAACTTGCCCAGGCCTCCAAGCCTATTTTGGGGAACTCCAGAGAGATCTTATTAAAAAAAAAAAAAAAAGAATAAGATGGAGAACAACTGACGGTGATATCCTACTTCACCTCTGCTCTCTATGTGCATGCATATATACACACACATACACACACATAAAAGGAAACAGAAAGCAAGAGAAGACTACTTAGGGCTAAGGACAGTTAATCAGTTGAAAAGAGTACACATTGCATTTTCAGAGAACTCGAGTTCAGTTCACAGTTCCTATGTCAGGAGGGTCACAAATCTCTGTTATTCCAGCTCTAAAGGATCTATCTCTTCGTTCTTCTTACCTCTGTGGGTACCTGCACTCACATGCATACGCATACTCAAATACACATACATATATAAATAAACCTTTTAAAATGAAAGAGAGGGCTAATAATGTGTCAAAAAGGGATTCTATTAGTGCTGGAGTAAAGCAGCATTGCTGAGCACTAAAAGAATGGGCAGCACGTGACTTGATAATCTTTAAATGTTTAACATTTTTGGAGGCAGGCTAACTCATGTAGCCCAGGCTAACTCATGTAGCCCAGGCTAACTCATGTAGTCCAGGCTAACTACAAACTTTCTACACATCTGAGGATTTCCTGAACTTCCTTTCTCTAGCTTCATAGTGCTGGGATTACAAAGTCCTCCACCATCTCCAGTTCCTGTGTTGCCAGAGACTCAGCCCAGGACCAGGTACATCCTAGGTAGGCACACGGCCAACCCCTGTGCAAGGTATTCAACAGTAAATTTCTAACAGAAGGACAAAAGAAAATGTGAAATATAGTTTTCAATTATTATAACATTTAAAACAAGCAGACCCAACAAAGATTACAATTAGTTTGAAAGGCCAATGAAACTCTCCAATTGTAATCAGAAAGTCTAACAGAAAAGAGAAACCACCACCCCTGTCAACAGTCTGAGAGTCCACAGATGAGAAGAGGAAAACACTGAATATCCTAAGTTGATTTGGGAAGTGGATGTGAGACAAAGAATCATATGACTAAATTGAATCAAATCCTCTCCCAAACTAGGAATGCATGCAGTCTATGAAATGGAGAACAGCATGAAGAAGTCATATGAAAGCAATCACGGGGCTGTCTGTTAAATGAGGGTTTGAACTAGACTATGACGGGATGGAGTTGAGAGAGTATTTTTTTTTAACTCAATTCAACATCAACAAATTCCAATAAATCTGTCATGGGCAAAATAACTAGCAACATCCTGTTGTTTTGGTAACTAAGGTCTTGGGTTAATTTTAACATGCTTAAAGGTAATCAAAGCAACTTTCTGCCCATGCTTTCCAGACAGAAGGTCCCAAATCCAGCAAATCTATGACATGGTGACAGTGTTCCCAGTGGAACAAATTCTGTTAGTGTAATATACTTACCTAATAAACCTAGTTGTATCCACATCATAAAGATATTTTATATTTAACCTTAACATGTAAAGTTCAAGAGAACTTTAATACAAGAAAAAAGTGGGGGAAAATCCATTCCTAAAGTGCATCCTAAAGGTGTAAATAAAAACTTCCTACCTTTTTATTTACTTGTCTTGTGTGTACATGGATAGACCTGCAAGCAAGCTCGCCATGGCATAGGTGCGGAGGTCCAGTTCTGGAACTCGAACTCTTGACAACTCATCAGGCTTGGCACCAGTGCCTTTATCAAACACTTGCATCAAACAAAAGTGAGCCTAGGGATGTCCCTCAGTGGAGGAGAGGCCTTGGGCTTCACCTCCAGTGCCACAAAAACAAAACAACTGTTATCTCAAAAGAAGAAATAAGGACCTAGCATTTTATAAAACTGTTGTAATGAAGGCTGGGAACAAAGCTCAAAGTTAGAGTACTAAGTGCCAAGATTCAATCCCCAGGACCAGAAAGTATTATCGTTAAATTAAATGAATGTCGGATTTTTTTCCCAACAATTCCTTTTTGATTTACATTTAAGGTTGTTTCCAGTTCAGTACTATTCCAAACATTGTTGTGATGAACATCCTTGTATATGATCTCTACTTTTGACAAAATTCCTGGAAGTGGAACTGCTAAATCACAGAGTACATACACTCCAAACTCTGATAAACAGTGCCCTACTGACCTTAGAAAAAGGATACCAATTTATATTCCCACTAACAGCTCATAAAAATAGTTAGAGCCAGATGTGCTGCATGCCTGGAATCTGAGTACTTGAGAAGTTAAAGCTAGAGGATCAGTACAAGTCCAAGGCCAGGCTGAGCTACATCCTGACTCAAAAACAAGTAGTTAGGATTCAGGCAGTGATGCCGGCCTGAGATCCCAGCCCTGAGGGAACAATGAAGGAGGACCAGGAGTCTGGGACCAGTGAGATCTTGCCTCAAAACAGTGATTTTTTTTTTTTCTGAGACAAAGTCTTGCTGTGTAAACCATGCTGGTCTTGAACTCAAAGAGGTTCACCTCTTTCTGCTTTCCCAGTAACCAGGTCTAATGGTGCAGGCTACCATGCCCACCCCCTTGCACTTCTTAAAGCTTCTATTACTAACAGCCCATCCTCCAGAAAGAGGCATTATGCCTGCTAGCAATTTAACATAGTAGCTATTTTCTCACATTGGTTTTTGTTTGTTTGATTGGTTGGTTGCTTTTCCTTTCCAAGACTAAGGATCAAGCCCAGGGCTTCATACTGTATCAGGCCTATCATGGAAAGTCAAAATGTATTTTTTTATTCAATTACTTTTAAGTTTTTTCAATCTGTTCTATGAAAAACATTCATCTACTGATCTTTACCTTTGGTAACTTGAGACTTTCTGACATTTAAATTTCTGCCCATAAATTGCCTATTTATTACCATTATGCCCTTTTTGTTGTTATTTTGGAACTTGCGATATGACCAGGCTGCCCTGACAGAGATCCTACTGGCTTCTACTCTGAATGTTCTGATTAAAGGTGTGTGTCACCATGCCTGTCCTAGGAGTACACTTTTAGCTTTGGTTTTAAATTAGCATACAAAGCAATGGGCTTCATTCTGAAATTTTCATACACACTTTGTTGTTGCTCCTCCTCCCTTGTACCCCTCCCCCACCTCCCTGCTCTCACCTCCACTGCCAGGAGTGCCCTCCCCACTTTTACATCACATGTACACCGGGATCTCCTCCCTTCTTCTTTAAGATCGTTTTCCTTTGTTAAGGCCCTTTTAGTTCCATGATCCATACTCAAATTTACTCCACGCATATCACACACATAAATATTTAAAGTTAGAGACTATGTATGACAGAATATGTAATATTTGTCTTTCTGAATCTAGGTTACTTCCCTGAATAATATAATTTCCAAATCCATCCATTTTGCTACAAATTTCATGATTTTGAGTTTTTCCTAACTGAATAGACTTCTGTTTTATGTACCACGCTCATCTGCTGATGGACATCTAGGCTGATTCCAATTTCTAAGTATTCATCAGTGGAGGGTTCTCAAAAACTAAAATAGAACTACCACATGACCCAGTTACTCTTGGGCAAATATCCAAAGAACTCTAAATCTTACCCAGAGATGGCTCATCCACATTTACTGCTGCGCTGTTCTTGTGTTTACCTGCTATGGACATGAATAATTCCTTTGTCACATTTATTGCTAATGCTTTGCAACAGTTTCTTGTTTATCTTTTTCTCTCTTTCTGGATTCCTTTCTCTTTTGCAGCTTTTTAACTTGTATCTGACTCAGGCATTGTGTTTGAAAGGCTTTCCCTACCACAAGCCTACACTAACATGTGCTTTTCCTTTCTCCTAGTACCACGTGTACTTCACATTTCAATACTAAACTAACCTAGAGCAAATGTTAGCTAAGTTCCTACCACCGGAAACTCTCCCGCCTCACATGAATTACTTGTCCCAAAGCCATTGCCAAGGAAGCTAGTTGTTTCTCCCTCTCTAAAATGCTTTCACATATATGCTAAAATTTTATTTATAGTGATACCTTCTTTGCCGTAGCTTTGCAGCTGAGCAGATGGCTCAGTGGTTAAGAGCACACACTGGCTTTCCAGTGGACCAGGTTTTAATTCCCAGCATCCACATCAGATGGTTCTAAGCAGCCTGTAACTCTAGTTCCAAACTATCAGGTCCAAAAGAAACTAGGGACAAATAAACTATCTGTGGTACTTAGTAGGAAACCAAAGTACAAGCTGGCCTCCAGGTTCTCTCAGCAGCACACAGAACTATGACAGAGTCCATGCTGACATCCTGTATCTTCTCACCCCACCACACCACTTACCCTAACGTCCTCCAGTTCCTGGGCTACTGGTTCCCTAGTTTCTCATTCCTATGAAACCCTGCCATCCAGGCCCTGCTCTCCTGGTGCTCTCTGTTCTTTCCTTTCTTCTCTTCCTCTCTCACCATCCTCACACCCCCACCTCTCTCCTCTCACAGCTAAGTCAAGTCTGCTGACCTTGATCAGTTTACTACTCTTTCTCCTTACTCTAGACTCTTCCAGTACCCTCATATCTACAACAGAAACCTTCCCTTCAACTGTAACTTCAAAGGGTCCTCAATTTATACACAGAGCATCTGACATCTCTGGATTCCATGGACAGCCACACTCATGTGACACACACAAATACATACACAGATAATCAGAGAAACTTCCTCCAGCAGTAGATGAGAACAAACACAGGAACCAAGAGCCTACTTCATGCAGAGGAAGAGACCTTTTACCACCCAGCCCTAAATGGAATGTCTCCATCAAACCCTCCCCTCAGGATTCAGGGAATCCCACAGAAAGGGGGGCATACAGAATGTAAAAGCCAGATGGGACAGAGGATACCAAGGAAACAAGAGCCTCTAAATCAACAAGATCAAAGCTCTTAGGAACTCAGAGACTAAGGCAGCAGCCACAGGGTCAGCACCAGGTCCTTGGTGTATATATTATAGCTTCCTGTTTAGTATCTTTATGGGATTCCTGAGTGTGGGAATAAGCCAGGTCTCTGATTCCTGTGTCTTCTCTTGGGCTCCTTTCCTTCTCTTTGTTTATCTTGTCCAGCTCTGATGTAATAGTATTTATCTTATATTTTATGTTATATTTTATTATTATCCCTTAGAAGCCTGTTTTCTCATGGGAGACAGAAAGGGAGTGGGAGGGAGGAGAATTAGGAGGAGGAGAGGAAACCATAATCAGGCTATACTATGTGAGGAATAAATCTAGTTTCAATAAAAGGGGAAAAAGAAAAAAGATACTAGAAATTAATAAGGCTTGTAAACAACAACAAAGGCATGGTGTGGGAAACAGAGTAGAAAGGGGAGTAGCAAAGGTGAAGTTATAGTACGTTATGCAGGGCATAGTAGGGATCAGCAGAATGCACTTTAAAAAGTTATTAAAAATTATGTTCTTGTTATTATATCTTGTTCTGTATATGATATGAATGCTCAGGGTACTAGTAAAAGAAAAGCATCTCCCTTACTTTCTGGCTGCCTGGATAAATGATTTCTCCAAGGGACCAGGGAACTTAAGCAGGCCTTACACTTGCAGATTTTTTTTTTTTGGTTTTTTTGAGACAGAGTTTCTCTGTGTAGCCCTGGCTGTCCTGGAACTCTCTCTGTAGACCAGGCTGGCCTCGAATTCAGAAATCCGCCTGCCTCTGCCTCCCAAGTGCTGGGACTACAGGCATGCACCACTACTGACCGGCTGAAGAATTAACAGATGCAAAGTCTAAACAACACTTAATCATGGTACGTTTATCTGATAGAACCACCAATGCTCACTGAAATAAAAAGTCTATATTATGCTGTGTGATAAACACTTGTGATTCTCTATGTTTAGCTAAATAAGACATTTCTATGGCTTTCCACATAGGGGTGGTAAATAACATCTTGTTTTTTCTGTTTCCCCCCTTTCCCCCCCCCACCCCCAGACAGATTTTTTCTATGTCTGCCTGTCCTGGAGCTAGCTTATAGCCAGGCTGGCCTTGAACTCACAAAGATAGCCAACCTCTGCCTCCCAAGTGCTAGGATTAAAAGCATGTGCCACTCAGGAGACAACTATTATCAGGCTCCTGTCAGTAAGCACGCGTTAGCATACATAATAATGTCTGGGTTTGGTAACTGTATGTGGGATAGATCCTCAAATAGGGTAGTCTCTGGATGGTCTTTCCCTCAGACTCTGCTTCACAGTTTGTCTCTGTATCTCCTCCCATGGGTATTTTGTTCCCCACTGTTGGACATCAAAGGGATGAGAGGCCCTTGGTTCTGAGAAGGCTTGACACCCCAGTATAGAGGAATGCCAGGACAGGGAAGCAGGAGTGGGTGGATTGGTGAGCAGGGCGAAGGGGGATGGGGGTTTTCTAGGGGGGAAACCATTTGAAATGTAAATAAAGAAAATATCTAGGGCTGGAGAGATGGCTCAGCAGTTAAAAGCACTGACTGCTCTTCAAGAGGTCCTGAGTTCAATTCCAGCAACCACATGGTGCCTCACAACCATGTGTAATGGGATCCGATGCCCTCTTCTGGTGTGTCTGAAGATAACTACAGTGTACTCATATGAATAAAAAGTAAATAAATAAATCTAAAAATAAATAAATAAGTAAATAAATAAAACAAAATATCTAATAAAAAAAAAAGCATGTGCCACCACTGCCACTTTCTTTACCTGAACCGCCCTTCATATAGTATTGATAGTATAAGGAAGACAACCTGAAAGTCTTCCTAGGAGAACTAGCAAACCAAAGCAAGTGTTAATGCCAACCATTTATCCATTGATTTAGTGTGAGCTGGCAAGAAAAATAAGGATGAAAGACTGGGAAGGGGCTAGGGGAGAGACGAGGGAGGAGGGGACAGCCAAAGATCTCATGCTGCTCCTTTACTTTATACCCAGTACTTCCTGTTCCCTGAAACCTGGCACCCAGTGTTTTCCTACTTAGTTTTGCTTTTCTGGAATTGTCATATAAATGGAATTTTGCACTATGCAAACTTTTGAAGCTGGCTTCTTTCATTCAGCAAACTGCAGTTTTAGAGATTCAGTGACATAATTATATGAATCAACCAGGCAGTTTTCTTTTTTATCAAAGAGTAGCATACCATAGCATGGGGTGCAACCATTTGCCTATCTGTTTCACTGGTTGAAAGAAGTGGCCTGTTTCCAAGTTTGGTGACTAGTGCTAAATAACATTTGTGTTATTTAAACAAGGGTTATTGTATTGTTAGGTTTCTAAAGCAGAAGGGTACTGTGAGCTACAGCCTTAGTACCCAAGTAGAGCTTTTTTTGTGAACCTGAGCCTTCATTTCTCTTGGCAGATACCTAGAAGGAGGACTGTGAGGTAGATGATAAATACAGGTAATTACACCAGAAACTGCAGCTAGGTATTTTCTCTTCAGTGGAAGCATTGCTTTTCCTCTCCTACTCACCAGCAATAAATATTCTAGTTGCTCTGCATAGCTGCCAGTTTTGTTATACATTTTTACACACTCGAATAATATAATTTGTGTTTTCTTAAATAACTTTATTTTTAGGGCATTCTTAAGGTCATAAGAAAATTGACCAGAAAATACAAAAGTTTCCCATAGGCCTCCCGCTATCTGGGATATTTTTTTTTGAGATGGGTATTTCAGTATAGCCCTGGCTATCCTGAAACTTACTCTGTACACTGGGCTAGCCTGGAACCCAGATATCTGCCTGCCAATGCCTCTTGAGTATCGGGATTAAAGGCATGTGCCACCAAGCCCAGCTAGCATCTTTATATATTCTAAGTGGAAGCTCTATAGCCTTAGCCACTTTATTATTTAGTTATTTTCTCAGTGTTAAATGTTGAGGATTTCAAAAGTTTATTCTATGTGAGTCTTTGCCAAAACATATTTCGCAAATGTTTTCTCTTAGTCTAGGTATGACTGAATGCACGTAACAGACAGTTACGTAAGAAGACATAAAGCTAATTGTTAGTTTAGTCATTGATTTTTCCCCCATTTTCTTGTGGGGGATAAATACATATAAATATACTCCATTTCAAATGGCTGCTCTAACTATATTAGTTGACTGAATTGTATAGTTTTGGGGGCCAGGTTAATTGTGTTGTTTTGGGAGTCAGGCAAGTTATAGGACCAGAGAAACCCTGTCTCAAAGTGGGAATAGCAGAACAAGACAAACTGCCACTAAGAATAACGCTTACTAAGCACTTACACATATACATAAAAAAAATAAATCATAAAAAAGAATCTATTATTTAGCCAGGTATGGGACACATTCCTGCAGTTCCTCGACTTAAATTTTTTCTCATTATAAATATAATGACTCTCAGAAAATTCAGAAGTCATTGAAAGAATATAAAAAAAAAAGAAGCAATTAGCCAAGATCTGACTATAGCTATTTTGTATATATCCTTACAGTTGTCTATAGGATAAATATATAAATTAAAAAATAAAGTTGGACTCATATTATAATTTTTATAACAATAAAAAAAGAATAACACTTACTATTTAGGGTATTTCACGTCGAAATTCAGGGCGGTAGAGCCTAACTTATGCAGGGTGTTCAATCTCTAACACTGGAAAAAAAGATGCAAATTCATCATGATTCACTGGAAGAATGTTCCATCCAGAATCTACTCCTGAGTTTCATTGTTTGATAATTTGTTTGTAAAAGATAGATCTACCTAAAAGAAAGCTATTTTCCCCATCTGGATAAGCTGTTTTCACAAAGTCAATTCCTGCCTTTAGTTAATTTGCTTTAAAGGATGAGTCACCTTTTTTGTTGTGCTTGCAATCAGCCCCACAGCCCCACAGCCCCACAGCCACACAGCCACACAGCCCCACAGCCACACAGCCACACAACCACACAGCCCAGTCCTAGAATGGACATTTTGATTCTAAAACCTGTGGGGGAGTAAAGCTACAACTCCATTTTAAATTTTGGTCTAGTATGTTCCATTAAATATTTGAAGAGCAGGAAGGATGGTGGCATACAACTTTAATGCCAGCCCTTGGGAGGTAGAGGTAGGAGAATCTCTGCGAGTTGGAGGCCAGCCTGATCTACAGAGTGAGTTCCAGGACAGCCAAGGTTACATAGCAAGACTCTGTCTCAAAAACAACAAAGAAGTATTTTTCATTTTGATTTTTTTTTTGAGACAGGGCCCCACATTCTGCAGCCCAGATTAGACTAGAACTCACAATTCTGCCTCAGCCTCCAAAGTGCTAAGAATGCAAATATATGCTACAAAGCCTGGCTTGAAATAAATGTGTAAAGTACTTTTGTACTGTGGGTTTTCTTTCCACCTTTGGTGAATACTGCACATACATACACATGCATGTGCACACATAGGGACAGGCTGAATTAAAAACTTCTAGCTAAAAACTGAATCTGCAGAGTGTTTTCTCACTGACACTTCCCTTTGAAAGCGAAAGTGACTTGGAACAGCAATTAGGGGTACTGGCTTCTCTTGCAGAGGATATTAATTTGCTTCCCATAACAAAGTTAAACTCCAGTTCAAGCAGATTCAAAGCCCTTTTCTGGTCTCAGCAGGCACTATACACACAGGGTAGAGATACAAACAGTTCCACATACATTTTAGAAATAAATATAATTGAAAGTGGTGTGACACTGGCGGTGGTGGCGCACGCCTGTTATCCCAGCACATGGGAGGCAGAGGTAGGCAGATTTCTGAGTTAGAGGCCAGCCTGGTCTACAGAGTGAGTTCCAGGACAGCAGCCAGGATTATCCAGAGAAAACCTGTCTCAGAAAAAAAAATTCAAAAAAAAAAAAAAAGGAAAATGTGTAAGTACAGCAGTGTCCGGGCTATACCTAAGGGTTTCATTCCCAAATCCCCAAGGGATACATATCTGAAGCGTCAGACCACATCAAACCCTAAGTGCTTCTTCCTATGTAGACACAAATTTCATTCACGGCCTTCCCAACTTATTTATCATTAGGATGATGTTTAAAATATAATAGGAAAAGGAGCTGGGGTTTTTGGGTTTGTTTGTCTTTGTAATTTCACAGACAAAATAATACTCTCTTAATGCAATTTTTGTTTTAGACTATATTTATATAGAGCTGGAGTTACAGGTGATCCTGAGCTTCTCATGTAGGCACTGGGAGTCAAACTCAGGTCCTCCAGAGGGGCAGAGAGAGCTCTTACCGCAGAATCATCCTCTGCAGCCTCTCACTGAAGCTCTTAACAAGCTCGTGCTCAGTAGTTTTCTTGTCTTTTTTCTTTTTTTTTTCTTTTTTCTTTTGCAACGTGAATTTTCCCCTTTCCTCTTCCAGGAAGCACTTATAGCTTCTCTCCACACAAACACTTTTGCTCCTCTTAAACTTTGGGTCCATTCTTATTTAAATTAAGGATTTCTTGGTGGCTCCAGGGTAAAGCACTTACCACCACACAGGCCTGAAAACCAGCGCTCAATCCACCAGCCACAAAGAAGTAGAAAGAGGGAAATCCTATCTCAAAAGATGGAAAAATTCAAACAATGGTTACAATGGTACATTTTACACACACAAATATGATTAAAAAAATACTTCTCAGGACATTGGTGGCGCATGCCTTTAATCTCAGGCAAAGGCAGGTGGATCTCTGAGTTCCGAGGCCAGCCTGCTCTACAGAGTGAGTTGCAGGAAAGCCAGGGCTACACAGAGAAACTCTGTCTCAAAAAACAACAAAGCAACAAAAAAAGCAATAAAATGAATCCAACTAATGTTCTGCTATCCTCATAGATAGATGCCTTGTCCTGTGGTCATCAGAGAGGCTTCCTCCAGCAGCTGATGGAAACAGACACAAAGCCCCACAGCCAAACCTTAGGCAGAGCTCAGGGTAACCCACGGAAGAGGGGAAGGAAGGACTGTAGAAGCCAAGGGGAACAAGGGCACCATGAGAACACAGCCACGGAATGAACTGTGCAGGCTCGTCAGGGCTCACGGAGAGCAACCACCAGCCAGGGAGCCTCCACGGGTCTGCCTGCATCCTCTGCACACACATTCTGCTGGAACAGCTTTGTGCTCTTGTGGGACTCCTAACAGGGGGCTGGGGGAGGCTGTCCCTGACTCTTCTGCCTGTTTGGGGGACCCTTTTCCCTCCTACAGTGTCACCTTCTCCAGACTTAATAAGGGGATGTGTCCAGTCTTACTGTAGCTTTTTCTTCTGTGTACAATTGATATCACAAAGCCTGCTCTTTCCTGAAGGGAAATGGAGGAGGGGAAATCTGAGGGAGAGGGAAGAAGGGAGGAGGGCTAGGAGGAAGGGAGAGAAGGGACACTGCAGTTGGGATGTAATATGAGAGAGATACAAATTTACAAACCGCAACTTTGTAGACAGATAGGGATGGCATTATCGACTTTAACTTACAGATGAAGAAACAGTCTGAAAATGCCAACTAATTTGCTCAAGGTTGGACTGTTAGCAGCAGAACTAAAAGATAAACTTTAGACTCCACTTCCCACTACTACACGACATAATCAGAGTGGCTATCAGCTCACCCTTTGCGCAACCACATTATGATCTATCTACAAAGTGGGTTTGTTTTTTGTTTTTTGGGGTTCTTTATTTTGTTTTTTGGATTTGGTTTTTTCGACACAGGGTTTCTGTGTGTAGCCCTGGCTATCCTGGAACTCTAGACCAGGCTGGCCTCAAACTCAGAAATCCACCTGCCTCTGCCCCCCAAAGTACTGGGATTACAGGCGTGCACCGCCACCACCACCGTTTTACAAAGTGTTTTACATAAGGTTACTGTACTTGAACATTTATAACCTCCATGTTAGACAGAGCAGGCACTGCCATTTTACTAGCGAGTATAGACTAAATAGAGCAAGAAAACGGATATAACTTCTTGACATTCTCACACACACACAAACACCTAATGGTTGTCTGTTGGGTTTAAAAGAAACCTTGAGATGAGATGGACAAGGAAAAGATCCAAGTGGTGGCCTTGGCAGGAGTCCTCCTGCCTGTCTGTACACAGCAGGTAAACCGCCTGAAGAAAGAAGCACAACCTGGGCAGCTTTCGGGCCCACCATTGCACAATCCCATGTCCAGAGGCTTCGCAGAGCGCAACAGTTCGAAGGTAGAGCATCTCAAACTTGCAGATCAGGATCTACTGGCATGTCTAGAAACCTCAGCTCCTGACTGCGCCAAGTTGGTTCCAAAAGCGTCTTCTCTCTGATGAATCCCCTTCCTATCATACACCCTACATGAGAGTCTCAGTGAAGAAGAAGAAGAAAACTAATTCCTCTAAGTTGTTCTCTCACCCCTACACGTATGACATGGAACACGTATATGTACATACACAAAGGAATATTTACAAAATTTTACAGTAACTGGGTATTTCTCCCTGGTAACCCCTCCCCTGTAAGAGCTCTTTTTCATGTTTTCTTAATAAACCTATGTTACTCAGCTTTTGAAAATTATAAGTGAAGAAGCAGCTCCTCATGTTAAACGTGATTCCCAATTATGATCCCAGCACTCAGGAGGCTGAGACAGGGGAATTGCTGTGAGTTCTAGGCTAGTCTAATCTACATAGGGAGTGTTAAACAGGCCTAGGATATAGTGAGACCTTGAGTCAAAAACAAAAACAAAATCAGGCCCAAAGCCACTTTTCCCAGGTGTTGCTACTCAATTGTCTATAAACCCAGAACTTGGGAGGCAGATTTATGAGAATTACCAAAAGTTCAAGACCATCTTGGACTAGAGAGCAAGTCAGAGCTACATAGGGAGACTTGTCTCAAAACCTAAAATCAAAGAAATAAAATAAGATAGAGATGATCACAACAAGAGACAAAGGTGATCTTATCATTTCTACCTGATTGGTGGGGTGGGGAGAACTAAAAAGGGCCAGGACGGTGCTGTCAAGTGGTATCAAACCCTCCGAGAACATGGTAACACAGCAAACCCAAAGGTGAAAAGCGAGAAAATAAGCTGGGCACTTCAGAGGCAGAGGCAGAGGCAGGTGGATCTCAGTTCGAGGTCAGCTTGAACTACTAAGTGAGTTCCAGGGCAGCCAGGGCTACACAGAGAAACCCTAACTCCACAAAACAAAGAAAAAATAAGTGAGAAAATGCAGGTCATGACAGGCATTCATGAGGCAACAGGAAAACAAACACAGGTTACAAACAGCTCTTGCTTCATAAACCTCTATCCAAATTGTGTTTAGGAGCAACAGAAAACTAAGACACAACTGGTCTGGCCAGTTGCTTCAATTATGAAAGATAATAATGAGGTAACCTAGTCTCAAAAGATCAATCATGGTATGCACTCACTAATAAGTGGATATTAACCTAGAAACTTTGAATACCCAAGACACAATCCACATATTAAATGATGTCCAAGAAGAATGGAGGAGTGGCCCCTGGTTCTGAAAAGACTCAGTGCAAGAGTATACGGCAAAACCAGAACAGAGAAGTGGGAAGGGGTGGATGGGCGAAGGGGGGGAAGAGGGCTTATGGGACTTTCAGGGAGTGGGGAGCCAGAAAAGGAGAAATCATTTGAAATGTAAATAAAAAATATATCAGATAAAAAAAAGAAAGATAATATAAAATTGACCCCACGCTTCTGAGGCAGAACATAATGTGCATTTCCAGAACTGTGGACATATCTCAGTGGCAGACAGCTGGCCTAGCTCACATAAGTGCCTGGGCCTCATTCCCAGTGTCACAAACATTGACAAGATGAAACAGCTACCAGCAGCAGGTCTCAAATGGATGGGGCAAGCAGCTGTAGTTGTTTATCTTCATATTTGGGAAAGAGAAATATAGTATTGCAGAACCACAATCAACTATGGCAGATTGCACAAGCGCATGCGCGCGCGCGCACGCGCGCACACACACACATACACACACACACACACACACACACACCTCCCTACCTCTGTAATCCTAGCACTTAGGAGGCTAAGCCAGAGTAGAGCCAAGTTCAAGGACAGATTGGGCTGCATGTAAAGTTTGATACCCGTGAACTATACAAGGAGTTTGAGGTCAGCCATAGGTACAGAAAGAGATCCTCTCTCAGAAAGAGAGAATGAACCTAAGGTTAGGGCCAGTAGTGGTGTGTGTTGGCAGAGCCCTGGCCTAGCCTGTGTGAAGCCCTGGATTCGATCTCTAGCAGTATATAAAGCAGACATGGTGACACACACACTCAAGTAACGGAGGCAGGAGGATCAGTAGGTCGCTGTCATCTTCAGCTTCATAGCTAGTTTGAAAACAGCATGAATTTATGAGACCCTGTCTCCAAAAAAGGAGAGGAATGAGGAAAGACTAGGCAGATACACTGTTTGCCTTAAAGATGCTTGGAAGCCTAACAACTGGCACACAGTCTAGCTTTTTCTCTTTCCTAACCTACTTTCCTTCTGTTTATTGTCATCCCTAAGACTTCCCACTGGCATTTTGTGGCACATTGATCAGCCTGTCTAAGGCCACTTGGTCCTAGGGTTAATGACCACAGTCACCTGACTCAAATGTCTATGAAATTGTATCCTTGAGAAAACTTACAAAATAGTCAGCACTTGGGAAACAAATCAGAGATAAGACCAAACCAAAGCAGTATGACTCCAAAGTTCATACTCCTTACACTCTCTTAAACACTGAACCCACAGACTTAAACAATCCCCAAAGCCTTCACCTTCATAATGACATAATATCCCTACTACATCCCGGCAAGCCCTTCACTGAAAGTCATACAGTATTCGATCTCCTCATTTTTTTCTGTCCCTTCATCTAGAATATTCTCTTTCTCATATTTAAATCATATCACTGACTCATCTATAGAGTCCAGATAGGTAGAATTGTGTCTATTGGTATACATACTAGCATACTTGTGATGAGCAGGGCGACTACTTGGTACATCATTGTTGAGTAAGTAAAGGAACTGAAGTCCCAGTCCACTATGAACAGGCTTGTCAAACACTCCTACTTACTTTCTTTTGCAATTCCAAATACCTCAGAACCAGTATCGCAGCCTAATACTTAATTTCTCCGCATTTAATGTCTTTTCCTGGCTAGCCTCCACTGGAGCAAGACACCTTGTACCTCTCTGCTTATCTTACAGGATCTAAGTAACGTTGGAGGCACAGGAAGCACAAAACACACATCAACACTTCCTACAATAAGGACACAGCGCACGAGAATCCCACCCACACCCAACTTTGTAAGAATAGAGTTATTTTAGCACACTACGTTAGAGATGTCCAGGCCTCTTCTCTTGCTGACATTTTCTATTTCAAAACTCATTAAGCAGAACTGTGATACAGCATTTAGCAATTAAGGAAATCATCTGGAAAATCTCGAAGCCCCAGAGTCTGTGGTTTGCTGATTACACAAGCATATTGTTACCGGTTTTCTTGGTAGGGAAGCAGAATGACTACATCATGATGATTTCATCTGCTGGTTAGCATGAGTTCCAAGATGCCGTGTTCACAGTAGGTATACTGGTTGGCTCCGCCCAATCTGTTTTCCTTTTTCTATGGAATTTTGGAGAACGTACATACTGCTTGCGGGTATTGATTAGAATATAACTCCTATAATCTACTAAATGGATAGTAGAGCAGAATAGTAATTTAGAATTTTATTACATAGGTTGCTAAAATTACGTTTACAACAAATAACATATTAGAATAGTAATAGTAGTAACAAAATTTTTTTTTTACATTTACTACTTGTCAAACACTGTCCTTTTCTGTTTCTTTGTTGTTTTACTTTTTTTTAAAGACAGGGTTTCTAGCTGTCCTGGAACCCTGTAGACCAGGCTGGCCTTGAACTCAGAGATCCACCTGCTTATGCCTCCCAAGTGCTGGGATTAAAAACATGGACAACCACCCCCTGGTACTAGGCACTGTTCTTAAAGCATTATATATGTTAACTCATTGCTAATCACAGAAGGTGATTACTACTGTTTTTGTTCCTACTTTACAAATGTACAGGAGGGTGAGCATATACCTTAAACTATTACCTATACCAAGAATAATCAGAGGAACTAGTGTTTCAACCTAGTTTGGAACCAGAACCCCCACTTTTAAACCTATGTCCTATCATATCTCCCAAACAGCACAGCATTGTGATGAAACACTGCTGTTAAGGTCCTTAAAGCAGTAGAAGAATAATACATCCACAGATCCAAAAAATGTATATGGGGATGTTCCAATCTCTACTTGCTTACTAAGTTCTACTAGATTTTCAGAATAGTTCAATTCTATCCTTTGATATAAACAGTAACCAAACGTACTTCAATGAAGGAACGGATACAGAAAATGTGGTATATTTACACAATGGAATACCACTCAGCAATTAAAAACAATGAATTCATGAAATTCTTAGGCAAATGGGTGGAACAGGAAAATATGATCCTAAGTGAGGTAACCCAATCACAAAAGAACACACATGGAATGAATGCAGTCACTGATAAGTGAATATTAGCCCAGAAGCTCCGAATACCCAAGACACAACTCACAAACGATTCCCAAGAAGGAAGGAGAGGGCCCTGGTCCTGAAAAGGTTTGATGCAGCAATGTAGGGGATTACCAGGACAGAGAAGTGGGAGGGGGTTGATTGGGGAATGGGTGGAGGGAAGAAGGCTTATGTGACTTTTGGGGAGGTGGGAACCGGGAAAGGGGAAATCATTTGGATTGTAAACAAAGAATATAGAAAATACAAAAAAAAGAAATGTAAAAAAAAGATGTATTTATAATTGTGATTAAAAGCCACTATCAAGATATTGTAGCTATAAATTGGAACTAAAACATAATAGGAGAATTAACAGTCAAACAGGAAACTAGTAGTGATGGTGCATGCCTGTAATCCCAACCTTGGGAAGGTAAAGGCAGAAAGATCAGGAACTCGGCTATATACCAAGCTCAAAGCCAGCCTGGACTACACAAGAACCAGTCTCAAAACAAACAGACATCAGGTACAGTAACTCACACCTGCATTCTCACACCTGGGGGTGGAAGCAGGGTACAGAGTAAGTTCCAGGTAACCTAGGCCAGAAGTAAAACCCTTTCTCAAAGAAAAAACAAAAACAAAAACAAAAAGCTACAGAAATAGCTTCATAACTTAAGAACTCATACTGCTCTTACTGAGGGCCAGACCTCAGTTCCTATCAAACAAATCCAGAGGCTTATAGCCATCCATAAATCCAGCTCCATGGGGTCCTTGCCTTCTTCTTGCCTCTTCAGGAACCTATATATATATGTGTACATACACACAGAGACATATACATATAAATAAAAATAAAATGTTTTTAAAAGAGATGTCTAATCCCAGCACTCTGGGAGGCAGAGACGGGTAGATTTCTGAGTTCGAGGCCAGCCTGGTCTACAGAGTGAGTTCCAGGACAGCCAGGGCTACACAGAGAAACCCTGTCTCAAAAAACCAAATCCAAACAAAGAGAGAGAGAGAGAGAGAGAGAGAGAGAGAGAGAGAGAGATGACTAAAGAAACAGCTCAGCAGTTAAAAGCACTTGTAACTCTTCCAGAGGATCAAAATTTGGTTACCAATATCCACATCAGAGAGTTCACAATACTCTGTAACTCCAGCTCCAAGGAATCCAAGGCCCTCTAGACTTTATAATTATTCAAACACACATGGCATATATATGTGTCCACACATAAATAAAAATAAAAATGAAATAATCAAAAATGAAATATCAGAAAACATTTTGTCAAAATTAATGAACTATGTTCAAATGATACAAATAGTAATATATTTATTAGGAATTATACCCTAAACTTGATAGCATCTGCTTACTAATATGCTAACAATAATTAATACAGAATACTAACTTCTTATTGATAAAGAAGAATTCTACTAGAGTTGGAGTTCAGAAGAGTGTTTGTCTAACATAAAATAAGTTAGATATTTAGCATCATAAAAAATAAGAGAAACAATCATTACCATCATTTTTCGAGCAAATAATTTTACCAACAGAAAAATTAGACATTCCAGGCATAGTAGTGGTGGTCCGTACCCATAATTCCAGAAACCAGGAGCTAAGTACGGGAGGATGTGAAGTTTGAGGTCAGCCAGGGTTACACAGTGAGTTACAGGGCCATCTGGACGAGTTAGGGAGATCCTGTCTCAAAGCAAATGGCAGCTACCTTCCTTTAGTCCACCACAAAGGAGATCACACATACTTGGAACACTAACAACTGAGCTCTTTGTAACTCTTGCTTAGCTGGAGGGTCAACTCCTCTGTGTGCCAAGGATTGAAAGCAGGGAAACGCACATGGTAAACACATGCTCTACCACTGAGCTACAGCCAAACCTCTTAGGAGCCACTTTTAAGAAACCTTATCATACTGGTGACTACAAAT
This sequence comes from Apodemus sylvaticus, assembly GCF_947179515.1. Classification (NCBI taxonomy): domain Eukaryota; kingdom Metazoa; phylum Chordata; class Mammalia; order Rodentia; family Muridae; genus Apodemus; species Apodemus sylvaticus. The sequence continues at coordinate 65,982,538 of NC_067495.1, read as the reverse complement.
TTCTCCTACAGAGTTTTGAGAATTTTCTTTAGAGAGGCCTCTCAACTTTTCAGTTCTTTTTCTCTGTTCTGATCTTTTATGGTGGTTGTTCAGTAACTAAAACTGGTTCTATGGTAACTGAAGTGCTCTCAATTCTTCTTTCTCCTGAGTGGCATGTAATCTGGATCAGATGAACCCCCCAAGAGAGCAGAATGAAGCTCTCTGATCTTTAATGTTAGTGCTTTGTAGGTGGAGGCAACAGGATCTGAAGTTCAAGGCCAGCCAGGGCCACGTAGTGACTTTCAAGCCAGAGGCAATTGCATAGTGAGGTTGCCTCAAAAATTAAATAAATAAATAAAAACCACTGAGGCTGGGGATATAGCTCAGTGACAGAGCTTTTGTCTAGGATGTACAATTCCCAGCACTACATACACACACACACACATACATACATACATAAATAAAATGTAGGGAGCTGGTGAGATGGCTTGGTGGTTAAGAGCACTGACTGCTATTCCAAAGGTCCCGAGTTCAAATTCCAGCAACTACTTGGTGGTTCACAACCATCTGTACAGCTACAGTGTACTCATATAATAAAATAAATAAATAAATCTTTAAAATATATATATATATAAATAAAATGTAGATCCCTAAGCCACCAACCAGGCAGCATACACCAGCTGATATGAGTCCCCCAACACACATGCAGCAGAGGACTGCCTGGTCTGTGCTCATTCAGAGATGATGCACTTAACCCTCAAGAGACTGAGAAGGGGATAAAACCTGGACTCTAAAAATAATATTAAATAAAACTTTTTTTAAAAAAAGAAAGAGAGGCCAGGTGGTGGTGGCTCACGCCTGTAATCCCAGCACTCTGGGAGGTAGAGGCAGGCGGATTTCTGAGTTCGAGGCCAGCCTGATCTACAGAGTGAGTTCCAGGACAGCCAGAGCTACACAGAGAAATCCTGTCTCGAAAAAAACGAAATCAAAAGAGAGAGAGAGAGAGAGAGAGAGAGAGAGAGAGAGAGAGAGAGAAAGCAGGGAAAGGGGGGATGGGATAGTAGGTTTGCAGAGAGGAAACCAGAAAAGGGGAAAACATTTGAAATGTAAATAAATAAAATATCCAATTAAAAAAGAAAAAAAAAAGAAAGAGAGGAGGGAAGAGTATGGCTGGGCAGCTCAGTGGAGAGACACTTGGCTAGCATGGACCTGATGACTTGATTCAATACTCACCACCAAAAAAATGAGAAACAATGACTGACTCGTAGGGGTTTGGGGGAAAACAGAAACTAGTTTCTTCCTAATGCCAAGAGGCACATAGAGCTCTGCAAACTGTCCATCAAGAGTGGAAATGGGAAGTGATTCCATTTTTTTCCTTTTCTGTCTGCTTTAGTTGGCACATCAATTGCACATGCAGGAACAGCAGCAATCCCAACAGCACACAGCAAAAGCACACGTTTTTAATGAACAAAATTAGCAAGTGTAAATAGCCAGGCTAAAACAGACTTCCTGCCATGTGAAATAATCCATTTAAATGCACTTTTGATTATATATTGGAAAAATTTCACTTCTGCACTAGTTACAGAAATATTAACTTTTTCAAATCCTCTAGGCATAGCTGTACAATTCCAAACAATCAGGCAACATATAATGATGCCCATTGAATCGGTTCAAAAGTGGGATATTTTATCCTCATTTCTATCAGGAAAAGAAGTATTTGTGAAAATCAGTGTGACTTCTTATATCCTTGGAGTCACAAAATGAGGAAATCAATTTGCTAACAACACAGGACAAACAGCATGAAAGCAAAAACCCAGAACCACTCTGAAATAACACACACTGGAAATAAATAAATAGTGCTTCTTTTCCTGTCATAGTCCCTCAATAAATAATTGTGTTTTCTAGTTTTCTGATTTGTTTTTGGTTTCTTGGTCCTGCTATGTAGCCCAGGCTGGCCTCAAACTCTTAATGTTCTTGACTTGACGTCTCAAGTGCTGTGAATTAAACATATACCATCGCAGCCAGAAGAAAAGTTGTATCACATCAAGTCAACCTACAGTCTGAGAACAAGAAGTAAAAGAATCAGAGCTGTCAGAATGGGAGTTCGAACTGAAACACTCCAGCTATCTGCCTCATTCTTATTTTTACCAAGTCCTAGGAAATATCTCTATTTAATAACAAAGCACTGACATCTATTATCCCATCACTTGGAAGATAGAAACAAGAGAAACAGCAGTCCAAGGACAGCTTGAGCTACATGAAACACTGTCCAAAAAAAGAACATAACATGCTTGCAAGATGGCCCTGCGTATAAGGGTGCCTGCCTTGGAGCCTAATGTCCTCTGGCAACCAGAGAAGAGCTATTGCACACAGACACCCACACAATACATATACATGTTCAAAAATGAACAAAAATGTCAAAAATAACACTTTATGACAGGATGTTAATTGAAGCAGAATGGGTTTTTGTTTGTTTGTTTGTTTTTGGGGGGTTTTTTGGATTTAGGTTTTTCGAGACAGGGTTTCTGTGTGTAGCCCTGGCTGTCCTGGCACTCTGTAGACCAGGCTGGCCTCGAACTCAGAAATCCACCTGCCTTTGCCTCCCAGAGTACTGGGATAACAGGTGTGTGCCACCACTGCTTGGCTAGAATGTTCTTTAAAAAAAAAAAAAGCAGGGTCCCGTGCAATCGTAGTATTCAGGGAGGTATAGTCAAAGATCACTGTCAAATCCAAAGCTAGACTGATCTAGATAACAAGAGCCAGACTGGCTGAGGCTTCATACAGATATCCTATCACAAAAAAGACAAAAAAGGGAGGGGGACTGGAGAGATGGATTCTACTTTCTGAGCTCAGTTCAGTTCCCAGCACCTGCGGCAGGAAAGTGCCTAACCTCTGGTCCCCCAGCTCCAGACCTCTAGAGCATCAGACACGAGCTCCTAGTTTCAAAGGACACACACACATACATAAATAAATATGTATTCCAAGCATGATGGCATATGCCTTTAATCTCAGAACGCAGTAGGCAAAGTCAGGCAGATCTCCGTGAGTTAAGACTGGTCTCTACACAGTGTGTTCCAGGACAGCCAAGGCCATGTAGTGAGAGACCCTCTCTCTCTCAAAAATAAAAAAATATATAAGACCAAAAATACTTGGAAAACTTGGAGTGTCCTTTTAATAAAGACGAGTAATGGGGATTTTAGGAGAAAACTCTAAAATATTATGTTCATATATACTAAGAACCAGATCAATTCAGACAAATATCTCTGTCAATTTACTTCCCTAATTGGAAAATGAATATATTTTCATTTTCTGTAATGTCAAAATTTACAATTAATATTTTAACAAGCAAATCTGAATATAGTATATAGATAAAAATAAGTTATTTTACAGAGTCCTGAGACTCACTCTGTAGACCAGGCTGGCCTTGAACTCATGGAGATCCACCTGCCCATGCCTACTGAGTCTTAGGACTAAAGGCATGTGACACCACTCACTGCCTGTTACTTTTTTTCTTTTCAAAGAAAGCCTTCTGTATTAAGAAACAAAGATGCTAACCTATCCTTCAGAAGAAAACTTTTTAACCTGGCTAGGGGCCACAAATCAATGTCTGAGACTGCCTAGAAGAGTTTTTATTACATTACCAAAACAGAGAGAGAAATCAGTTCGAAGGAGAAATGCAAGGATTCCTTGAGGGAAAACTGGAACAACTTTTGGCTTTAAAAATTGCTATTCATTGCCAACTTTTTTTTTTTTTTTTTTTTTTTTTTTTTTTTTTTTTTTGGTTTTTCGAGACAGGGTTTCTCTGTGTACTTCTGGCTGTCCTGGAACTCACTCTGTAGACTAAACTAGCCTCAAACTCAGAAATCCACTTGCCTCTGCCTCCCAGAGTGCTGGGATTACAGGCGTGTGCCACCATACCCAGTTGCCACTTTTTAAAAATTAAGACACAATACTCAATCAGAATTAAAAATTGATTGAGACTCAACAAAGAAACACAACAAGAGGAAGGCAAGCCATGCCACCCATTTTATATCTCAGGTTATACACTACCACTAAACCTCAAACTGTGTTGATCATTCCCATTTTCTTCTACATGTAGGCTTTTGATGGGTTAACAATTCTATATGACTATCCTTCATGACTTCTTTTATGTTTTGATTTTATTTCAAGGGGCCAGGGCCTCCTCGCCCATGAAAAGGCAACACTCTACCACCAAACTACCTCCACAGACCTTATTCTTTTTTTCCCTCTTGCAATCTTGAAAGGTGTGGTTGTTAGAAATGGAGAAGTGTATGTACTGTGATCTTAACAGTATTTCTGTGCCTGGCCGATTCCTCCATTCCTCTGCTCCTCCAGAGCTAAGTCCTGTCCACTTTTCCAGACCCAGCTCCAGAGTGCTTCTTTCCATATATAACACTTCCTGGTTGTAATATATGTTACTGAGATTTTAAGTGACTAGGTGACTGTCTGTTCCTTTCCTACTTTGTTGCGGGACACACAAAAATATCAACAAAATCTTAATTACCATAGATACAAGAAAGTCTAAAAACAAACAAACAAACAAAAAAAAAACCCAAACTAAAACCTCTGTTCGAAATAATCTTTCTTTAAGAAGGATGGCAAAAAACAATCTAGGTTGTTTATTCAATTAATTGCTAGAACCCACAGTCTTCATGGCCAAATTCGATCCAGTTGATTACAAACTCTTTGGAGTCCAGGAACGGTCTTAATTTGACATCACCCCATCTCTCATACTTCAATATCACACTTAATTCAATGTTCTGCACATACTGTCTCAATATAAAGCCGTATTACTAAGTAATGAGGCTTTAATTAAAACTAAGTTCAGATTCGAGAAAAATATTGGCTTGTAAAAGCATGAGTGTTCTCCGTGTTTAAAATAACCTCAGCATCTACAACAAAGAGTCAAGAGTAAAATACAAATCCACCATGTGGGAGGCACTGAATTCAACCCCCAGCACTGAAAAGCGGGAGGAAGAAGGAGAAAGGGGCAGAGGAAGAGCCTCAGAAAAGCAGCGCAGGGTGGGACACGGATGGCTGTAACTTTACTGGACATGGAGCACAAAGAACAAAAAGGGGTAACGAGTCTCCGTTTAGTTTATGCTCCCTGCGCGTGATAAGAAGTCAAATACCCCGTTTTAGAAAAATATTTAGTAAGTGATGGTGATCTTCCGAATCTCATTTTCTAAAGTAGAAAGATGTCATTAATCAAAGATCCCAGTCACAAGAAGTCCGGTGCGCGGTTCAGACTTTCTTGTGTTCACAATTAGCACAGGCCACAGATGATCAAGATACTCTCTCCAGGACAGTACAAAAAGAAAAAGTGACACAGATCGGGCGCAGCCTCCTTTCTCTGCCCTGGTTGAGAGGGTAAAACCTAAGTATGGTTAAATATGTGAGTTGTGAAGGAGTTTGGAGCTTGCCCTAGCTTAAAAGCGGCGACCTTCTCACCATCCTAGATCGTAAAGACCAAGTGACAAAAGAGTCCCTTTAGTGAAGTCGCCGATGGGAAGCCGCTGTGGGACTCACCTGGGTTTCCAGGGCTGGGGTTCGAGCTCTGGAGCTCCGCAGGGCGCAGGGCGGCAGCGATCAACCAGCACGCAGCCTCCGCGCTAGCACACAGAGAAGAGTCTAGGCGCCTGCGGCGGCAGCTCCTCCCTCGATGGCTTTCCCAGTCCCAGCCTCCCCAGCCCACAGTGTTCGCCCCGCCTTCCTCCACGGCCCCCACTTCCGGGTGATGCCAGGGCCGGAAGCTGGGCGGACTAGGGAAATGGTCCACGTCACGTGAAAGGGAGCACGCGCCTGGAGCTCGTTGCGCCCCCTGGTGCACGCATGCATCCTCCGCCAAGATGAGTAAGGCGCCCAACCCTAGTGTCTAAGGAGAACTCAAAAAAAAAAAAAAAAGGGGGGGGGGGGGAAAGTACTTGAATAGTGAGGGCTTGCCATAAACTACCCATAGTTTGTCCTTGCCAGCGTAAAATATCATAGACCTGGCAAACCGTGTTTACTTACTAAACTAACTCCAGACGGGAAAAATCAGAACCAGGAACTTTCCCTCATCCCTCTGAGGAAAAATGACATCGTGGTTTGGCATGGTAGCTTGTTCCTGCAAAACCAGCACTTGAAAGGATGAGGCAAGGAGATGAATTGGAACCAGCCTAGGCTATAGAGTGAGTTGCTAGCCATACTGGGGTATAGAGTAAGAGCCTGTCTCAAGGAAAACTTTTTGTCCAGGCTGAAGAGATAGCTCAGTATTTAAGAGCTTTAATGACTCCTCTTGCAGAGAATTCAAGGCAGCTCAGAGCAGCTGGTCCAGGGAATCGATGCCCTCTTCTGGCCTTCTAGGGAACTGCCTAGGCACAGATGTTCAATGCAAACAAGAAGCCCACACACACACAAAAGAAATCTACCCAAATGATAGAGTGCTGCTATAAACTGTGCTCTAAACCCACATAAATGATGTGGCGCGCGCGCGCATACACACACACACACACACAATTTTCTCAAATAAAACATAACAATATCATTCAACGGGGTTGACCATTTTTTGAGTTTAATCCCCTGCAGGAAAATGCTTCCCACCAAATCTGCTGACCTGAGTTCCATCCCTGGTGGAAGGAGAGAACTCCCACAAATTGTCCCAAATTGTCCTCCGGTCTTTACACCTAGGGTAGTACATAGAGCACACCCACAAATAAATATATGTACAATAAAAATTTTAGCTGGGTGGTGGTGGCGCATGCCTGAAATCCCAGCCTTGGGAGGCAGAGGCAGGTGGATTTCTGAGTTCGAGGCCAGCCTGGCCTACAGAGTGAGTTCCAGGACAGCCGGGGCTACACAGAGAAACCCTGTCTGATGGCTCAATGGTTAAGGGCACTTATGTTCTTGTAGTGGACCCAAGTTCAGTTCTCGGCATCCACGACGTGATAATGTGCAGCTGAGTTTTGTTACTTTGTGGGCTCTTCTTTCCCCATCCTTTATCATCCCCCCAAACCCCACCCTATTTCACCACCTATCACTATATAGGAGAGAAAGGACAGAGGGGAAGAGATAGAGATCCCTGGAACCAATTTCTTTTGTATTTCTTCTTTGAGCGCGACTACTATTGACAAACCAAAACGAAACGTCCTGAGAGACCACAAACCACAAACCAATCTATTGGGGCACCAGCATTTATATAACCAAAACTGAAAATGTCACACAATCGCAAAACTATCTGTAGCTGGCAAAACCATGCTTCTGCCAGAGCGCCAAGCAAGTCATACACAGCTGCTGTAGATAGCTCAAAGCAGCGCTAATATCCCACACCCGGAATTAAAACTAAAAAACATTCCTACTTCTCTGTTAATGAGAGAAATCAAAAATCCAGAATTCTCAGTACAATAATAGGTAGTCCACAACCAATTGTAACTCCAGGCCCTCCTATAAGAGGGACCTAATAAACTCTTCTGAACTGAGGTCACTGACACCCACATGTGCACATAATTTTTAAATTAATTTTTTAGTATAAAATTTTATTGTGGGGGAAGGATGGACAAAAAAAAGGGAGGGGTGAGAAATACAGGAAGAAAGGCCAGCTGAGAACACATGGGAACAGAGAGAGTGACGTCTTAAAATTAATTTTTTTAAAAAGAAACTCAAGAGCTGGAGAGATGGCTCAGCAGTTAAGAGCACCGACTGCTCTTCCAGAGGTCCTGAGTTCAAATCCCAGAAACCACATGGTGGCTCACAACCACACAACCATCTGTAATGGGATCTGATGCACTCTTCTGGTATGTCTGAAGAGAGCAATGGTATACTCATATATATATATATAAAATCTTTATAAGAATAAAAGAAAAAGAAACTAAGGCAACTTATAAGTGGGCTCCCAAATATCAGCAAACTGAGTCACAGGTGCAAAATGACTGGTGTTGAACTAAAAGACGATCACTACTCACATACTTTGTACCTTTGGCCACTTGGGACACATTTTCCCTCAATACAATTGTCATGGACTAAAAAATAAAAATAAAAAAATAAAATCACTCAATGAGAGGAACCAGGAAATGAGCTTTAAAGATTCAGAACAACAAGACATCTATCCCTCTAGTTAATCTAGACATTGGTTTATCTGGCACTCATAGCCTCATTAAATGTCCCCTTTGCCTGCATGCTCTATCCCCTGAATGCTCAAGCATAGTCCTTTCATGTTTACTCTATTGAATGCACCATTATAAGGCAATCTCTTTAGAAAGTTTTCAGGTTTTCTGGGACTTCAGCAAATACTTAGCACCTCCAATTGCCTCAATATTGGATCAATATACCCTTAATGAAGTCACTAGGTAAAAACATAACATCTGGGCCTGAGGAAATGGCTCTTTGGTTAAGAGTACTTCCGAGCCGGGCGGTGGTGGTACATGCCTGTAATCCCAGCACTTGGGAGGCAGAGACAGGAGGATTTCTGAGTTCGAAGCCAGCCTGGTCTACAGAGTGAGTTCCAGGACAGTCAGGGCTACACAGAGAAACCCTGTCTCAAAAAAAAAATCCAAAACAAAACAAAGAGTACTTCCAAGAATGGCTGACAACTGTCTGTAACTCCAGCTCCATAGATTAGAAAACACATAATTCCATTTCAGAGTAAAGGTAAAAACAGGACTCATGGCATCCATCTTAATCTAATACTTCACAGTCCCTCAAAGAATCTTAAAGGATTGCTTATGCTTCTAAGGTAAGCTGTCTCAAGTTTTCAGCCACAGAAATACATAACAGAGAAATTCATTTGAGACTTCTGACTTCCCAACCCAGGTAATTATAAAATCCAAAGTAATGTGTTAGCTATAACAGTTTAATTAAAGGTAGGACTTGCCTGAATGAAGCAGGAAAGCACAAAGGGGACAAAAAACTAACTACTGCTTCATTTCTACTAGTGGTCATGGTAGTGTTAGAATCATTCAAGCTGGGCAGTGGTGGTTGGTGCACGCCTGTAACCCAGCACTCTGGAAGGCAGAGGCAGGCAGATTTCTGAGTTTGAGGCCAGCCTGGTCTACAGAGTGAGTTCCAGGACAGCCAGGGCTATATAGAAAAACCCTGTCTCGAAAAACCAAACCAAAAAAAAAAAAAAAAAACAAAACAAAAAAATCACTCAAGGGCTGGAGAGATGACTCAGAGGTTAAGAGGACTGACTGTTCTTCCAGAGGTCCTGAGTTCAATTCCCAGCAACCACATGGTGGCTCACAACCATCCATAATGAGATCTGACGCCCTCTTCTGGTGTGTCTGAAGACAGCAACAGCAACAGTGCATTCACATACATGAAATACATAAATAAATCTTTAAAAAAAATCACCCATCAAAGCCAGGCTTGGTGGCACATGCCTTTATAAAGTCCCAGCACTCAGGAGGCAGAGGTAGCCAGAGCTCTATGAGTTCAAGGCCAGCCTGGTCTACAGATGGAGTTCCAGGACAGCCATGGTAGAGAAACCTTGTCTCAAAAAAGCACAGAAAAAAATAAGTACAAGAGAGCAAGCTGGGCTTGGGTCCGGAGGCAGGGCATTTGCTGCCAGGACTTACATGGTAAAGCAGCTCCCCCTTCAAGCTGTCCTCTGCCCTTCACATGTCGACTGTAGCACACATCACTACCACACACACACACACACACACACACTAAGCAAATGTAAAATGCCACATGAAGCTGACAACTTACCTGACAGAAAGGAACAACTCAGAGAAAGGGGAGAGGGAGCGTGAGGGGGGTAGGGGGACTGAAAGGACGTGATTAAGATGTAATGATGAATGGAAAAGAGAACATATCATAGTGTACATTACCTCATCATAAATGAGCTGAAAAGGTGTACAATCTAAGGTATTACGTGTATTGTTTAATCAACATTTCAGATTGATCTGTATTGGAATGGCTTAGTACTAGTATGAACAGTTCTACACATCTCATAAAAATGTTCCAAGGGTTTTTTTTTTTTTTTTGAGACAGTGTCTCAACTATGTAGGGCCTGACTAGCCTGGATCACTGCAAAGTGATCTTCCCTGCCTCTGGAGTACTGAGATGGAAGGTATATGCTACCACACCCAGCGTAAATTTTATCAAGCAGGAATAACATAGTTATAAATCTTGAAAACTATTTCTAGTAAACAGAATGTGGACTTCCAGCTCTTAACAAAAAGGTGTAATGGAACCTGTGATACAATTAACATTCCCTTTAGGTTACACCTTACACAGGAAGTTCATTGCCATATACTAAACTCAGGGCAAGCCCCAAACCTAAATGTTATCTAATACTGCTATAATTACAGAAAATAAACAGACCAACGAGTATCAGTGTTTATCACTTTAAACCCATGATTAACAGATACTCTTTCAGCAACAGTTAAATAACTAGGAAGCATATGACAGGTCCTAAAGATTAAGGATTATGCTGAAAATTTACCACTTGAGTATGCCATACAGTGTAAGGAGGTAGTAGTCTTTTGCAAAGCTAGCTCTTACAGGATCATTATCCCCTTGGCATTGGTGACAGTCTAAAGCCTCTAGACAGAAGGGAGTTAATGACAATTCCAAATATAACCATGAAGTAGAGAGCACTAAGCATAACATATATGGACAAACTCTTGACCCAGTGGTCTCCTAAAACAACGCTGTGGTTATTTATTCATTGGCTGTAATTTCAGCTTAATATAAAGGTGCCTTCCTGATCATAGATTTCCCTCACATCACCTCATAGGGAAAAAAGTCATTTTAAGAGTCAATACAGCATAAATAAATGAGACGTCACCATGCTTGGCTTCATTTACAAAAGAAAGCAAAACCTAGAAATGAAGGTTTCAAGGTACTTTATTTCTTTATTTGTTCTTCAATCTGCCATAGTTTAATGAGTACATGATTCTTTGACTTGGCATTCACTTATGAGTTGATTTTAAAACAATTCCTTGGTTATTGTACCAGCTGGCATGACTACTGATCTCTCCATTCTTTTGGGGTGACTCTGCCAACAGGGGACAGGTTCCATTCTATTCCAATCTGTGTGGCTGTCTGTAAGAATTAAAAGGCTGTCAGTTATACATATTTAAACCATAGTCCATTCTCAACTTGCAAACTCTAGCTTCAAAATTACAAAGAAATTCTGCTCCTTAGTTTAACAATAAACAGCAAGTCACCTGGGATATAGTGCTTAACATAGCGGTCAAAACAAACTACTGTCAGTTCTGAGTAGAAGGAAATGTTCTCAATCTGCACTGTCCAATATAGGAGTCACCGGCCACATCTGGCCACTAAGTGGTTGGAATGTGTGCTGGTGATGGCACACACCTTTAATCCCAGCACTCAGGACGCAGAGGCAGATGATTCTCTGAGTTTGAGGACACCCTGGTCTACAGTGTGAGTTCCAGGACACTCAGGGCTACACAGAGAAACCCTGTCTCCAACTACCAAAAAAAGTACAGGGAATGAGGCTAGAAGACTGAGGAAATGAATTTTGAAATTGTTCTTAAATCAAAACTATAGTTTAGGGCTGGAGAGTTAAGAGCACTGACTGCTCTTCCAGAGGTCCTGAGTTTAATTCCCAGCAACCACATGGTGGCTCACAACCATCTGTATTGGTATCTGAAGCCCTCTAATGATATGTCTGAAGACAGCTACAGTGTACTAATATACACTAAGTGTTTTTTTAAAAAAACTATATTTGATATTTTTATGCCCTCTGAAATATTGCTTCTGTCAAGCACAACTACCTGCAAGAATTCATTTATTTTAGTATCTGACAACAAGGCAAAGGTACATCCAGATCATTAAAGGTACATGACTATGCTTAGAAACAGAAGACCCTGGCTTCAATCCTCAGCACTAATATTAATAGTATATCTCATTTCAGGCAAGGGTTAAATTATCCCTTTTGTTTTATTGAGGTTCCATGTGGACCAGGGTGACCTTAAGACTTGTTATGTAGCAAAGATGCCTCTAAACTCTTGATCTTCCTGTATCTCTACTATTGGGATTACAGGTGTGTGCCACCTCACTCAGCAATCTGTATCACTAAGACAGAAATATATTTATTAAGATTTCAAAATTACCACTTTTAGCCAGAAAGTAACTAGAAAATAAGTTGTTAGGCAACAGATATGGAATATTAAAATATGGTAAACAAGCTTTATTTCCTCTATCAAGAAAATTACATTTGGGTTCTGGCTTTGTTTTGAGACAAAAAAATCTGCTATGTAGCCTAAGCAGACCCCAGGCTTGCTATAGCTCGAGCTGGTCTTACTATTCTCTCAGTCTATCTGACTCAACCTCCCAAGTTGCAGGTATGTTTATCTCCAACCACACTGGCTTGTGCCTCTGCTGTGACTACAGAATTTTAGAAGGAAATCCAGTTACTGAAGTATATCTAGGAAGGTGACTCAAAATATGAAAATCCAGAAATTATGTAACAAAAAACCTGGCCAGCATATCTATACATGTTTTCATCTTAAGACACCATGGCAATGTTGTTGTTGCTGTGAATTGAACCCGGGGTCCTGTCAATATTAATCATGTACTTTATAACCTATGACAGCAATCTTCTACTAGCTGCTGTCATATGGAAATTTGATGGGTCATAATTTCTCTACTGCAATGAACTGATGTACAAATTACAAAGGGGAAAATATTTAACTCAACATTAGACTGTTTTAACTGAGCCGGTGGTGGTGGCATACGCCTTTAATTCCAGCACTTGGGAGGCAGAGGCAGGCAGATTTCTGAGTTCGAGGCCAGCCTGGTGTACAAAGTGAGTTCCAGGACAGCCAGGGCTACTCAGAGAAACCCTGTCTCAAAAAAAAAAAAAAAAACAAAAACAAAAGAATGTTTTGTTTTAGAGGGAAGCTCTCACTATGTACATTATATAGCTCAGGCTAACCTCACACTTGCAGACATATACCACCATGCTTGGGCTCCACAAATAAGATTCTTCTTGCCAGGCAGTGGTGGCGTACTCCTGTAATCCCAGCACTCTGGGAGGCAGAGGCAGGTGGATTTCTGAGTTCGAGGCCAGCCTGGTCTACAGAGTGAGTTCCAGGACAGCCAGGGCTACACCGAGAAACCCTGTCTCGAAAAAACCAAAATCCAAAAAACCAAAAAAAAACCAAAAAAAAAAAAAAAAAAAAAGATTCTTCTAACAGCAACACAATACAGAAAAGGGCTGCCTTGCAATCCAACCAAAAATTCATTACTGGAAACATTAAGAGTAATGAATACTGAATGCAAAGGAAGCCATATACATTGGGAGGATGATTAGATAGTCTTTCCAATCCTTCCTTAACTAGAAATTTAACATTTTCAATACAGACTAAATGAGAATAAATTAAAAACCACTGAGCCTGAGATTATAGCTCAATGACAGAGCATGTGCCTAATATGTATGATAGCCTGAGTTCAATTCCTAGCACTGCAAAAGAAATAATCAACTAAAAGTACTTACATATGTCCATGTAGAAATACAAAAGATGCCTCCACCTGCTAATATAGCATTCCCATATTTGTCATGGAAATTAGGTGTCCTCTTCTGATGGCTCTGCCTTGCCACCACTTGCTGAATGCTTCGAACTTAGAAAAGAACACAAAAGTACATGAATCAATTATCAAAATAAAACAAGACAACTGCCAATCAGGAAAGCAAAGGCAGTGAACTCAACAGACTACTAAATGTTAGTACAAGAACAAGTGCTCAGGCGGTGGTGGCACATGCCTTTAGTCTCAGCACTTGGGAGGCAGAGGCCAGAGTATTTCTGAGTTGGAGACCAGCCTGGTTAGAAGCCAATTCTAAGACAAACAGGGCTACACAGAGAAACCCTGTCTCTAAAAAAAACAAAACAAAAACAGACAGACAGACAGGAAGAAAGGACAGATGGACGGACAAGTAAGCATCTTCTCAAATGCTGTAAAAATAAGACAAACTGCCAGGCTCACACCTGAAAGCTCAGCACTTAGGGGACTGAGACAGGAGAATTGCCACAAGTGCAAGGCCAAACTGGGCTATACAGTGAATTCTAGGCTACCCTGAGCTACAGTTAAAGACTCCATCTCAAAAAATAAATAAATATGAGGACTGGAGAGACGGCTCAGCAGTTAAGAGCACTGACTGCTCTTCCAGAGGTCCTGAGTTCAATTCCCAGCAACCACATGGTGACTCACAACCATCTGTAATGGGATCCTCTTCTGGTGTGTCTGAAGACAGCTACAGTGTATTCATATAGATGAAATACATCTTTAAAAAAAGAAATAAAGTAAATATGATAAAGTGACACATGGACAGAAACATGATTTAAAAATACAATAAAATATTGATACAAAATGATAAATGTTCTTCACACAATTCATATTTTTTTCTGGATTCCTGAAAATTTTCCCAACAAAAATAAAAATCAAATAATTATCACCTTAAAATTATGCCCCCAAACTATGGTAAGTAGGATTTTAAAATAATTGGTAAAGAATAAGGTTTTTGATTATATAATAAGAGTATATAAGCAGGCAAGCACATCTGTAATGTAAGTACTTGGAAGGTGGAAGCAGGAGCAGGGTCAGTCTAGGGTGCACGAGACTAAGAGTACAAAGAATGTACAAGACAAGACATTTTATCGTCAGGGAATTTCTAGCCTAGAAGTGAGTGTTATACATGAAGACATGAATCTCTGTTGTACAAGCAAGTAGAATTAACTAAGCATTTAGGCCAAGTAGGATTTGTTCCTAGGGATGTAGAAAAATGGAATTAAAAATGACAGAGACAAGCTGGGCAGTGGTGGCGCACACCTTTAATCCCAGCACTTAGGAGGCAGAGGCAGGCGGATTTCAGAGTTCGAGGGCAGCCTGGACTACAGAGTGAGTTCCAGGACAGACAGGGCTACACAGAGAAACCCCGTCTCGAAAAACAAACAAACAAACAAAACAACAACAAAAAAATGACAGAGACAAAGAGATCTACTGTACCAGAAAGCCAATCAAATTTGCATGAAGAATAAGATACATAGGCATCTTAGTAAGGAATAAAATTAGAAAGTGGTGGTAAATACCAAAAAAAAGGTACTTATAGATAAAGAGGGGGGAAAAGCAATGTTGAATTGAGGTGTGGTGGTTTAAATCTGTACTCTCAGTGCTTAGGAGGCTAAGGTCAAAAACTATACTCAATTTTGATGCCAGGCTGGGCTGCAGAGTAAGACCATTTCAAAAATAGAAACAAAATAGAAATGCTGTTCACTCACTAATGTTTCAGGCTGAGGAGAACTTTGGGATCAAATTTTATCAAACTGCCCCCCCCTCAAAAAAACCACTAATTATTGCTCAACCGTTCTATTAACTCTTTAGCTGCTTTACTCAGGCTTTCACTTTCACCTTTACCCAGCCACACCCAGGGAAATGTAGCTTGATTTGTGTTACTGCTGGCCTACCATTTCCTAGACTTGACCCCTAACACTTCAGAAGCAAACAGAATTAGGTCTATAAAGGTGAGAAGTACTTGTAATCCCAGCACTTGGGAAATGGAGGCAAAGATCAGGAGTTGAAGACATCCTTGGCTACAAATTAAATGGAAGACCAACCTAGTGTACTTGAGACCCTCCCTCAGAAAACAACCACATCCAGAGTAAGCAAATTCATAAACATTCCATAATGTATTCTGCTCCTGAACACTTAAAAAGGTGAGTATGAGAAATAGAAACACAACAAATTAAACTTTAAAAAAATAAACTTTTGGGGCTGGAGAGATGGCTCAGTGGTTAAGAGCACCGACTGCTCTTCTGAAGGTTCTGAGTTCAAATCCTAGCAACCACATGCTCACAACCATCCATAATGTGATCTTCTGGGGTGTCTGAAGACAGTTACAGTGTACTTACATATAATAAATAAATCTTAAAAAACTGTTTAAAAAATAAATAAATTAAAAAAAAATAAACTTTTTGCCTGGTCTCCAGAGTAAGTTCCAGGGCAGCCAAGCTACACTAAAAAAACCTGTCTCAAAAAACAACAAAAAACTTTTCCTACAGTATTTTAAGGCCCTAAATCACTTAAAGATCAAAGAAATTGAGATTACCAAACAACTGTTGTTTCAACACTCTGATTTACCAAGTGGCTATCCTTAAGTCTCTCCTCTATACCAAAAACAAAACCAAACCAAAAAGTTTAGTGACATTGGTTTATGATCTTTGACATAGGTATTATTTACTACCCTTACTAACCTCAATCCTACAAAACAAGTTTATAAAGCTAAATCATTTGTCCAATGTGAAAGAAATAATAAACACAGCTTGTGGCAGATGAAAGATCAGTTGGGCTCCTATTTTTTTTTTCAATTATTCCCAAAGTATGTCAGTGCTTAGAACACAGCATGTGGTCTAAAGGTAAAATAAGACAAAACCCATGGCCAGAGAAGCAAGCTAAAGGTATCTGTGAGAGGGCACCTTTATTCACGTTACTGAAGGTCACCTTCACAGAAAAGCAATTACGAAAATGAATTTTCTTTCCAGTCTAGCGTATTCTCCATGTATAATGCTAGTTTCAAACTTCCACGTACTTGCCTAACTTTTAAGCAAGAAAAAATGATGATGATTGTTTTTACCACAGTTAACACTCCGTTAATAATCTACAGATGACTATTTCAAAGCTGCTAGGCTTAGGGTTTTGCTATAGATCCAGGTGGGGTAGATTTAGTTTCCTACCACCGTTACTATAGAAGATCAGTTCTTCTATGTAAATACACCCCCCAAAGTTGAAATTCAGAACATCGCTAAAAGAGCAGGGTGTCCGCCAAAGCGTTCTTCCTGGAAATCATAGGTCCCTGAAGAAACAGAATGCATAACTGGGTTAGGAACACAGAAACAGAATGATAAAGCCACTGTTGCGGCTACCTCTGTTACAGCTATCTTCGCAGTGACTGGAGACCACGCAGGCAAACAGGCGCCTAGAATTAAAACCGCAAGATTTGGGGCGGAGGAAAAGGTCACTGGGAGCACGAGGACAGACGGATCCCAGGTGTTGTAAAGAATTCACCCACATTGTCTGCTCACCTTGGAGACGGGTTAGTGCGTTTTTGGCCAAGGGCAACATCGCGGCGACGAAGATGGAACTGCGGTGACTACGCTGCTACCTTGGTGCAAATTCACCCCAACTACCCTTGCAAAGAGTCCTGAAAAACAAAATGGCTTTCAGCGGAGATTGCTAATGAGATTTGTGAGATGTCGCGAGATTTGGGAGTTGACCTATAGAAATTGTAATCCTATTTCCTAAGCGGAAAGAGAAAGACCATTGGGAAATGTAGTTTCAAGCTTCATGGCTGCAAAAGAATAGTATTTACTAAACAAGGAGGTAACTCTTTGAACAAAGGTTTAGGACTCTACAAAGGAGAGCTGAGACACCGACCTTACATAAGGCACCAGCTTCAAGATAGTGCTAAAACTCAAGAGAATTGGATCTAGTGTCACATTTCCAATTACAGTCCCTTCAAATTTTTCATAGTCTGACTATTACCTATGTTAATTGGTTTCACTTTTAATCTTTTTTTTTTGTAATTTTTTGGGGGAGTTGAGACACAGTCTCTCTATTTAGTCCTGGCTGACCAGAAACTCTCTATGTAGACCAAGCTGGCCTTGAACTCACAGAGATATCTATACCTGCCTCTGCCTCCCAAATGCTGGGAGATCAATTGGCCTTGTTTTGTTGTTGTTGTGTTTTCTAGGGATTCCAGTCTAGGTACATCTGACAAGAATACTATATACAAATGTATCTTCTTCAGAAACTCTGTGTAAGACAGTTCTCCTATGTAACCCAGACAGACTTGAACTCACTGTGTAGCCCAGACTGGCCTAGAATTTGCAATTCTTCTGCCTTAGCTTCTCTAGTGTCATGATAAGAGAAATAATGCACAAATCAAACTCTGCTTCTTAAAGCATCTTACCAGAAGATATAGGACCTTAGCATGTCCTGTTCAGTAATAGTATGAACTTAATCATTTCATCAAAGCACTGCACACCAGATTTCTACATTTTAAAGTCACCACCTTCCCTTTGTAATTAAACAAGTATCTTGAGGGGAAGGGAGGAATGTGTGCAGCAACAAGAACAAAGAATGAACAATGCATTATGACTATCCTAGTCTGCATCAAGCTTCTATCTACGTTTTGTATCACTGGTGATTCTGCACCATATTGTGTCTATATGACTTCTCTGGAGCATATGCCTAAAACAACCTGAGTGAACATAAAACAAAGATAATTTGGTATGATTGTTTATTTTTTTTTAAGATTTGCAGGTCTGGGGCTGATGAGATGGCTCAGCAGTCAAGAGCACTGACTGCTCTTCCAGAGGTCCTGAGTTCAAATCCCAGCAACCACATGGAGGCTCACAACCATCCGTGATGAGATCTGATGCCTTCTTCTGGAATGTCTGAAGACATCTACAGTGTACTTACATATAATAAATAAATCTTTTTAAAAAAGGATTTGCAGGTCTGCATTTTCTATGTGACCATTTGTTTATTTTTTTAAAGATTTATTTATTTATTTTATGTACATGAGTACACTGTCGCTGTCTTCAGACACATCAGAAAAGAGCATCAGATCCCATTACAGATGGTTGTGAGCCACCATGTGGTTGCTGGGAATTGAACTCAGAACTTCTGGAAGAGCAGTCAGTGCTGTTAACGGCTGAGCCATCTCTCCAGCCCCTTGTTTATTTTTGTGTTTGTTTCTTGGAGACAAGATTTCATCCTCTAGTACAAGCTAACTTGGAATTTACTATGTTGCCAAGCCTGGCCTCAATCTCGTGACAAGATGCCTGCTTCAGTCTCCCAAGTGCTGGGGTTATAGGTGTGAAACAGGGATTCACAATGTCACAATGTAACATAAGTGGGCCTCAGAGTTGCGATTTTCCCACTTCAGTCTGCTCTGCAAAATTTTGGAATTACAGGCATGTGCCACCACATGTGGCTATTGCACTCTCTCTCTCTCTCTCTCTCTCTCTCTCTCTCTCTCTCTCTCTCTCCCTCTCCCTCTCCCTCTCCCTCTCCCTCTCCCTCTCCCTCTCCCCTTCTCACTGTCTGTTTGTTTTGTTTTGTCTTGTTTTGCTTGAGACAGAGTCTCTAATAGCTCAGAGACTAACTCCCTAAGCCGCCTAGACTGGTATTAACCCCTAATATCCTCCTGCCTCTATCTCCTGAGTATTGGGTTTACAGGTATGCACTGCCATGCTCATCTTATTTCAAATCTCTTTATATTGAGACCAATTACTTTCCTTCCTTTTTTTTTTAAAGATTTATTTATTATTTATACAGCATTCTGCCTGCATTCTGTCTGCAGGCCAGAAGAGGGCATCAGATCCCATTATAGATGGTTATGAGCCACCATGTGGTTAGGAAATTGAAATGGAAAGGGAATTGAACTCAGGATCTCTGGAAGTGGTTAAGTGCTCTTAACCACTGAGCCACCTCTCCAGCCCCCCCCCCTCTTTCTTTTTATTAAAAAAGGATTTATTATTTTATCTAAGTACACTGTAGCTGTCTTCAGACAGCACCAGAAGAGGGTGTCAGATCTCTTTATGGATGGTTGGGATTTGAACTCAGGACCTTCAGAAGAATAGTCAGTGCTCTTAACTACTGAGCCACTTCTCCAGCCACTCCAGTTACTTCCCTTTCAACACCCATCTCCTTAACTCTCCAAATAATGGAATTATAATTCCGGGGGGTGGGGAGGGTTGCTTTCAAGGAAGACCTAAAAGATTAATCATATAATATGTACCACACATTTAAAATAAATGCACCGTAGGCTTTGGGTGTAGCTGATGTAATGCCTGCCCAGCTTGTGTGGGATCCTTCACTCAGTCCTTTACTTTGTCCTGCGATGCAAAATAAATAAATAAATCCAAATTATACTGTGTGTGTGTGTGTGTGTGTGTGTTGAGGATTAAACCCATGAGGTGTTTACAAATAACAGTTAAACATCCTACCAACTGATCCCCAATGTCTTAGTCAGGGTTACTGTTGCCATGTTATAACACCCTGGCCAAGCAGGGCGGTGGTGGCGCATGCCTGTAATCCCAGCACTCTGGGAGGCAGAGTTTCAGGCAGATTTCTGAGTTCGAGGCCAGCCTGGTCTACAGAGTGAGTTCCAGGACAGCCAGGGCTATACAGAGAAACCCTGTGTCCAAAAAACCAAAAAACCAAACAAACAAACAAACAAACAACAACAAAAACAAACAAACAAAAAACAACAACAACAACAAAAAAACCAAATCAAAACCAAAACCAAAAAAACACCCTGGCCAAAGCAACTTGATGAAGAGTTGCAATCATGGGAACAGTACTTGACCATCTTCAAGAATAGAATGCACTTGAAAAAAAGCTTGGTGTGTGTGTGTGTGTGTGTGTGGTTTGGCTGCATGTATGTATGTGCACTGGGTGTGTGTCTGGTCTCATGAAAGTCAGAAGAGGGCATCAGACCCCTGGGACTAGGTTGTTACCCACCATGCAGGTCCTGGGAGGGTCCTCTCTAAAAATAGTTAAATGTTCTTAACCCTTGAGACATTTCTCCAGCTCCTCTCCCAGAATATTATGCTAAAGGACTATTTTTCAAAAAAAAAAAAAAAACTTTTGATGTAAGATATATGGAGGTTTGGGGTGTTGTTAGCTTTGAGTTTGGGGCTGAGAAATTCGTTTTGCTAACCAAAGCGTACAATGCAAGCTTCTGCTTTAGACCATGTAGTTCCCTCGGACCTGAGCTCAGGCTAGAATGGAACTCTGGAGGTTCCTTGAATTGTTGAACTCCTAATTGTCCTGCCTCCACTTTCACCTACCAAATCTGGGATTTTGGTTATGAGAAAACAAGAGGGCTTCTTTAGCTTTGACAATCTTATATTGATCAGGTGACCTGGGATCCCGACAAAGGAACCAAAGATGACCTTGAACAATAGGTGCGCTTGCTTTCACATTCAAATGCGTGGATTGAGGCTTGAGTTACTTAGGCCAGCTCAAATTCAAACAATTTTAAAGGAACGCTTTCTGGATGATGATTCCATTTTAAATGTACAAGCCATTTTGTGCCTCTAAAAAAAATATTCAGCAACATTTCAAGTCTGCGCATGTGTATTAAAAGTTCGCTGAGCGCATTGTCTTTACACGCACAAAAGGGGCGGTGCAGCCTTTTCAGCGGACCAATAAGAAACCTCCAGATTATCCTTTTCCTATTGGCTCGCAGGAACCAATCGGAAAAGAACTTTTTTTTTCTTTTAAGCGGGCGTCCGCTGCGCGTGACGTGATGTGAGGGGTCGCGCAGCCAGGCTGAGCCGAGCCAATGGGGAGCGCCAGGGGCTCGGCTCGCCCGTTCTCACGCCCCACCCTCGGAGCGTGAAGAAAGTTTCGCCCCGCCGCCGAGAGAGACGAGAGGACATGGCCTCGCCGAGGTGGCTCTGGTGTGTGTGTGCGACCACAGCGGTGGCACTGCTGCTCATTTCCAAGGTTCCTTCGGCCTCTGCCCAAAGAAAGAAGGAGGTGAGGCGGCGCCTGCCAGCGGCAGGGACTTTCTGGACTTGGGGCTAGGAAGGGTCCGCTCGCCCCTTCCCAGGGATCTGTGCTGGGCGTGACTTGGATTCCGCGGTTGGGAGGAAGTTGGCTTCACAAAAGCGGGAGCTGCAACTTCTTGTGTTATAGGGTTTCGAATCCAAAAGTAGGTGACCAACTGGCTTCCAGCAGCAGGGGAATGTGCAGTTACAAGTTGAGACACTCCTGGAGCTCGGACCGCTTTGGGTGTTGGGCTGAGGAGCTCGTTTTGCTACCCAGAGGGTGTAATAATGCAAGCTTCTGCAGTCGACCATAGGTCGTGTGTCTGTCATATGGAGACAGCCCAGAAGTGGGAAAACTAGATGAGTTAGATTCCCCTCAATTTATGGAAAAGACAGTCTCTGAGATGTAGAAAACATACAATATTCTCATTGTTTTCTGTTTATTTTTTGTTGTTGTTGTTCTGTTTCGTTTAAAGCATTCTCCCCCTATAGCCCATTCTGGCCTCCACCTCATGACAATCCTTTGCCTTCCAAGTGCTGAGGTTACAGGTGTGAGCTGGGACGCCCAGCTTTTTGTAATTTTATTTTTTTTTAAGCTTGATATTTAGCAGTCCGAACAGATGGACCTTAGAGCCCTGTATTTTTGAACATTTGTGACTTAGAACCATATACTCATAGAACTTTAAAAGACTAGTGATAATTATTTATGCCTTCTAATTTTATAAGGAAGGAAGGGCTGCTGCATTTAAAGTGTACTAAGTCCGTTCATTCTAATGCCATTTCCCGTGCATTCTGAACTTCCTTTAGTACACAAAACCTATAGGTACATTTTGAAATACCAGTTAAACATTGCAGCTATTAAGTTATGTTAATAAATAAAATAATTTCTGTATCTGTCTGAGTATTTGAATTATTTCATAAGGTTAAAAACTAAGCTAAGCCTGGTATGGTGGGCATGCCTGTACTCAAAACACTGTAGTGAAAGAGGTTCAGGAATTCAAGGTCATCCTTGGCTGCTAAGTGAGTTAGAGACTAGCCTAGGCTATGCAAGACCCTATTTGAAAACAATAACACTAGCAAAGGAAAACATTAAAATAGGGAAGTTGACAAAGAAGAAAATAAAAATATATGATTATCAAAGATATAATCTAGTGAGCAGCCTTTTTGGTGGGCCAAGAAATTAATACATACATCTTTTCAGTTTTTGAGTGTTCGTTCAGTGCCTCCATGGAGGCCCAAAGAAGGTGTGGAATCCCCTAGAAGTATAGTTGAGGACAGTTGTTACCTGCCAATCGGGAACTAGGAACCAGTCCTAGATGCTGTGCAGAAGAAAAAGAAGCTCTTGACCTGAGCTGCGAGTGCCTGCTGTAGCTTTTTAGGAGAATCCCAAGCCATTCTTTGTAGGCAACAATATGTAGCCATATTTGTAACTGTATGTCTAAGTATAGGAAAAACTCAAGACCCTGTAAGTAAGACAGGTGATAGTCCCTTAAGAGCTGCTATCTCAGCCAGGTGGTGGCACACACATGTAATCCCAACACTCTGGGAGGCAGAAGCAGGCAGATTTCTGACTTCGAGGCCAGCCTGGTCTACAGAGTAAGTTCTAGGACAGCCAGGGCTATACAGAGAAACCCTGTCTCAAAAAAAACAAAACAAAACAAAAAAAACAACCAAATCCAAAAAAAAAAACAAAACAAAACAACAACAACAAAAAAAGAGCTGCAATCTCTAGGCATGAAATGCTTTCAGATTTTGCCCTATATATTCATATTGTCTGAATGTCCACAGTAATGATTGCTTTTTACGCTTGAAACGAGTTTTGGTACATATTCTAGGCTGGCCTTGAACTCCTTCAGGGTAACAGAATCACAGTGCAAAGTTTTGCTTGTGTTGAGTTTGTCCTCCTGCCTCAGACTCTCCAGTACTAGAATTACAGGTGTCTGTCTGCCAGTATTCCAGAACACTTAGTCTTTTTGTTTTGTGAGCCTCTTTAAAGATTTGCTTTTAGTTTTAAGTAATTGAAACAATATTTTAGATATCCAAGTGTTTACCTGAATGGGTAGGTGTGCACCATGTGTGTAGCTGGTGTCTTTTGGAGGTCAGAAGAGAGTTACATGAGCCACACTATATGAGTCCTAGGAATATAACCTGGTACCTGGCAACATCAACTATTGCTCTTAACTGGCAAAACCTTCGCTATGTTATTTTTATTTGTGCCTCCCTGTGTTCCTGCACGCATGCCCGTCTGTCTGTATATGTGTGTATGTATGCCACTTGTATGTGAAGGCCGAAGGAAGCTGACTGATGAGAACTGAAGCATCTGCTGGTCCCTTAAATTTTATTTGTTTGTGTGCATGTGTGTAGGGGGGTGATCAAGTGCCACTGCATACATGTGGAGGCCAAAAGATAAATTGCAAGCATAGGTTCTCTCCTACCATATGGGACCCAGGGTTTAAGCTCAGGTCGTAGGCTTGGTGATAAGTACCTTTACCATCTCACTGGCCCCACTTAATCTTTTCAAATAAAAAGTGACGGTTCTTGATGGTTGCTCATTTTGAGACAGGGGTTCCTGAAACTGGACCAGGCCAGTCTCCAATTCTTCAAGGAGCTGAGCATCTTGAGCTTCCACCTTAAGTACTAAGTTAGAGTTGTGTGCTCCCAAGCCCAACATAAAAGGAAAGGGTTTTTTAACTAGAATTTCTACCAGTGGAATTGTGGTCATAAATTTTCTATTGAGCTAAAACCAAAAATTCCTTTTTGGAAAAATAGATTTCTTGGCAGGGAGGGGAAGGGAACTAGAGCATGTGTTGTCCTTGCAGAATATCTTCCTTCATCCACATGCCCTCCTCTGATTTCAGAGGAAACTAGCGTGTATACATGGGCATATACATATAAAGCACATAAAACTTTTTTAAGAAGAAAAATTCTTGCTTTTTTAAAGGAAGCAACACTAAACTGTAGATGTTAAAATGGTTAGTGTAGATTTCGTGATATAATTTTGTTTTCTTTTCTTTTCTTTTCTTTTCTTTTCTTTTCTTTTCTTTTCTTTTCTTTTCTTTTCTTTTCTTTTCTTTTCTTTTCTTTTCTTTTGAGACAGAGTTTTTCCGTGTAGCCCTGGCTGTCCTGGAACTTCTCAGTAGACCAGGCTGGCCTGGAACTCACAGAGATCCACCTGCCTTTGCCTCTGAATTGCTGGGATAAAAGGCATGAGCCACCTCCACCTGGCCAATACATTTTTTTAAATAGTCTAATTCTAGTCTAATTCTAACTCCCTCTTATTCATGCCCACTGTTCAGATTTTGGAAATATATTGCACTAACTACTTGCCCGACTGACCTTTCTTATGTATACCAAAGGAAATTATTGTAAACAGGATCCAAGCGCAACCACAAAGAAATATTGGGGCAGCCTGGTCTACAGAGTGAGTTCCAGGACAGCCAAGGCTACACAGACAAACCCTGTCTCAAAAAAAACAAACAAACAAAAAAAAAACAAAAAAAAAAGAAAGAAAGAAAAAGAAAAAAAGAAATATTGGGGCAATTATAACTCAGTGTTTCTTTTATTTTTAATTTAGAAAAGTGTTTCCCAGAAGTCCATGTTTTTATGTCAGAGATCTATACCAAAGATACAGGGGGAAAGGTAGTATGGTGAGATAGTAGCAATATTCACTATATGCTTAAAATAACTTACTGTTTCTGCTGTGTGTATCAACCACTATGCAAGAGTAACAAATACTGTTAACAGAAGTCAGTGTTCGAGTCTACAGGGAATCTTTTCCTTTTTTTTTAGGATTTATTTATTTATTATATATGAGTACACTGTAGCTGTCTTCAGACACACTAGAAGAGGGCATCAGATCTCATTACAGATGGTTGTGAGCCACCATATGGTTGCTGGGATTTGAACTCAGGACATCTAAGCCGGGCGGTGGTGGCACATGCCTGTAATCCCAGCACTCTTGGAGGCAGAGGCAGGCGGATTTCTGAGTTCGAGGCCAGCCTGGTCTACAAAGTGAGTTCCAGGACAGCCAGGGCTACACAGACAAACCCTGTCTCGAAAAGCCAGAAAAATAAAAATAAAGACCTCTGGTAGAGCAATCAGTGCTCTTAACTGCTGAGCCATCTCTCCTGCCCTGCTACAGGAAATCTTGCTCCTCTGGCCTCTGTGGGCACCTGATGCACATACCTAACTCACATGCAAATACCTACACACAGAAGTACATACACACACACATCTAAAAGGAAATACCTATGCACATGAGTATTTTGCCTGCATGTATGCATGTGGGACATGTGCATGCAGTGCCCACAGAGGCTGAAAGAGGATGTCAGATCTCTTGACCGTAGAGTTATAGACAATTATGAACTACCACGTGGGTACTGGAAAATAAACCTATGTCTCTGCAGGAACAACAAGTGCTCTGAACCAAGCACTACCGAACTACATATTCAGCCACGTCCTTGTCTTAAAATAATTTTTATTTTATTTATGTATGGGTAGATGTGCAAGGAATTGTACATGTATGTAGGACTACCTGCAGATGCCATAAGATAGGACCCAATTCCCTTAGACCCAGAGTTACAGGCCTTTGTGGGCTGTCTGAAATGGGTGCTAGGCTCTGAACTCCAGTCCTTATGTTTTCTTTCTGAATCAGGTATGCTGAGTTATCTGCCTTTTCTGATCTTTCTTCTACACATGTACAAATGTCCCCACTTCAGTGGAGGAACTCTTCCCTCTTTGTGTTGTTTTTAGAGTCTTGATCAAGTGTACACTGATCTCAAACTCACTTTATAGCCAACATTGGCTTCCTCAACTGTGCTGGGATTGCAAATGTGCAGCACCAGTGCTCTTGGTATTTCCAACTCTTTAAGTCTTGAGCTTTTCTCTGATTCCTAGGGTAAATTGACATTAAGTTTAGCACATGATACTGGTATGGTTTATATTATATATCAGCCCTTTTCATTAAACTGTGAACATCTTGGATGCAGAAACTTAATTTTTCTTTCAGTGAGTATCAATAAATCCAAGATTGGTGCTCCACTCCTGTCATTCTTTCATTTGAGAGTCTGAGCCAGGGAGATGCTCTGAATTTCTGGTCAGCTTGGGTTACACAGACCACACCCAGTGTATGCAGTGCTTCATCACGAATGCTAGGCAAACGTTCTACCAACTGAGCTACAGCCCCAACAGCCCCAGCCAGGGATAATTTTTATTTTATTTTTTGCGCACGCTTGAAAAAAAGCTTGGTGTGTGTGTGTGTGTGTGTGTGTGTGTGTGTGTGTGTGTGTGTGTACACATATGTGTTGGTTTCTACAGATAGCAGAAGAGTCAAGAGAGATCCCTTGGAGCTGGAGTTTCAGACATTACTTGGCTATACTTCTTAGTTAGGGCTTCTGTTGCTGTGAAGAGATACCATGACCATGGCAGCTCATATAAAGGAAAACATTTAATTAGGGCTGGATTACAGTTTCAGAGGTTTAGTCCATTATCATGGTGGTAAGCTTGGTGGCATGCAGCTAGATACGGTGTTGGAGAAGGAGCTGAGAGTTCTACATCTTGATCTGCAGGCTGCTGGAGACTGTGTGCCACACTGGGCACAGCTTGGTCATATGAGACTTCAGCCTGCTCCCATAGTGACATACTTTCTTTTTTTTTTTAAGATTTATTTATTTATTTATTTATTTATTTAATATATGTGACTACACTGTCATTGTCTTCAGACACACCAGAAGAGGGCATCAGATCCCATTACAGATGGTTGTGAGCCACCATGTGGTTGAGAATTGAACTCAGGACCATTGGAAGAACAGTCAGTGCTCCTAACCGCTGAGCCATCTCTCCAGCTCTAGTGACATACTCTTTATAGCAAGGCGATACCTACCCAACAGGGTCACACATCCTTTTTTTTGGGGGGGGGGTTTCGAGACAGGATTTCTCTGTGTAGCCCTGGCTGTCCTAGAACTCTGTAGACCAGGCTGGCCTCGAACTCAGAAATCCGCCTGCCTGCCTCCCAAGTGCTGGGATTAAAGTTGTGCACCACCACTGCTCGGCAGGGTCACTCCTCCTAATAGTGCCACTCCCTAATGGCCATTCCTAGTCAAACCACTACATTCCACTCCCCAGCTCTCATATGCTTACAGCCTTATTACCATGATGCAGAAATACATTCAGTCCAATTTCAAAAGTCCCCATAGTCTGTGACAGTCTCATACTTGTTTAAAAGTTCAAAGTCTCTTCTAAGATTCATGTAATTTCTTAACCTTGATCTCCTGTAAAATTAATATTTATAAAAAGCAGATCACATATTTCTAACATATAATGGCACAGGATATATATGATTGAGCATCAAGTGCTCTTACTGCTGAGACATCGCTCTAGCAGGTAGGGTAAGTAGGTAGGTGGGTGGGTGGGGTCTGCGCTTGTGTGCATGTGCGTACACACAGTGAGGGAGTACTGAGGATTGAACCCATATTTTTACAACTGATCTGTATATTCCCCAATGGTTTTGTCAGGGTTACTTTACTATTGTTGTCTTGAAACACCATGATCCTAACAACTTGGGGAGTTCATTAGCTTACACTTCCACATCATAGCCCATCATTCAGACAAGTCAGGACAGGAACTCAAACAGGGCAGAAACCTGAAGCAAGAGCTGATGCAGAGGCCATGGAGGGGTGCTGCTTACTGGCTTGCTCCCTATGTTTAGCCTGCTTTCTTATAGAGCCAGGATCACCAGCCCAGGGATGGCACCACCCACAATGTCATGGTCCCTCCACCATCAATCACTAATGAAAATGCCCTACAGGCTGCATCCACGCACCCCAATATTATAGATGTATTTTCTCAAGCAAGGCTCCCTCTATGATCACTCTACTCTGTGGCAAGTTGACATAAAACTAGCCAGCACACCCAGGGCCTCAAGCTTAGTGGATAAACATTGCCACTAAGCTGCATCTTTAGTCTCAATCTCACCCACACCCACCCCTGCTTCCCAAAACAGTTTCTCTTTTTGTTGGTTTGGTTTTGGTTTTGGTTTTTCGAGACAGGTTTTCTCTATGTAGCCCTGGAACTCACTCTGTAGACCAGGCTGGCTTCAAACTCAGAAATCAGCCTGCTTCTGCCTCCCGAGTGCTGGGATTAAAGGCACCACCACTGCCCGGCTTATCTGTGTAGCCATGGGTGCCCTGGATCTCTGTAGACCAGGCTGACTTCAACCTAAAGGATCCACCTGCCTCTGTCTCTGGAGTGCTGGGATTAAAGATGCGTACATTGTCACTGCCAGCAGGGCCAGTGGACACATTTTTAAATGAAGGGCTAAAAATAGAGATTGGTGGTAAAGTCCTTGGTTAGCATACTCAAGGCCTTGAGGTTAATCTTTAATACAGGCTAAAATAGTTGTGGGTTTTTTCCTGATGTTTCTTTTCTACTATATTTTTTGTTTTTGTTTTTGTGGTTTCTTTTTATTGTAACCTAGGTTAGTGTTAAACTTGCTGCAGTGTAAACTTGCTGCATTGTTGAGGATGATCTTGAGGTCCTGAGTCTCCTAATTCCACCTCTCTTTTTTTAAAGATTTGTTTGTTTGTCTATGTATTTGTGTATTTATTTATTTTTTATTTATTTATGTGAGTGCACTGTAGCTATACTGATGGTTATGAGCCATGGTTGCTGGGAATTTTTAATTCAGGACCTCTGCTCACTCCCGTTGGCCTGCTTGCTATTATTGTATATAGGTACACTGTTGCTCTCTTCAGACACACCAGAAGAGGGCGTCATATCTCATTACAGATAGTTGTGAGCCACCATGTGGTTGTTGAGAATTGAACTCAGGACCTTGAGACGAGCAGTCAGTACTCTTAACCATTGAGCCATCTCTCCAGCCCCTAATTTCATCTCTTAAATGCCATAGATTCTTTTGTTTTGTTTTATTTGTTTGGAATCAGGGTCTCGTGGGACTAAGGTGACCTGGAACTCATGTAGAAGATGGCTTTGAACTCCTGGTCCTCTTTCTACCATCATTTTTAATTTTGTTTTGTTCATGCTTTCATAAAATTTGTGATCCCCCTGCCTCAGCCTCCTGAGTACTGAGGTTATAAGCATATGCCACCATACTTGGTAAGATTATTTTTCTTTTATTTAATTTTAATATGTGTGTGTATCTTAGGGTTTCTAGTGCTGAGAAGAGACACTGTGACCACAGTAACACAAAGGAAAATATTTAATTGGGACTCGATTACAGTTTCAAAGAATTAGGTCATTAGCATCATGGCTGGAAATAAGGCAGTGCGCAGACAAAGGTCGTGCTCAAGCAAGGCCACACCCACTCTAGCAAGGCCACACCTCCTAACAGTGCCACACTCCCTGTGAGCCAAGCATTCAAACACCGGAGTCTATGGGAGCTATACCTAGCTATTCTAACCACCACAGTGGATGTTTTGCCTACATGGACGTATGTGCACTACATGCTTGCCTGGTGCCCACGGAAGCCAGCAATCAGCCACTGGATCCCTGGAACTAGAGTTATAGCTGATTGTTGACTAATATACCAGTGCTAGGAAACCAACCTGGGTCCTCTACAAGAGCACTAGGTGCTCTTTATTAACCAGTGAACCATCCCTCCAGCATCTAAAATTATGTTTTTTGACCTCTTGGCACTAGCCAGGATCATCTGAGAGGATAGAATCTCAATTGAGAAAATACCTCCAAGGGCTGGTGAGATGGCTCATTGGTTAAGAACACTGACTGCTCTTCCAGAGGTCATAAGTTCAAATCCCAGCAACCACATGGTAGCTCACAACCACACATAATGAGAAAATGCCTCCATAAAGTCAGGCTATAAACAGACAAGCCAGACATTTTCTGCACACACCAGTTTTTCTGTGTAGTCCTGACTACCCTGGCCCCACCTGAATGTTGGGATTAAAGGACAACTACCAGGCTATTTTTCCTTTCTCTTTCTTTTCCATCCCTCCTTCTCCCTCCTCCTTCCCCCTCCCTACTCCCTCTTCCTCCTCCTTCTCCCCTCCCTCCTCCTCCCTCTCCCTCCTTCTCCCCCTCTCTTTTCCTTTCCTTCCCTCTCCTTTCTCTTTTTTTCTTTTTTCTTTTGGTTTTTTTGTTGTTGTTGTTGTTGTTGTTGTTGATGGTGATTTGGTTTTTTTCTGAGACAGGGTTTCTCTGTGTAGCCCTGGCTGTCCTGGAACTCACTCTGTAGACCAGGCTAACCTCAAACTCAGAAATCCGCCTGCCTCTGCCTCCCAGAGTGCTGTGATTACAGGCATGCACCACCACTGCCCAGCTCTATTTTTTTTCAAACACAGTTTCTATATAGCTCTGGCCTAGAACTCCCAATGTAGACCAGGCTGGCCTCAGACTCACAGAGATCTGCCTGCCTCTACCTCCTGAGTGTTAGGATTAAAGGTGTGTGCCACTATGTCTGGTAAGGGGGGCATTTTCTTAATTACTAATTGAAGTTGAAGGGCCCAGCCCATTGTAATCTTTGCTGGTGGTCCTGCATCCTATAAGAAAGCAGACTGAGCAACCCATGGAAAGCACGCCAGTAAGCAGCACTGCTCCATGGCCTCTGCATAGCTCCTGCCTCAGGTTCCTACCCTGCTGAAGTTCCTGTCCTGACTTCCTTTGGTGACAAACAATGTTGTAGAAGTGAAATAAACCGTCCTCCCCTCCCCCCACAGTTGCTTTTGGTCTTGATATTTTATCACAGAAATTAAAATCCCAACTAAAACAAAAAGGGATAGAAAATATGAAAAGGGATAAGTGCTGTGATAGTTTGTACATGCTTGGCCCAGGGAGGGGCACTATTAGGAGGTGTGGCCCTGTTGGAGAAAGTGTGTCACTGTGTATGGGGCCTTTAAAACCCTCATCCTAACTGCCTGGAAGCCAGTCTTCTGTTTACCTTTGGAACAAAATGTAGAACTCTCAGCTCCTCCTGCACCACGCCTGCCTAGATGCTGCCATGTTCCTACCTTGATGGTAGTGGACTGAACCTCTGAACCTGTAAGTCAGCCCCAATTAAATGTTGTCCTTTATAAGAGTTGCCTTGGTCATGGTGTCTGTTCTCAGCAGTAAAATCTAAACTAAGACAATTCAAAAGCATATCAAACCCTGTCTCGGAAAAAAAAAGGTCATGATATTGTTTGAATGACTCTCTTCCTGATTCTCAGTTCTCAAAAGTTTAAAAAATAAACTTTTTTTTTTTTTTTAGTTTTAGTTTTTTCGAGACAGGGTTTCCCTGTATAACCCTGGCTGTCCTGGAACTCACTCTGTAGACCAGGCTGGCCTCGAACTCAGAAATCCACCTGCCTCTGCCTCCCAAGTGCTGGGATTAAAGGTGTGCACCACCACCGCCCGGCAAAAAATTTAGGTATGTATTTTATGTATATGAGTGCACCATTGCTGTCTTCAGACACACCTGAAGAGAGCATCAGATCTCATTACAGATGGTTGTGAGCCACCATGTGGTTGCAGGGAATTGAACTCAGGACCTCTAGAAGAACAGTAGGTGCTCTTAACCACTGAGCCATCTCTCTAGCCCCTAATAAACCTTTTTTTGATTTTTTTCAAGATATGTCTTCTCTGTGTAGCCCTCGCTGTCCTGGAACTTGCTCTGTAGGCCAGGCTGGCTTTAAACTCATGGAGATCGCCTGCCCCTGCCTCTGAAACTCATGGAGATCCACCTGCCCCTGCCCCTGCCCCTGCCCCTGCCCCTGCCCCTGCCCCTGCCCCTGCCCCTGCCTCTGCCTCCCTGGTGCTGGGATTAAAGCCTTACACCATCACTACCTGCCCTCAAAAAAAAGTTAATGAATTTATAAAAGGATTTCTTTAATCCAGTCATACTGAATTTTAGTAAGTAGCTGGTCCTGTTTTCATCATTAGTAGGTTGGAAGAAATCCCTGTAATTTAGCTTTTGTAAAAATTAAATGGCATGAGCTCACTCCAGAGATTCTCTAGTACAGTACTTGGAATATAAAATATACGAGATCCTTTTCCTCTATGACTGGATAGTTGCCAATTGTTTTTTTTTTCCTTTTCTGCTTTTGCAGTTTTGGGGCTCACCCCCCAGGTCATTTCTCATGCTACTCAAGCTCGTTCTGCTACCAAGCTACATCTCCAAATCTTTAATTCATCTATTCATGAATTTTTAAAACAAAGTGTATTCAGAATGAATTACCTACATCTTTAATGAGACAGGCTATGACTGGAAAGCCTTTCCGATTCCATAATATAGTTTTAAAACATGTTATATAGGAGTATCACAGATGTTAAGTTAGAGAGCCAGTTCAGCAGGTAAGAGTACATACTGCTCTTGCAGGAGACCTGTGTTCAGTTCCCAGCATCCATGTGGTATCTCACAACCATCTAGAACTTCTGCTCCAGGAGACCTGACAGCATCTTCTGACTTCCTTGGACACCAAGCACATGTGTGGTGCACAGACACAGAGGGAGACAAAACACTTATAAACTAAAATAAAACTTGAACAATAATTTTAAAAGAAATATCACAGATGCAAACTCCTGTAGTTCTGTAGATGACATTTATTACAGAGATATAACAGCAACAAAACAGCTACAAAATGTTGAGACAATCCTAACTCTCTCCCTACCCCCCCCAAAAAAAAAGAAGAAAATCAAAGAAAGAGACAGGGATAGATTTTGGTTCTGTTTACAAAGAAGGTAAACTGAGAATGGAACAGATGGCAAAAGGATTTAAAATGCTCTCTTTTCTGCTCAGTCTGTCTCTTCCAGTAATTATCTGTCAATTATATTTCCAGATCTGTTCAGTTTCAGTTTTAATTGAAGGACAAAGTTGTAAATGTATTGCTGAAGAGCAGTTAGATGAGTAGAAAGGCTAAAAATAAGAATTTTTTTTTTTTAATGAGTAAGCCCTGGTGTGCTAGAACAGGGATACAATCCAGATTTTGAAGGAATTCAGACTGGTGATGCTTCTGAAATTCAAAATAATTTAAATGACAGAATTCATTTTAGTTCTAACCACTAATGGATTTCTGTATTTTTTTTCTGAGGGGGAGATGTAGTGACAGAATTTCTGTTGGTTAAGATTTAAGCTTCTTCTCTAGAGCTAGTGAGGGTAAATACATATGCCTGGGTGTGGTGTTGCATGCTTGATTCCACAGAACTTGAGAGTAGGATCTTTGTAAGCGTAAGGCTAGCCTGGTCTACATAGTAAAGTTTAAGGTTAGTCAGGACTAGACAATGAGAACGAGAACGCTAGCTCTCTGGGAGTGTGTATCTGTCATCCTAACAGTTGGGATTACGAGGTGAGAGGCTTGTGAGGTCAAAGTCTGGCTTGGCTACTGAAGAACTCAGAGGCCAGATTGCATGAAAGTTGATCGCAAAACAGAAGGAAGAAAATAGAACCGAATCTTTCAATTTGCATTCAACAGAAAGGAAATGTTTGTGTTCTTTTAAGGATATTTTCATTTTGTCCACTCTCCAGCCTAGAGCTTACTCTGTAGCTCAGGTTGCCCACACACTTGTAGGAATCCTCTGCCTCTACTGAGTGACGGAATTATAGGTGTAAGCAGTGACACTCACTTCCTTTTTGTTTGGTTTTTCGTTTTTTGGTTTTTCGAGACAGGGTGTCTCTGTGTAGCCCTGGCTGTCCTGGAACTCACTCTGTAGACCAGGCTGGCCTCGAACTCAGAAATCCACCTGCCTCTGCCTCCCATGTGCCACCACCGCCCAGCTTTTCTTTTCTTTTCTTTTCTTTTTAGACAGAGGAGATCCTGTTGTAGTCTAGCCTGGCCTTGAACTACCACTCTTCCTGTCTCAGCCTTCTACAGTTATTATATTATTGTAGGTGTCTGCCCTGTCACACAGCTTGAAGTTGTGCCTTTATAAAAGCTAATAAAAAGCCACAGCACTAATTCCAGCAGTCGGGAGACAGAGGCAGGTGGATCTCAGTGAGTTTAAGACCAGTGTAGTCTACATAAGGAGTTCCAGGACAGCCAAGGCTGCATAGTGAAATCTTGTAAAAATAAAACAAGCCTATGGGGCTAGAGCCATGGTTCAGTGGTTAAAAGCACTGGCTGCTCTGCTCTTCTAGAGGTTGAGTTCAGTTCCCAAGAATAACATGGCAGCATACAAAATCCAAGATAGGGTCTGATGCCCTCTTCTGATGTATAGGTGTACATGCAGACAAAGTACTCAAATAAAACACATAAATAAGCCTTTTAAAGTGCCCATCCATATAACAATAGAAAAGAAGATAAACATGAAAGAAGTGTCTTAAGAATTATTAAGATGTGGGAATGCTAGACGGTAGTGGTACACGTCTTGAATCTCAGAACTCGGGATGCAGTGGCAGGTAGATCTCCTGAATTTGAGGCCAGCCTGGTCTATAGTATGAGTTTTAGGACAGCCAAGGCTATATAGAGAAAGCCTATCTTCAACAACCACCAACAACAACAACAAAACAAACAAACAAACAAAAAAACGGTTCACTGGTTAAGAGCATTTGTTCTTCCAAAGGACCCAGGTTCAGTTCCTAGCACCTACATGGTAGCTCATAACTTCCTTTAAGTCCAGTTGTAAGGAATTTGTTGCCTTCTTCTTTTTTTTTTTTAAAGATTTATTTATTATTATATGTAAGTACACTGTAGATGTCTTCAGACACGCCAGAAGAGGATGTCAGATCCCATTACGGAGGGTTGTGAGCCATGATGTGGTTGCTGGGATTTGAACTCAGGACCTCTGGGAGAGTAGTCGGTGCTCTTAACCGCTGAGCCATCTCACCAGCCCTGTTGCCTTCTGACCTCTGAGTAGCAGCCACACACATACATGCATGCAGACAAAGCACACATACACATAAAATTCAAAACATCAAAAAAGGTAAAAATAATTATTATGGTGTTATATTTCTGGGTTGGAAAGATGGTTGGTGGTTGATTAAGAGTGTTTCTTGCTGCCCGGTGGCGCATGCCTGTAATCCCAGCACTCTGGGAGGCAGAGACAGGCGAATTTCTGAGTTCGAGGCCAGCCTGGTCTACAGAGTGAGTTCCAGGACAGCCAGGGCTATACAGAGAAACCCTGTCTCGAAAAAACAAACAAACAAACAAACAAAAAACCCAAAAGAGTGTTTCTTGCTGGGCATTGGTGGCGCACGCCTGTAATCCCAGCACTCTGGGAGGCAGAGGCAGGCGGATTTCTGAGTTCGAGGCCAGCCTGGTCTACAGAGTGAGTTCCAGGAGAGCCAGGGCTATACAGAGAAACCCTGTCTCAAAAAAACCAAATCCGACCCCCCCCCCCCAAAAAAGAGTGTTTCTTGCTATTTCAGAGAACCTGATTTTGGTTCCCAGAATGCCTGTGACTTCAGTTCCATAGATCCTATACCCTGTTATGGACTCTGGATGCCTGTGCTGATGTGTGTGCACACACCCCCACACAGATACATACATATATGCACATAGTTTAAAATATTTTTAAATCTCTTTTAAAACAATGAAGATTTTCTAAAATGTTATTTCACTTACCTAGATTATCACATCTTTTAAGCTTTCTGGGAAGATAAAGGTGTGCTTTCCAATAAAGGGTTGTATTTTCCCTGTTTATTTGAAGTAATTAATGCTTATTTAATTTTATTTGTTATACATGGAAATTTATATAACACATTATGCCTGCTCATAGCAATTAGATGGACCTAGGCCTCCCTGCACATATGTAGCAGATAGTGCAGCTGAGTCTTCATGTGGGTCCTGAACAACTGGAGGGGGGGCTATCCCAGAACCTGCATGTGGAATATGTTGTAGCTGGGCTATCTGGCCTCACTGGGAGAGGAAGCACTTAGCCCTGCAGAGACATGAAGTGCCAGGGTGAAGATCTACCCAGGGAGCCCCCACCCTCTCAGAGGAAATAGAATTGGGGAGGGGTGACCAGGGGGAAGGGCAGTGAGTTGGGTGTAAAGTGAATAACTAAAAAAAATAAATAAATTAAAAAATAGAAAATCGACTTTCATGATAAAAAAAAATTAGAATTAGAATGTAGGTTTGTTTGTTTGTTTTGAGTGAAGCATGGTGGTATCCATCTATAGTCCCAGCACTTTGGAGATGGGAGGACCATATTCAAGGCCAACCTCAGCTATATAGTTAGTTCTGGGCCAGACTGAAACACACGAGGCCCTATTCAACCAAATAACAACAACTAAACTGAGAATGTAGATCTGTGGGTCTCAAACTTTAGTGTGTATAGAGCAGGGATTCTCTTTCTCTCTCTCACTGTCTCTCTCTCTTCCTCTCTCTCTCTTAGTTTAATGCATTTTACTATCAAACTTACAGGAACAGCACAGAAGACAGATAACATTAAAAACATGGACTTGCATGTAGGACAACTCAGAAAAGTAGAGTGAATGTATGGAATCTACTGTATAATAAAAATGCTACAAATACCGTTTAGTCAATAAGAAATTTATTTTTTTTAAAAAAATCCAAATGCTGGCATTGTCCAAAAAATTTTAACAGATTTATTTATAATTGTTATAAAGTTGAACTGTTGAGATGTGTTCACTGAAACATTTTCCTTGCATTAATGCTTTATATCTTGCATTTATATTAAAAATTCACGTACAAATGAATGTGGAGAACTGCCAATACCTGATTCTGCTCCCTGTTTCTACTCACAATCATATAGTTAGATACCTTTGACACCATGGAAAAAATATCTAACATTCAGAACTCCTGATAACAGGAAGAGGAGGAAAAAATGTTTGAGAATGAAATATTTCCCCTCATAGTGGACTGTTAAGCACGCTCTCCACTAGCTGGATATCTTTTGGCATAATTGTTACACGTTTGGCATGGATAGCACACAAGTTGGTATCTTCAGAAAGGCCAACCAGATAGGCCTCACTTGCCTCCTGCAAAGCACCACTAGCTACAGTCTGGAAGTGCAGATCCTATTTTGAAGTCCTGAGCAAATCCCTCTCAGCAGACACTGAAAGGGGAGCTTGCAGTATCAGAAGTTCAGTAGACTTCTGATAGCTCCTGATTTCACCGAGTGCCACTGAACCAGGCCTGTAACGATGAGACTCCTCCATCCCTCCAGTAGAGGTGCATTTGTAGTCCGTTTCCTGGGTGCTTTACCACCGGGTGGATTTGTGGGCAGCCGGCTTTGTATGAGCCCTGGTATGGGCACGTCCTTATCCCGCTTCTCCTTCAGCTGGAGTGAGGCAAGCAAGAGGCGTTGCTGGCGTTAGCAGCCGAGCAACGGTTCTCAACTTGTGAGTCAAGACCCCCCATCGGAGTCGGGCAGTGGTGGTGCACGCCTGTAACCCAGCACTCGGGAAGCAGAGGCAAGCAGATTTCTGAGTTCGAGGCCAGCCTGGTCTACAGAGTGAGTTCCAGGATAGCCAGGGCTATACAGAAAAACCCTGTCTCAAAGAAAGAAAAACAAAGACCCCCCCATGGGGTTGTATATCATATCCTGTACATCAAATATCTATGTTACAAATTATAAAAGTAGCAAAATTACAGTTATATTTTGTTTTTTACAAACGGTTTCTCTATGTAGCCCTGGCTGTCCTGGACCTTGCCCTATAAAAAAGGCTGGCCTGGAACTCACTGAAATTTACTTGTGTCAGCCTCAGAAGTGCTGGGATTAAAGGCATGGGCCACCACCATCCATCCAGCTCTTGGTATTTTTAAGACACTGTTTCATGTAAACCAGGCTGACCTTAACTCTTAATTTCTCTTTCTCCTATACTACCACCCTCAGTTTAAATGTTGTAAAATACTGAATTTTAAGGATTGGGTAACAGAACCTGGACTCACTTTGTAGACCAGGCTGGCCTCAAATCTGCCTGCCTCTGCCTCCAGTGGGATTAAAGGTATGTGTTACCATGCACAGCCTTAAAGAGTAGTTTTTAAGATAATTTTCTATATTAAAAATTTGAAGAGCCAGACGGTGGTAGCGCACACCTGTAATCCCAGCACTCTAGGAGGCAGAGGCAGGCAGATTTCTGAGTTCAAGGCCAACCTGGTCTACAGAGTGAGTTCCAGGACAGCCAGGGCTACACAGAGAAACCCTGTCTCGAAAAACGGGGGAAAAAAAGAGCAGCAGAATAGACAGTCTTTTCATGCGTACAAGTATGCATGTACTACGTGTGTGGAGCTCAGAGGACAAGTTGGAATTAGTTCTCTCCTTCTACCAGAGATTCCTAGGATTAAACTTGTTGAGGTCTAAGAGTTGCCCCCAGAGACTACACAAACACTGATCTTAGTCAGACAGGGATGGTTTATTGAACACATACTCTAAGTCTGATCGATCAGCGCTGTACCTCAGAATTCTGAGCTGAGGCTACAACCCCAGACATTTCTCAGGGCCAATTTATAAAGAAAAATAAAATACAAATGAGGTCATGTGCAGGAAGTGCTGCCCCGTGGTCAACTCTGACTCAAGCTATTTTGGCGAACTTGACAGAACAGTTCTAACTGACCTTTATTCTGACTGGTCCTAAGTGGAACTTAAGGTTGTTGAATTTCTTAAGATCAATAAACCTGGGCTGGAGAGACGGCTCAGCAGTTAAGAGCACTGACTGCTCTTCCAGAGGTCCTGAGTTCAAATCCCAAAAACATGGTCGCTCACAACCATCTGTAATGGGATCCAATGCCCTCTTCTGGGTATGTCTGAAGACAGCTACAGTGTACTCATATAACAAATAAATAAATCTTTTTTTAAAAATCAATAAACAGCCGGGTGGTGGTGGCTCACGCCTGTAATCCCAGCACTCTGGGAGGCAGAGGCAGGCGGATTTCTGA
The DNA here is from genome assembly GCF_947179515.1 of Apodemus sylvaticus. NCBI lineage: Eukaryota > Metazoa > Chordata > Mammalia > Rodentia > Muridae > Apodemus > Apodemus sylvaticus. The sequence goes on along the minus strand of NC_067495.1, from coordinate 65,943,243 downwards.
GTTCGAGGCCAGCCTGGTCTACAGAGTGAGTTCCAGGACAGCCAGGGCTACACAGAGAAACCCTGTCTCGAAAAAACCAAATCTAAAAAAAAATCAATAAACCTCTGAACATACAGAACATAACAGGGTATGTGGTCACCATGACCCTGCTCTGACTCAAGTCACTTCTCTGTGTCAGTGGCTGGCAGCCATGTGAAACAAAATTGCTACAGCTATGTTTGGGGGTGTAGACCTTAACAAAACATGTTGTCAGTTCTAACTTTTGGTTTTGTTATGTTTTTCTTGCTGCAAGGCTGCTGTCCACAAACAACACTTCTTTTTGGAACAAGGTATCTCACTATGTAGGTTGCTTTAGGACCCTATAGGTAGATCAGGCTGCCCCAAAACTCAGAGATCCGCCTACCTCCACTCCCAGGTGCTAAGAATAAAGGCATGTACTACCATGCCCAGCTATTTATTTACACTTAGCCAAAAAGCTGAGAAGCAATCATGCCCAGCTATTTTTGTTGTTGTTTTAGATATTGTTTGTGTAGAAACCCTAGACTGGCCTCAAACTTCTGAACTTACCTCCATCTGCTAAGTTCTGGGACAATAGGATATGCTTCCATGCCTCTTTGTGTTGTTTTTTTCTTGATATTTGAAATTGGGGTTTTACTGTGTTGCCAGAGCCGGGGCTCAGGAGATCCTCTTATTTTAACTTCCTGGGTAACTGCAGTTATGAACAAGACCTGCTAAATGAACCTTAAATGCCAAGTTGACTATATTCACAACATTCCCATCTTGTCTTTTGTAGATGGTGTTATCTGAGAAGGTGAGTCAGCTGATGGAATGGACCAATAAGAGACCTGTAATAAGGATGAATGGAGACAAGTTCCGCCGCCTTGTTAAAGCCCCGCCAAGAAACTACTCTGTTATCGTCATGTTTACTGCTCTCCAACTTCACAGACAGTGTGTCGTTTGCAAGTATGATCTCTCATTGCTACTTTGAAATGAAATAACTCAAATGGTTTTAACTCGTTTTCTGTCTCAAAAGAACAAAATTATGAGGCAGGCTTATTAATAGTAAAGTATATACCTTATTCAAGGGGTGTATAATAACAATACTACTGTTTTATAATCATTCTTGCTTGTGCGTATTGGTAGAGGAGTATGTATGAAACATTGTAGCTATCATGGGTTATTTAAAAACCAAACACTATTTGAATTGGTAATCAATTTATACAACACTATACTAGTTACATTGACATAATTTTTATTACTACATGTATGTGTACACACACACACACACACACACACACACACGAGTGGATGCGTGTGTACTGTTGTGCACATGTGGAGGTCAGAGAACAATTTTCAGGAGTCATTTCTATCCTTCCACCATAGATTCCAGGGATAGAATACAGGGCAGCAGGCAAGTACTTTCACCCACTGAGCCTCACCAGCCCAATGTCAGGAGTCCTTTCAGGCTAAGAATGTAGCTCAGGAATATCAGGGCAGAGCATAGAAAAACTCCTGGGATTCGGGCGGTGATGGCACACGCCTGTAATCCCAGAATTCTGGGAGACAGAGACAGGCGGATTTCTGAGTTCGAGGCCAGCCTGGTCTACAGAATGAGTTCCAGGGCAGCCAGGGGTATACAGAGAAACCCTGTCTCGAAAAAAACAAAATCCAAAAATCAAAAAAAAAATCTTTAGCTGGGCAGTGGTGGCGCACGCCTGTAATCCCAGCACTCTGGGAGGCAGAGGCAGGCAGATTTCTGAGTTCGAGGCCAGCCTGGACTACAGAGTAAGTTCCAGGACAGCCAGGGCTATATAGAGAAACCCTGTCTCAAAAAAAACAAATCCAAAAATCAAAAAAAAAAAAAAATAAGAAAAACTCCTGGGTTTAATCCCCAGTACTCCAAAAAAAGGGTTTATAAGTGTGTTCAATTTCATACTTTTTCCCCTTTGGTGATTTTTTTTTTTTTATTTTTGAAGTAGAGTTAAAGTTTGTTCTGTGTTTGTATGTGTGTTCATGCATGTGTGTGTGTGTGTGTGTACACGTGTGCACAGGAGTGTATATAGAGGTCAGATCACAGGCAGCTGTGGAAGTTGATTGTCTCCCTCCACCATATGGGTTCCAAGGATTGAGCTCAGATCATAAGGCTTAGTGGCAAAATCCTTTACCCCCTGAGTCAACTCAGCAGCCCTTGAAAAGGGATTTTTGTACTATTTCTGAACATCCTAGAAGTTGGTATGTAGGCCATGTCATCATCAGACTCACAGAGATCCACCTGCCTCTGCCTTCCAAGTGATAGGATAAAAGCTGTGTGCCATAATGCTCAACTTTATTTTTATTGTTTAAAGATTTTTTTTGTTATGTGTTTCGGTGTGGAGGTATGTGCACGTGAATGAGGCCAGAGCCATTTGATGCCCCTGGAGCTGGAGTTACAGGTGGTTGAGAGCTACCTGATACGGGTGCTGGGAAGCGAACTAAGGTCCTCTGCAAGGGCAGTGCATTCTCTGAGCCATCTTTCCAGCCCCTTGGTTTCCATCTTAATTATGCATATGTGGAGAGGAAAGGGAACTTAAGTGAAATAATGTAAAAATTCCTTTCAAAGGCCAGTGAGTTGGCTTGAAGGAGTTTGCATGTGAATATAAGTGCCCCCAGAAGCAGACACATCCGTTATAGGTGATTCTGTGCTGTCTGATGAGAGTTCTTACAACCAATCTCAGATCTTCTGCCAGAGTAGTATTTGCTCTAAAGAGCTGAGTCATCTCTCTAGCCCTTTACATGAAATTTTAAAAAATTGCATATGTGTGTGTGTTTGCCTGTACCACTTGAATGAGGTCAGAAGAGGGTATCAGGTCTCCTGGAACTGGAGTTACAGGCAGTTGTGAACCTGCATGTGAATGCTAGGAATTGAGCCCAAATCCTCTAGAACAGCAAACAGTACTCTTAACCACTGAGCACCTCTCCAACATTAACCATTATGAAATATTTAGAAGAGGTATAAAGGGAACTGAAGTAGGAGAGAAGACTTAGTGGATCCGTTTAATTATGTGTGTCTGCCAAAAAAATATTTGCTAAGGTGTTAGTGTGCCATTGAACTGCAGACTAGTTGGCTACATGCCACCATGTCACAGTACAACCAACAGCCTTCCCCTCCAAATAGCCTTTCATCAAGACTGTGGTAGACAATGCCAGGTCTAAATATTTATGCTGTAAATTTGTTCATTATGGTCCTATAGTTGATGTGTATACTACTCAATTCTTAGACGCTCAAAAATATTTTTGAATTGAAGAATGGGATACTGAAAAAAAATATAAAATATAGAGAATAGATTAGTGAATGTCAAACTGAAATGGCTTTAGGATGCCAAGCAGTAGTGGTGCACACCTTTAATTCCAACACTCAGTAGGCAGAGGCAGGAGGATTTCTGCGTTAAAGGCCAGCCTGGTCTACAGAATGAGTTCCAGGACAACCAGGGCTATACAGAGAAACCCTGTCTCAAAAAAAAAAAAAAAAAAAACAATAAACAAAAATAGAGAAATAGGCTCAAGATTTAATCTCCAGCACTAAAGTATATACATAAAGAAGAGAATGGAGATAAATGTTTATTATAAATAAAGAAAATGTTTTCTAGCAGAATGATAATTAAAAAATAAAACAACAACACTAGAACCCCCCAAACCTCCTTTGATAAATAGCTATAAGTTAATCATTTATGTTACTTAAACCCCAAAGGGTTAAAAAATAAGATAAAGACATATACATGGGAAAATATGCAAATTAGCCAGTCTTCAAAATGAAAGTACATAATAAAAAAATCAAGGATAACTCAAGGTTTAACTTGTCTCTAGAGTTTCTTGTCTTTCATTCTAATAATTCATCTGATTGTATTTTTACTTACCAACTATCATCTGTGCTTCTCTCTTTCTCTATTTGTCTGTCTGTTTATGTGTATGTTCACAAGTGTGCAGGTAAATGTGTGGCCTCAATCTTTGGTATCATCTTCAGAAATGCTGCATACCTCCTTTGAGACACTAGAGCACACTGGTTAGACTGGGGTAGCTAGCCAGCCAGCCCAGGGGCTCCACTTGTCTCTGCCTCCCAAGTGCTGCGAGTCCAAGTGTACACCACCGCCCCCACCATCCCCACCCCCACCCCCCCCGCCCCCACTCCCACCCCTGCCTTCTTTTAACATGGCGTTGGAAAGTAAACTCATGTCCTCCATGCTTTCAGGGCAAGCATTTTACAGTTGTCTCTCCATCCTCCATATTTTATATAATTTTTAAGATTTTGAGACAGGGTCTCACTGTGTAGCCCTTGGCTGTTCTGAGACTTGCTGTAACAGCAGGCAGGCTGTTAAAACTTTGGCAGTTCTCCTGTTTTTTGCCTTCTCTGCTCTTAAGGCCTGTGCCAGCATATCTCTCTGGCTACATACTTTAGATTTTTAAGGTAAGCTGTTAGATCTTCTTTGTCTGATAATTTAGGGCCCCCAGATTTTTGGAAGTGTGGGGTATAGATGAGTATTAGAGTCCCTGCTTTGACTGTGTGGGGCCTCCATTCAATCCCAAGCACACCAAAACCAAGCAGCGTGTAGACACTAGGTGTGCTCATACGTGCTCACAATCCTTCCTGCCAAAGAGTCTGAGGCAGAAGGAGCATTTGAGACCAGTACTTTGAGTCCAGACTGAGCACCATATCCAGACCCTGTTTTAAAATCACATGCTAGAGAGATAGTAAAACATTTAAGAGCCTGTTACTGCTCTTGCTGAGTTCAGTTCCAAGAACCCATGTTGGACAGTTCACAACCTACCTATAACCAGCTCCAGGTGGATCTGATGCCCTTGGCCTCAGTGGGCATTGGTACTCACATGCATATACCCATACACAGACACATACATACAAATAAATAAAAACCACTAAAGGGAGGAAAGTTCCCACAACTTAGAGGATATTGGCTGCGTTTTTCTTTTTCTTTTCTTTTTGGTTTGGTTTGGTTTGGTTTGGTTTTTGGAGACAGGGTTTCTCTGTGTAGCCCTGGCTGTCCTGGAACTCACTCTGTAGACCAGGCTGGCCTCGAATTCAGAAATCCGCCTGCCTCTGCCTCCCAAGTGCTGGGATTACAGGCCGCCGCCCCTGCCGCCGCCGCCGCCCCTGCCACCGCCACTGCCACTGCCACCACTACCACCAGACTTAGCTGGGTTTTTTCAGTGACCACCAAAAATGTTTTGGAGCCAGGCACTCAGGAGGCAGAGGCCAACCTTGTCTATGAAGGATGTGCCAGGATAGCCAGGGCTGTGAAGAGAAACCCTGTCTTGGAAAAAAGTTTTTAAGGAGGTTTTGGTATTAAAAAAAAACAAGTCTAAAGTCTGAAACAGAATCATACAATTACTAATTCCTGGTGAAATCTCCAACACCTAGATATAAGGAGGGGCTTCTCTTAAACTGTATTCTAACCTTATCAGCTATACTTGACTTACTTGCCAATCATTTTTAATATTTCTTTCACTAAAATTTGCTATTACTTAATTAGATTTTGTCTTACTGCTGATAAGCTGGGTTGGATTTTAAAATTGTTTCATATGTTTGTTCCCCCACCAATCTGAATGAATTTAGGCAAGCTGATGAAGAATTCCAGATTCTGGCAAATTCTTGGCGATACTCCAATGCATTTACCAACAGGATATTTTTTGCCATGGTGGATTTTGATGAAGGCTCTGATGTATTTCAGATGGTAAGATGTTTGGTTTCTTCTTTCATACAGGAATAAAGTACAGATAAAGCAAAATATGTTTTTAATGATTACAAGAAGTTAACTAGTAGGGCCAGAGAGCTGGCTACTTGGTTAAGAGCTCTTGTTCATCTTGCAGAGGACTCGGGTTTGGTTCCCAACACCAACACGGTGACTCAGAACCATCCATAGCTACAGTTGCAGGGGGTCTGATACCTTTGTCTAGCTTTCATGGGCACCAGGCATGCATATAGTACACATACATGCATGCAGACAAAATATTCATACACATAAAATAAAAATCTAAAAATATTTTGTAAGAAGTAAAATAGTAATAGTAAAATATGTTAATGTAAGCGCTAAAGTAGTGAACTAAAAGCAAAATATGCCTAAGTTTTTTAAAAGATTGATTTATTTTATTTATATAAACACAGTGTAGCTGTCTTCAGACACACCAGAAGAGGGTATCGGATCCCATTGCAGATGGCTGTCACCCACCATGTGGTTGCTAGGAATTGAACTCAGGACCTCTGGAAGAGCAGACGGTGCTCTTAACCGCTGAGCCATTGCTCAAGCCCCAAAATATGCCTAAGTAAAAACAATAATAACCCATGCCAGCCTAACTATAGTACAGAAATTGGGCAGTAAGCCAGTAATATTCACACAGTTTTGAGTTTGTTGTTTGACAGTCGGTGGTGTAGCATAGACTGTATACAAACTTCCAATCCTTCCTCCATCTCCTAAGTGTTGGGATTATAGGTGTTCATCACCCTTCCTGATAACTTATATATATACATAATACATGCATACATATGTACATTACATACATACTTACGTTCATGTGTGTGTGTGTGTTTGGACGCGTGTATGTATGCGCGTGTGCGCGTGCGTATGTGCGCATATATGTGTAAAGCAAAGGAATTTGTTCAGTGTAGGAAAATAGGTGGTCAGTGATGACACCTTCTACATGATAGTAGTTTAAGCAGAAGAAGTGGGGCAGGAGAAAGAAGTATGTGTAATTAAACAGCCAAGCCAAGGCTATTTGTCTAATCATTGTCTCAGTACTGGTTCATCAACATGGTCAAGCCAAAGTCAACATAGCTTAATGAGATTAAGCTTGTTCCCTGAAATCACCTCTGCTCTAAAATGTAGCTTTATCTTTGGTATAATTATCTTATTTGGGGAAGGGAGTGTTATTGTCCTTCAGGAAATCCCACTTATACATAATCTTATTGTAAATATATAAAGAACAAACCAGGCACAGTAACTTATATGTAAACTCCCAGCATTTGAGAGGTGGCTGTGCTGGAACTCACTATGTAGACCAGGATGACTTCCAACTCACAAAGATCTGCCTGCCTCTGCTTCCCTGGTGCTGGGATTAAAGGTGGCCCCATGCCTGGTTTTTGTTGTGTGAACTCAGTGTATTGCTCAAACAGTCCTTTAACCTGGACTCTGCACATGTTAGTGTCATGACCTTAGTATAACTATGTAAGATAATTTTAGGTGTCGTGAATGTATGCTTTTTTATAGAATATATGAACAACCTAAAATAAACTGGTATGGAAAAGGTGTGATTATTATAGTCACAGATAGCCATGTGTTTGAAAGCATGCTTCATAATTCTCCTTAGACAAATCATTTCAGCTATATAATTATGACCTTCATGTCTATGAAAGCATAAATTTCTATCAGGCATGATGATGCATGCTTTTATTTTTTTATTATAATTTTTTATTTTCTATATTCTCTGTTTACATTCCAAATGATTTTCCCTTTCCCGGTTCCCCCCTCCCCATAAGTTTCCTAAGCCCTCTTCCCTCTGCCTACTCTCCTATCAACCCCCTCCTACTTCTCTGTCCTGGCAATCCCCTACAATGCTGGATCAAGACTTTTCAGAACCAGGGACCTATCCCTCCTTCTTCTTGGGAATGATTTGATATGTGAATTGTGTCTTGGGTATTCAGAGTTTCTGAGCTAATATCCACTTATCAGTGACTGTATTCCATATGTGTTCTTTTGTAATTGGGTTACCTCACTCGATGCATGCTTTTAATCCTAGCACTCAGGAAGGAGACACAGTAGGATTACTGCAAGTTCAAGGTTAGCCTGAATGGCTCAGCAAAAGTCTGTCTCAAAAAAAGGCCTAAATTTAAAAATTATTTTTTGCCACTAGGATTATTTTCTTGGAGGCGGGCTTGGGTATATGATGCCGGGCATGGGTGTGCCGGGCATGCGGTACAGAATGAAAGCAGGGTCAGCAGAATAGAGGATGTGGGTCCTCATCAGGGAGTTTCAAGAAATGAGGACAGTAGGGAGTGAGTGTCTTTAGAGTTTCTAGGACATCTGGAGTGCGAGCTCTGGTTGGTCACTAGTGGTTGCTTGTATGGCCTGGTTTGGCCTTGGGACGCTAGAGAATCAGATGAGGTTGGGAACAGAGCCTCTACTGTTTGTATATTTCTTTTCCTTGATTGCCATGGTGCAGAACCTCATCTTTAGATACTTGCAAAACAGATCTGGAATTCAGGTATAATTGCCTGTATGAGCAAGTGAATTTGTGGATAGAGGATTATATTATTGGCTTTGATGAGTACGTGAACTTCGGATTAGAATGATGCAGAAGATGATCATTCTAAAACAAACTTGAGAAAAGAACTGAGTCGGATCATGCTAAAAGGAGATAGTACTACTCTGCTCCAGTGTCTCCAAGTAGCAATGGTCCAGCATGGGAAAAGCTGAGAAGACAGGTCAGTGTTTTTAAAGATGTCTTCTGCTGGGAGCTACATTTATGCATCTTCTTGTGGCACATTATCATTAGGTGACAATAAATGCTGTGAGATGTTTTTTGTTACAAAAAACGACTATTTTCTTGGTAACTTATGTTTCTATGGACTACTCTTTATTCAGCTAAACATGAATTCAGCTCCAACTTTCATCAACTTTCCTCCGAAAGGAAAACCCAAAAGGGCTGATACGTATGAGTTGCAGGTGCGAGGGTTTTCAGCTGAACAGATTGCCCGGTGGATTGCAGACAGAACTGATGTCAACGTAAGTCTCCCTGCCTTCCACAAAGCAATTTTTTCATTGTCTTTCAATTTTACCTGGGGATTAGAGCTGGTCTTGTATTCATATCATTGAGATGGAATCATTTGGCAGTTCTTAGATGTTATTTCTAGGATATAGTTTAGACTGCTTGATTGGAGTAAAATAGAGGAAAGAGGTATTTTTCCCTGAAATTACATTTTGCCTGCTTTCATTTCACTATTAATTAAAAAATAAATACTTTTTATACATTAACATGTTTTCCTATGTCTTTTCCATTAGATTAGAGTAATAAGACCTCCAAATTATGCTGGACCCCTAATGTTGGGATTGCTTCTGGCTGTTATTGGTGGACTTGTGTATCTGCGAAGAAGCAATATGGAATTCCTCTTTAATAAAACTGGATGGGCTTTTGCGGCTTTGGTAAGTAAATTGAACAAGAAAAATTGATCAAAAAAGAACCTAATAATCTATTTCTTTCTTTTCTTTCATTTTTTGTTTATTTATTTTGGTATAGAATAGAGTTTATTCATGGCAGAAGATGGGAGTTAATGGTGTAGTGGAGGCAGAGAAAGGCAGAGAGAGAGAGAGACAGAGACAGAGAGAGAGAGAGAGAGAGAAAGACAGTAAAGAACTGGAGGCCAGCCATGACCTCATGGAGAGAGGGGGGAGGGGAGGAGAGCCCAAGAGGGGCAGAGAGGTGAGAATGCCAAGAGGCAAGAGCTATAAGAGAGACTCATTTTTTATTTTTATTTATTTTCCTTTGGTTTTTCTGAGGCAGGGTTTCTTTGTGTAGCCTTGGCTGTCCTGGTGCTCAGGCTGTAGACCAGGCTGCCTTTTGAACTTACAGAAATCTACCTGTCTCTGCCTCCTGAGTACTGGGATTAAAGGTGTGCACCACTACTATCTGAATTTTTTGTGATTTTTTTTTTTGAGACAGGGTTTCTCTGTGCAGCCCTGGCTGTCCTGGAACTCACTCTGTAGACCAGGCTGGCCTCAAACTCAGAAATCCACCTGCCTCTGCCTCCCAGAGTGCTGGGATTAAAGGCGTACACCACCACTGCCTGGCATACTATCTGAATTTTATTATTTTTAATTTTACTCATTTCGTATTGGGTTTTATTTATCTTACATGTCTTTGGCCGTTTTTCCTCCTCTTGCAGACCCCTGACACTCCACCTCTCTTCTCTGCCCCACACCCATATCCCTTCCTCCTCCCTTTCTTTTCAGAAAAACGCTGGCTTTATTGAATATCACGGCGCCATGACATAGCAAGTTGCAGTAAGACTAGGCACCTGTTCCTCTATTAAGGCTACAGAAGACAACTCAGCAGGAGGAAAGGGTCCCAAAGGCAGGCAACAGAATCAGAGAAGGCCAGTGCTCCCACTGTTAGGAATTCTCCATAGAGACCAAGCTCTGTGAGGCCCATGCACGCTCCCTGGCTTTGCTTCAGTCTCTGGAAGGCCCAGTGGGCCAAGTTTAGTTGATTCTGTGGGTTTTCTTGTGTCCATGACCCCTCTGGCTCCTACTGTCCTTCCTCTCCTCTTCTACAGGATTCCCCAAGTGTTGCTTAATACTTGGCCATGGGTTTCTGCATCTGTTTCTATCAGTTGCTGGATGAAAGTCTCTCTGATGACAATGGGCTACACACTAATGTATGAATGTAGCAGAATATCATCAGGAATTAGTTCAATGACTTTTTCCCATTCGTGTTTAGTTCTATCCTAGGCCTCTGAGCTCACCAACCTCTGGGTCCCAGCCCTCCAGACAATGTCGGGTGGGCTCCCTCACATGGCATTGGTCTCAAGCTGAACCCGTCATTGGTTGGCCATTCCCACAATTCTGTATCACCTTTACCCCAGAACATCTTATATGCAGAACAACTTGCATGTAGGTCAAAGGTTTATGGCTGGTTTGGTGTCCCAGCACATCCACTGTAAGTCTTGACTCATTAGGGAGATGGCTGGTTTGTGCTCTGTATCCCTCCTTCCTATGAGTCTTAGCTAGGGTCACCCTCATTGAGTCCTGGGAATTTCCATTGCCTTTGGTTTCTGAACCAGGAATTAACTAATTTGGGTTGACTGTTAGCACAGTGACCCCCAGAGACACCCCTTGTCTCCACCTCCCTGAGATTATAAGCACATACTAGTGCATCCAGAATATTCTCTTAGGTTCTGTTAGCTTTCATCTATGTGAAAAGTAGCTTAACTTTTTTGCTATGGTGTGGGGGTAGGGGTGGGTGGTGGGTGTGTGGGCTTAACTTTTTTGCTATGAGGGGGGGTGCGTGCGCGCGCGCTCACACACACACATGAAAAAGAGAGTGCATTCATAGACCAGGGGACAATATTTAGAGTCATTTTTTATTGCTCTCATCTTTCCCCCCAGAGACAGGGTTTCTCTGTGTAGCAGCCCTGGCTAGCCACTTTGGAACTTACTTTGTAGACAAAGCTGGTGTCGAATTCACGGAGATATGGCCATCTCTGCCTCCCCAAGTGTAGGGAATAAAGGCATGAGCTGCCACACCCAACTCCACCTTATTTTTTTAGACAATCTTAAATCAGCTGGCCAGTGAGCTCTTGCGATCTGTCTGCCTCTGTTTTTCAACACAGCATTACAGGGATGTACAGCCATGCCAGGCTTTTAACAAGGGTACTGGGTATTTGGACTCAGGTCCTCTTATTTTTATAGCAAGTACTCTTACCCCCTGAGCTATCTGTTCAGCCCCATTTTTTCCAGCGCATGTACATGCTGGTGCTTATTTATGTAGATGTGTGTGCTCATGTGTGTGGAGGCTGGAAAGTGAATAGGGGATCTGTCCACCTTGTTTCTGTGTTTGCAATTTAGAAGATATCTCGGTGATTTGAGTTAGGTTGGCTAGAGGCCAGAAGAGGGCACAGGATCCCCTAGAGTTACAGGCATTTGTGAACTGCCAGATGGGAGTGCTGGGAATCAAACTTCAGCCCTTTACAAGAGAAGCACATGCTCTTAACTGCTGAGCCTTCTCTGCGGCCACATGCCTTCAGCTTTTTTATATGGATTCTGGGAATTGAACTTAGGTCATTGTCTCTAAAGCGTTTCTATTGCTGTGATAAAACACTCTGACGGAGGCAACTTATAAAAGAAAGCATTTAATTTGGCTTAGCTTCACAGTAGTGGAGTGAAGGAACAGCTGAGAGCTCATATTTCAATCCACAGTCGGGGCAGGCAGTATGCTCGGCATGGCACAAATCTTGTGAGACCTCAAAGCTTACCCCCAGTGACACACGCCTCCAAATCTGACCCGAACAGTTCTACCAACCAATTGTGTACCAACCATTCAAACACGAGAGCTTACAGGTCTGTCATAGTGTTCTATTGCTGTGAAGAGACATCATGGCCATGGCAACTCTTACAAAGGAAAGCATTTAACTGGGGCTGGCTTACAGTTTCAGAGGATTAGTCCATTGTCATCAAGGCAAGAAAAGTCCCCATAGTCATTATCAGCTTCTATCATGTGAGTCTTGGAGATTTCAAACACATTGCGAAGGTTTATGACAAGTACCTTTATATGCCAAGTCATCTCTCTGTGTATTTTGTGTATTTTTATTTTCTGTCTTAAAATGGATTTATCTCCCTCATATTATTAGCATTTCCAAAAGCTTCAAGCAACTGGTTCTGTGTAGAGGGTTTATTTTGTTTTTAGTGTATGTGTTGGGGTATGTGTATGAGTCCAGGTATGTGTAGAGGCCAGACAGGCATTTGATTCCCTACAAGCTGGAATTGTGGCAGTTTGAGCCACGCAACATATGGGTCCTGGCAACCAAACTCAGATCCTCTAGAAGAGGAGCATGCATTTTTAACCACTGAGCCATCACCCGAGCTCCACTTTACAGTTCTTTTGAAAATATCTTTCAGATATATTTCCAGTATTCAATTTTGAAACTATTCTGTTTAATAATTATAGTTTAAAATCCCTTTAGAAGTGATGTTAAATTGTGATCCTTGTGGTAAAATATAAATTTTAATAAATCATTTATTTGAAAAATAAAAACAAAAAATAAAAATGTCATGCGTTTTCTGAATGGATAAGTGTTCTCATGTACCTAGTAACCTAATCACTGTGAGGTAGCTAAGCCATGAGTATTCCATTATTTTTGTTTTCTAGTGTTTTGTGCTTGCTATGACATCTGGCCAAATGTGGAACCATATAAGAGGACCACCATATGCTCATAAGAATCCCCATACAGGACACGTGGTAAGGAAAGTTTGGATTTTATTTGCATTGGATACTAAAGTTAATGGAATGATGATTACTATGTGAAGCCAGTGCTGGCATATATAGCAAGTAGATACAGTCTTGGCTCTTTAATCTTTGTTAATGAGCTTCAGGTACAATTAGAACATACAGTGCTCCAAAGTGGAGCATTCTTTAGTCCATTTATTGAGCTCTTTTGATAGGATGGCTAAGTCTCAAACTAAAGATTAGAGTCATGTATCTGATTATCTGTTGTTTGTAGACACTGTGCTAAGTACTATCAGATATGGTTGATCGATTGGGAAAATGTGCTATCATGTCTGCATTGTTTCACCTTGTAGGGTTTTTTTTTTCAAGATTTATTTATTATTATATCTAGATACACTGTTGCTGTGCTCAGACACACCAGAAGAGGGCATCACATCCCATTACGAATGATTGTGAGCCACCTTGTGGTTGTTGGGATTTGAACTCAGGACATCTGGAAGATCAGTCAGTGCTCTTAACACTGAGACGTCTCTCCAGCCCTACCTTGTAGTTTTATACACTTGAATATTGTTTTTCTCATATTTTTTTGTGAAATATATAGTATAAATGCAAAGAAAAGACAAGTACATAAATACAGAAGTAGCTTTTAATAACCTCTCATAGTATGCTACATGCTTACAGAGAAAGTGAGTTGATAATTATCTAAGGCTTAACATCATATTTTAGGATTACAACACTACAATTCATTGTATAATGTAAAGATCGCATTTGTTTTCTCCTCCCAGAATTATATCCACGGGAGCAGCCAGGCCCAGTTCGTAGCTGAAACCCACATCGTTCTTCTCTTCAGTATCCTTTCACAATAAGTCTTTATTGTTGCATAAAAATGTGCCCATTTTCTTACAATCTTTTTCTCTGTACAGCGTTTGGTAGGAGCTGCTAACCTAATACAGGCATAATATTCTTTGGAAACTCTGTTGGCGCCGGGCCATGGTGGCGCACGCCTGTAATCCCAGCACTCTGGGAGACAGAGGCAGGTGGAAGAAGAAGCTTGTCCCATGTACCTGGAATGGAAGTACATATCTTTAATCCAAGCACTTGGAAGACAGAGGCAGGCAGATCTCTGTAAGCTCAAAGCCAACCTGGTTTATATATCACAGGCCACTCAGTGCTACACAGTAAGACCCTGTTTCAATGAAAGAAAACAAACCAACACCAAAACCTCATATTGATCCTCTCAAAAGAATTAAGGTTGAAAATGTGATAGTACTTAGCACAGTATAAAATCAGTTTTATAAGGTAAAACGTTCTTCTAAGAAATCCTACCTATAGCCAGGCAGTGGTGGTGCACATCCGCAATCCCAGCACTCTGGGAGGCAGAGGCAGGTGGATTTCTGAGTTCGAGGCCAGCCTGGTCTACAGAGTGAGTTCCAAGACAGCCAGGGCTACACAGAGAAACCCTGTCTTGAAAAAACCAAATCCAAAAAAAAAAAAAAGAAAGAAAGAAAGAAAGAAAGAAAGAAAGAAAGAAAGAAAGAAAGAAAGAAAGACATCCTACCTATATATAAAATGAGATTTTTGGATATCACATCTTGAACACAGCAATTTTCTAATTCCATACACACTAAAAAATACTAAGTAGTTATCACCAACACCCCTGAAAAGGACATCCTTGAAATATGCACTATTTAAGACAATAGCAATGTACTTTTATATGGAAAATAATGTCAGATATTTAACAATTAAACTCTCAAGCAGAAATTATTACTCAGCTATACAATTTTGTCATATTCTAATGAAAAAAGGAAGAGTCCCCCATGTGGAATAACCTTATACTTATTTATTTTGATAACAGCAACTATATAAATCAAAATGGAAATAACTACAGCAAAGAAGAACATCACGGGCTGAAGAGATAGCTCAGTGGTTAAGAGCACTAACTGCTCTTCCAGAGGTTCAGAGTTCAAATCCTAGCAACCACATTGTGGCTCACAACCATCCATAATGAGATCTGATGCACTCTTCTGGTGTGTCTGAAAACAGCTACACTTATATATAATAAGTAAATCTTTAAAGAAAAGAAGAAGAATATCACATGGTTGAATAATAAGCAGTATCAATGTTTTGTTTTTGTGTTTTTTGGTTTTTTTTCCGAGACAGGGTTTCTCTGTGTAGCTCTGGCTGTCCTGGAACTCACCCTGTAGACCAGAACTCAGAAATCTACCTGCCTCTACCTCCTGGCAGCAGTATCAATGTTTAAAGAAGAAAGTTTGTTCAAGCAGAAAAGAGGCCATCACCTGTACTTTGTGAATACTAGTAATTGTCAAGCATTCTGAGTTAATTATACATATTGTAAGGTACTGCCTATGGGTATAATCATGTGGTACGAGAGAAAGAGGTGTTCTGATGACTATATATACTTCTTCATTACCATCTTAAATGCTCTCTTCAATAACTTTATTAAGAATGACTGCCAGCGTGGTGGCGCATGCCTGTAATCCCAGACCCAGCACTCTGGGAGGCAGAGGCAGGTGGATTTCTGAGTTCGAGGCCAGCCTGGTCTACAGAGTGAGTTCCAGGACAGCCAGGGCTATGCAGAGACACCCTGTCTCGAAAAAACCAAATCAAAAAAAAAAAAAAGAATGACTGCCCATGTTCCATGTTTGTAGTTAATTTAATTAGTTAGCTTTTAATTAATTTAACTTAATTAGTGTATATGTGTGTGTGTGTAGGTACCCTATTTGTGTTATAGATGTGTAGAGGTCAGAAGACAAGTTGCAGGAATTGGTTCTTCGGTTCTACCCTTCTACTGTGTTGGTCCCAGAGATCTAAGTTAAATTGTCACAGTGGCTGGCAGGCACACACTCTCCAGCCCACTGCTTTTTTTCTGTTTCTCCATGTGGCACTTTATATGTAGGTTTTCTCTGAAAAGTGCCAGGAACTGACATTGGGGTCTTATGCATGCTAGGCCAGGGCTATACTACTGATATTAAATATTATACTATATAATTACAAAGTAAAGTTTCTTTTTAATTTTTGATTTCTTTGAGACAGGATTTCTCTGTATAGCCCCAGCTGTCCTGGAACTCTCTCTACAGACCAGGCTGGCCTCTGTTCCCCCACCCCATCAAAGGTGTGCACTACCATCAGCTGGCCTAATGTTTCATTTTAAATACCACCTAAACCTTACCTTTCTTCTAAACCCTGTCAGTTCTATTTTAGCTTTATTAAAAAGACACGTGCTGGGCGGTGGTGGCGCATGCCTTTAATCCCAGCACTTGGGAGGTAGAAGCAGGTGGATTTTTGAATTTGAGGCCAGCCTGGTCTACACTGTGAGTTCCAGGACAGCCAGAGTTACACAGAGAAACCCTGTCCTGGGGGGGGGGGGGGGACATGCCATGTTTCTATTATTTGTAGACTTCCATACATCAGTGAGCTCATGAACCTGGCCTGGTCAGGTCAGCCTTAAGGTTTGAGGAAGACATAAGTAAATCTTTACAGTTAATAATATTGTAAACATATAAGAGTATTTGTTTGGGTTACTACTTGATGGTTTATAAATTCATGTTAATTTTCTTCATGAGAAACTGGGAATAGGAAAATGGTTTGTCTTTTGTGACTACATGAATTTCTCCTTAAACATTTTTTCTAAGATGGTGGGGTTACCTTAGGTATGGTGCTTTTATGTGAAGCTGCTACCTCTGACATGGATATTGGGAAGCGAAGGAGTAAGTCGCATGCTACAGTGTTTCAATTCAGCGTTTAATACAGAAAGAAAGAACCTTACCTAATCACCTTCCCTTTATAGATAGGGGGAAAAGAAACTGAAACTCCTAGGAAGCATTTTCTATGTTATTCCACCAGGAACAACTAATGGTTTTAATATAATCTATTTCTTCCCACTTTTTTGTTCTGTTGATTTTCTTTTGTTTTGAGATAAGCGCTGTTATGTGGCCACGCTGAGCTGGGCCTCTCAAGCCTCCTGTCTCAGCCTCTGTGCTCCCCATCTCTTCCCCTCAGAAGAACATCTTGTTGTTGGGTTTTTTTTTTTTTGAGACAAGGTCTGTATATATCTATAGATAGATAGATAGATAGATAGATAGATAGATAGATAGATAGATAGATAGATAGATAATACATATCAGCTTCAAACTGGTTATGTACCTGAGGCTGACCTTGAATTTATGATCCTCCTGTCTCCACCTTCAGGTACTAGGATTACAGATAGTGCCATTATAAAAACTGGATGTGTGAGAGCCAGACTTGATGGCAGGAGGGTAAGGTAGGAGTATCACAAGTTCATTGGTCTATAAAATGAGATAGAAGCCAGCAAGACTACAACTTAGTTAAGACCCTGTCTCAAAATAAAAAAGTAATAAGAGGACTGAAGGAACGTACAACTGTGTGGTGTAGAGTCTTGCATAACAAGTACTAGAATCTAGATTCCATCACCAATATCCCAAAAGGAAACAAAAAACCTGTGAGCAGGCTTGGGAATATAGCTCTGTTATAAATTGCTTCTCATAAATGGGCACACACATGACAGACCTGTCTCAAGGAAACAAATAGTCACACATTTTTATTGTTTCTAAAAGATGCCTACAATATAACTTGTTAGGACAATTTCTGGGATTTTGTTAAAATGTTAGGTTATTCATTATATATTCATTATATATATCCAGATAACCTAATACTTATTTTCTGTAAAAAAGATGAATATATTGTATTTCTGATTTAACAGATAATTTTTGCCAGGCATAGGTGATACACACCTATAATCTAAACACTGAGGAGGCAAGTTCATATCAGAGTGGGGGGAGGTCATAATGAGACCCTGCCCACAAAAATAATTTTAAAAAAACTCTCATTATGAGAATATATCTATTAACTATTTAATAAATAATATATTGTGATGTTTTTATTTTCTAGATTTAAAGTATTTTTATTATTTCATGTTTATGTGTATATGTATATATGTATGTACATATATTATGTATCTTAGGGTTTCATTGCAACTTTTATGAAAGACAATTACTTGGGGCTGGTGTAGTTTCATAGATTCAGTCTGTTATCATGGCAGGAAGCATGACAGCAGACATGGTACTGGAGAAGCAGAGAGTTCTACATCTTGATCCATAGGCAGCAGAAAGGGACTGATTGTGCAGGCAGCCAGGAGGAGGCTCTGATTCCACACTGGATGGAGCTTGAGCATTAAACAATCTCAAAGCCCACCCCCACGGTGACACACCTATTCCAGCATCTCTTAATACTGCCACTTCCCATGAGCCAAGCATTCAGACACATGAGTCTATGGGGGACAAACCTATTCAAACCACCACCATAGTGTGTGTGTGTGTGTGTGTGTGTGTGTGTGTGTGTGTGTGTGTGTGTATGTGTGTATGCATGCGCGCCACACCATGCATGTTGAGGTCAGAGGACAGCTTGAAGGCATCTCTTCTCCTCCTGTGTGGATCCTGGGGATCTAGCTCAGACAGGCTTGGCAGCAAGCACTTTTTCTTACCGAACCACCTTGCTGGCCCAATCATGATTTGTTTGGATCACCCTTTCAGTATTTCTCATTTGGAAAATACCATCTAAATACAGTCTCGTATGAATTTAGTATAAAACACTGTAGCAGAATATATTGAAGTTGTCATAATTTCATCTAGTTCTTGGATTCTCTTTTTTTTTTTAATATAGTCCTACTATATAGCCCTAGCTGGCTTGGAATTTGCTATGTAGAGAGGGCATGCTTGCATTTGAACTCACCACGTAGCTTGGGCTGTACTCTAAGTACTGCCTTTAAACTACACCTCCTGAGTACTGAATTACATGTGTACTCCAGCACACCTGGCCGGTTTTCTTTAAGACTTATTTTTACAATGCTTTATTATCTGTGCATCTGTCTGTCTGGGTATGGGTATGTGCATGTGAGTATAGGTAGGTACCCTTGAAGACCAGAAGTGTTAGATCTCTCCTGGAATTGGGCTTACAGGTACTTGTGAGCTTCCTGAGAGGGGTGCTTGGAAGTGAACTTGTGTCCTCTATAAGAATAGTCACACTTGGAACTGCTGAGCCGTCTCTCCAGCTCCATACTTGGCCTTTTTGTCTTCTGGAGATGCTTTCATATAGGCCAAGAGGATCTCACACTTAGTACCTAGTCCAAGCTGGCCTTGAACACTTGATATTTGTACCTCTTCTTCTCAACTACTGGGATCACAGATAGGAGACTGGTTTTTAGCATTAAACTATAGAAGGCTGTGATGCTTTGAATTTTTTTGTTTTTATCTTTCAAGATAGGGTCTTGCTATATAATCCTGGTTAGTCTGAAACTTGCTTTGTAGACTGCCCTGGCTTTTTATTTGCTTCAATCCTGCTGCCTCTGCTACATGAGTTCTAGGATTATAGGCACAGTGTGATATATTTAAGGAAATGTATTGTTTTATACAGTTGAATTGCACTGGTATATAAGTAAATTGACTCAATTGCATTGTAGTGGAGTAAGCTTACAAGCAACAAACTCTGCAAGATTAAAAAGTGGAGATGAGGACTGAAGAGATGGCTCAGCAGTTAAGAGCACTGACTGCTCTTCCCAGAAGTCCTGAGTTCAAATCCCAGCTACCACATGGTGGCTCACAACCATCTGAAATGGGATCCAATGCCCTCTTGTGGGGTGTCTGAAAATGGCTACAATCGATGTATTCACATACATAAAATAAATAATTTTTTTTTTACATGGAGATGAACGCTGGGCAGTGGTGGCACAAACCTTTAACCCTAGCACTCTAGGAGGCAGAGGCAAGCAGGTCTCTGAGAGTCTAAAGCCAGCCTGGCCTACGTAGTGAGTTCCAGGACAGCCAGAGCGACACAGAAATGCTGTCTTAAGGGGGGGGGAGATGAGGTGGGAGTGACTCTTTATGATGTGCCTTACTTTCTTCCAGGCCTCCTTCCTCTCTTCCTCCTAACCTTTGTTTTCAGAACCTATATTAAAATGATAAACCCCTCGCTCCCCAAATGGAGCTTAAGTCTGTTGGAAAGCTGCCTCTTAGTATGTTTTCCTCTTCGGAAGTGTACAGCCTACACTGCAGATGGACACTGCAGGTGGCTTGTCAGGGGCAACCTGATGACTTTACTTTTTTTTTCCTCACAGTGATGTGTATTGCTGGGATTGGACTTGTTGTGTTATTCTTCAGTTGGATGCTTTCTATCTTTCGATCAAAATACCATGGCTATCCATACAGGTATATTCTTATTTTACCTACACTTAAAATGATTAGAGTTACTATTGCTTTATAATAGTTTATTGCTTTTTATGCCTTCATTTTGAAAAGTCTCCTGGTTTCCTCTTGCTTTCCTATTTTCTTTTGGGTTTGCAACAGGATCTCATCTACCCCAGACTATCCATGAACTCCTGACCCTCCTGCCTCTATCACCTAAGTTCTGGGCTTACACTATTATACTGTGTTATGGAGGTCATTATACTTGAGTGTGCATTCTCTAGGTTAGTGTTTTGAGATAGGGTCTCACTATGTATCTCTTACTGGCTTAGAACTCATGTAGCCCAGACTTCCCTTGAACTGGGCAGCAGTGCTTCTGCATCCCAAGTGCTGGAACTAACGGCATGCATGTCTCCTGCCTGGTTTGTGTGGTCGCTCCCTCTCCCGCTCTCATTTGAGATAGGGTCTCACTATATAGATGAGGCTGAATTCCAACTCATGGAGATCTGCCTGCCTCGGACTCCCCGTGCTAACACTAATGGTGTGCACCCCACAGCTATCTGCTAATTTCTTTTATGGAATTTCGAGGAGTTTAGCTGGTGCGGGGGTGGTTTGGTTTGTTTTTCTTCTCTTTTTTTCTTTTTTCTTTATTTGGGGGGGGGGGGGATGAGACAGGGTTTCTCTATGTAGCCGTGTCCTGGAACTCACTCTGTAGACCAGACCTTGAACTCAGAAATCAGCCCGCCTCTGCCTCCCAAGTGCCTGGATTAAAGGTGTACGCCACCGCCGCCTGTTTTGTTTTTCTTTTTTCTTTTTTCTTTTCTTTTTTTTGTTTTTTTGTTTTTTTGTTTTTTGTTTTTTCAAGACAGGGTTTCTCTGTATAGCCCCGGCTGTCCTGGAACTCACTCTGTAGACCAGGTTGGCCTCGAACATCAGAAATCCACCAGGGCTACACAGAGAAACACTGTCTCGACAAACAAACAACAGCAACAAAAAAGATCCAGCTTGAGTTACAAGTGCTTCCCAGCACCATGTCATGTCAAGGTGGCTCACAGCCACCTGTGTAACTCCAGCTCCAGGGTGTCTAATGCCTCTGGCCTGTGAGGGAACCTGCCCTCATGTGCATGTATTCACAAACAGACACATACACATAATTCAAGTTAATAAAAAGAAACCTAAAAAAAAAACCAAAAAAGGAAACAGCTAGTTTCAAATATTTATAAAGTTTATAGAGATCCCAGTGGCTAGGAGAGGAAATTTTATATGTATGTATGTATGTATGTATGTATGTATGTGTAGCACATACATACCTAGTACCCACAGAGGTCAGAAGGAGGGTTTTGAAACCTCTGGAACTAGAGTTACCAATGGTTGTAAGCTGCCATGTGGGTGCTGGGAATTGAACCTGAGTCTTCTGTGACAGTTGTATATGCTGTTGACTACTGAGCCATTATTCCAGCTTCCATACTCTATGTTTTAATACATGTAATCCTATGGTATTGCAGACCTATAATCCCAGTAATCAAGATACAGCCAGGATCAAATCTGGATTGTCTTTAGCTATATAATGAATCAGAGCTGTCTTCAAGCTCATTATATGTTTGAGCTCATTATATGAGACAAAAGAAGTCTACTGGGTCTTTCTGTGTTTCTCACTTTTTGTTTTTGATATTCAGGTCATGCTACATATATTAAAATCAACATACTATGTATTTATAAAATGTCAGACTTAGTTGGGCATGATGGCGTATTGCTTTAATTCCTTCACTTAGGAATCGAGGCAGGCAGATCTCTTTGAGTTTGGGGTCAGCCTGGTCTACAAAGCAAGTTCAGGTCAGCCAGGGCTGTTACACAAAAAAATCCTGTCTCTTAAAAACAACCGAAAAAATAAAAGAAGTAAAGCCTTCCTATCTCCTCTCTTCCCACATGTTCCCAGCTAGCCTGTCTCTCTCCTTCTGTCCTCCTCTGCCCACCCCTTTCCCTTCCCCAAGCCCCCCACAATAAACCTGCTTTTATACTAAAAAAGAGTAAAACTTAGTTTTCTTTCAGAGACTAACGTGCTGATATATATTTTGTTTCAGCTTTCTGATGAGTTAAAGAGGATTCCAGAGAAACATTGACACTGGTAATGGAAACTGAAAAATAGAAACTATTTGGTGTTTGAAGAATGCAACTCACATTTTATATTACCTCTTTTTGTCAAGTGATCTAAATAGTTAATCATTTAACCAAAGATGTGTAGTGCCTTAACAAGCAGTTGTAAGATCATGAAGTATTTGGAATTGCTCCTCTTAACCTTCCCTTCCCAGTGAACTTATGAAACATTTGGTTTTTGTAGAATTAAGTACTTTATAAAAATTAAAACTACTACTTCATTTTACTTAGAGCCAAACTCAAAACTGCTATAGTTAACTTTCAGTCATGTGATTTTATCTAAGGTTGGGGATGGGAGGTTCTGAGCAGGAATTCCCACCTCTGCCTTTTGCAAACAACTGCACCTGGAAGCCGTTGTTCTTTTTCCTTTTCTGTGCTTCTCCTTTCTCCTTTCCTCCTGGGCCAAGCTGTCATATGCACCGTGTGATCTGAAAATGGGCTGTGGAGCCTTTGGAAGAACACATGTCTTCCTGTGTCTTTCTGGCTGAAATCAGCTACATGTGCCTCCTTTTACACATTAAAAAGTACCTCTAACTAAAGACTATGATTTGTGCATGGGTGTGCTGTAACTACCTTGTACATGGAAAGATTTCTCATTCATTCTGTTTCTAGTTTTATTTAAGTGGCCCTTCTCTAATAATAATAGTTTGTTGCTAAAAATCAGTATAACTTATAAATGGTCTCAAATGTTTAAGTTACACATTGTCATTGATTTCATATATACCTAACAGAAAATAAGCTGAGTTGTGTTCATGGAAAGGACTCTTCTTTGAATGAGAAAACAAAATCGTGAAATATTGATTTGTTGCCTAGGTACAGAAATGAAATGGTTTACCAGGCTGTGGTAGACAGAGGCTGAGCTCTGTGAGTTTGTGGTCAGCCTGGGCTACATAGTGAGACCCTGTCTCCAGGGGAAAAGACAAAAAAGGAAGGAAGAAAGTAATGTTTTCAAGCTGACACTGTGGCTAGCAGGAGTCACTCCAATCCCAATGCCTTAGGAAAAAAGGAAGATTTCGTGAAACCTGGTCTATGTATTTTCTATCTTCTTTTGGTAAGGACTGTTCCTTGAAACCTGGTCTTTTGTTTTTGAAAACACGTGTTCCGTAAAACATGGGCTGTTTTTTTAAATAAGTGTTTCTTGAAACCTAGTGCGGCTCTTGTTTTCATTTGGTTTTTATTTGTGTGCCGGTTTTCTACACGGACTGTTTCCTGAAACCTGCCTTTGAGACAACGCTAGCTGGCCTTCCCTCTCAGAGGGCGGGAGAGCCACCCCCCTCCGGCTCACATTCATCCTTGTGGCTCAGCTTCTCCAGAGCTGCGGCTGCAGGCATGTGCCACCATCAACTGTAATCGGAGTTTGCTCTCACTTGAGCTTTTTATTTACCCCATAAATTAGAGATACAAAGAATGGTGACAGGCACCTGCCTCTGCTCTCAGCTGTCCTGCTGGCTGAAGTAGAATCCACGAAGTCCAAGAACTTGAGACAGTCTGGCATCATACTAACACCTCATCTCAAAAAATATGTCAGAAAATAAAACTATCAAGGGATTATCTTTGAATTTTATCTTTTCTTCCTGGAAGTGAAGGGAATAACCATATATGCTAACCAGTTTTCCATGAGGAATATTTAAATCGTGGTTATAATGTGGCTGACTCTGGCTTTCCCCATAGCTATAAAGAGTAATCTGAAATGCCACTGTTAATAAGTGTAGGCATGGAGTGGAGCTCAGTGGGAGAGCACTTACACGGCGGTAAGAGCACTTAGAAGGCTGCGGGTCCAAAGTCTAGGAATGTAACTGAAAAGTGGAAAGACATATTAGAAATATTACATTTAAAATATAGACATGGATATGTGACTGAGTTGATACACTGCTTGCCTAGCATACATGAAGCCATGGGTTCAATCCACAGCATCACATAAGCCAGGTATGCTAGCACATATGTGTAATACCAGTTCACTCAGGAGACAGAGACAGGAAAATCAGAAGTTCAACCTCATCCTTGAGTATATAGCAAGTTTAAGGCCAACCTGAGCTACATAAGACTCTATCCCAGAGACAAAACACACAAACAAACAAGAAAAAAAAAACAAGAAAAGATACTGTGACTATTCCCTGCTATTGACCATGCAATAGCCTTCTCATGTAATAGAGGTTTATGGAAAGAGATGGACATAATTGGCCCAGAAAAAGTGTTTTGGGTGGGCTGTTGTTGTTGCTACAAATTTGATGATTAGGAGGATACAGTTGATCGATGTTCCTTGTAAATTGAGTGATTAATTCCTTATCTGCTATTCTTGTACTTGTCTCTGCCAAATGAGTTTACGCTGTGATTCTTAGGAAACTGGTGTGAAGACTTATAAAGTTGAACTGGGCAGCACTCCTACTGTGTAACCTCCAGCTGCTGGTGCCTCCCGGTCAGTGTTTTGTGTGTTTTCTCCTTGTTAAAGAGCACCATTCTTCAGTACACAGAAAGGGTTGCTCTGGCTAAAATCTGTGGAAAGCAGATTTTCTCGTTTAAAATAGTGTTACTTTTGTGGAAATTTTAAATTTAGCTTTTATCTGAAGTGCCTTAAGTAGATTCTTAATTTACTTTTCTAGTACTGGTTTTAATATAATTCATTATGTATTTTTAATATACTGTTCAAAATGATACATTATTATAGCAAAGATAACCAAATGTCTGGCTTACTGCTTCCTCTCAATAAACTTTTACTATCTAAATTACATGTCTTTTGTTCTCTATTGTCACTTCTTTTCTGTTACGATTATAAAATACCCTGAATCAAGCAACTTAAGGGAGACACGATCCGTTTTTGGCTCAAAGATGGAAAAGAATATATCTAGAGAACACAAGGCAGCTGGAGCTTGAAGCCCTCAGGCCGTCAGGAAGCAGGAGAATAAGACCAGTGGTGTACTCTAGCAAGCCTCTCTAAAAGGTTCCACAACCTCCCAAACACTATCACCAGCTAGCAGATGAGCCTATGAAGGTATTTCATGTTCAAACCACAGCACCTTTCTACAGAGGGGTCGATATGAAATATCAACAGGGAATTCTTAGATTAGAATATTCTATCTTAAATACTTAATTAAATTTGCCCAATTTTTGTACTGTCCTGAAACAGTGCATTTCATATAACAATTCTGTTCATCACCTCTAGATTAAGATAAACTCTTCTGCTGGGTGTGGTGGCAAATACCCTGTATTCCAGCAGCGCTGGGAAGTAGAGCCAGGCAGATCTCTATGAGTTAGTTGGAGGCCACCCTGTTCTACATAGTACTCCCAGGCCAACCAAGGCTATTGTGAGATCCCCTCTCTCTAAATTACAAACCGGTTCCCCTGGGCAGTGGTGTCACATGCCTGTAATCCCAGCACTTGGGAGACAGAGGCAGGCAGATTTCTGAGTTTGAGACCATCCTGGTCTACAGAGTGAGTTCTAAGACAGCCAGGGCTATACAGAAAAACCCTGTCTGGGGGGAGGGGGAGGGTGGGAACAAGTCGGGCAGTGGTGACGCATGCCTGTAAGCCCAGCACTCTGGGAGGCAGAGGCAGGTGGATTTCTGAGTTCAAGGACAGCCTTGTCTACAGTGTGAGTTCCAGGACAGCCAGGACTATACAGAGAAACCCTGTCTTGAAAAAACTAAAAATCCAAAAAGAAAAGGAAAAAAAAAAAAACCAAATCTAAAAAACAAACAAAAAAAAACAAAAAATAAAATAAAATTTTATATATATAACAGGTTCTCAACCTGTGTGTGGTGACCCCTTTAGGGATCTAATGATCTTTTCACAGAGGTTAGATAAGACCATCAGAAAATACAGATATTTACATTATGATTCATAACAGTACCAATTACAGTTATAAAGTAGCAATGATCTTAATTTTATGGTTGGAGGACGGTCACTACAACATGAGGAACTGTATTAAAGGGCTGCAGCTTTAAGAACACTGAGCACCACTGGACTAGAACCACTGGAGCATAGTGGTTTTCTTGGTTGGCTATAATAGTAATCTCTAAATGAAATGTTGGATTAAATCAACTGGAATACAGGAACACTGTGTTGGTGCATGCCTTTAATCTGTGCACTCTGAGAGACAGGCAGATCTCTGTGAGTTTCAATCAAGCCAGCCTGGTCTGCAAAGTGAGTTCCAATATAGCCAGGACTTTTGCGCCAAAAAAAAAAAAACAAAAAAAAAAAACAAAAAAAAAACAAAAAAAAACCTGTCTTAAAAAACCCTAAATCCTGAATTATATTTATTTTAAATTTAGACACATGTATCTTTAATAGTTTACATAGTAGGACAGCAGGAAAGAACTAAAGGATCTTTGTGGAAGGTCACCTTCAGCCACATAGTGAGTAGGAAGCCACTCAGACTACAGAAGAGCTTGCCTCAAAAAGAAATCATTAAAATGTTTTTTAGAAAGGCTGTGCTTCTATATCTGCTATTTAGGTCTTCTGACATGGGCCCTGCCCATTCTGAGCAAGGGTGAGCTCAGTGTTGACACAGTGTCCTCATAGTATTGAAAGCCAAGGCCAAAAAGAAGTTAGATCTGCTTAAATTAGTACCTTCACCTGCACTGCTGAAGAAACCCTGCCCTAGAAAAATGAAGCAATTCACTGAAGGTTATTCCAAGGAAATGCTTACAGGTTTCCCATTTTGCTGAAAATACCCTAGGGATTATATTTCACTTGCAGATGCAAATTGCTCTCTGGAGACCATAGTCCACCTTGATTGCTTCCTGACAGATTTCTGGAGAAGTCCTAATGAAAAAGGCATTGCCCAGGAGACCCTGAATCAAGCAGGTGCCCTAAGGAGGGAGTTTTGATTGACACCCTTTAGTCTGAACGTAGAATGTAGGTGAGGAGAGACACTCTTGCCAGTACTAACCTAGAGAAGCTTCCGAACTTTCTGCAGAAGTGTCTCATAAACTATGTGTTCTCTTATTCCTTTATGAAATTAAAAAGTTAAAATATCAGTGTGAACTGGCATGGTGGGACAGACAGCACCAGTAATCCCAGCGCTTAGGAGGCAGAGAAAAGCTGGAGGCTCGGGAATTCAAAGTTAGACTCTGCTGCATGGTTTGAGGCTAACTTAGGCTACGTGAGTCTGTCTCAACAAAACAAAGGGCTGGAGAGATGGCTCAGCAGTTAAGAGCACCGACTGTTATTCCGAAGGTCCTGAGTTCAAATGCCAGCAACCACATGGTGGCTCACAACCATCCATAACAACATCTGATACCTCTTCTGGAGTGTCTGAAGACAGCTACATTGTACTTACATATAATAAATAAATAAATCTTAAAAAAGCAAACCTTCCAATGCTTATCACCAACTGAAATAGAATACCACTCAAAATGAAACCAAGCATAGTGATAACATGCCTTTAGTTTCAGTGCTCAGAAGGCCAAGACAGGTGGATCTTGTGAGTATGTAACCCTGGTTCACACTGTTGCAGGCCAGCCTGTGAGACCCTGCCTCAAAATACCCAGGAATTTTACATGTGTTTGTAAAGAAACCCTGACTTGACTTGGAAAATTCTTTTTTTTTTCCCCTGAGATAGGGTTTCTCTGTGTAGCCCTGGCTGTCCTGGAACTCACTCTGTAGACCAGGCTGGCCTGGAACTCAGAAATCTGCCTGCCTCTGCCTCCCAAGTGCTGGGATTAAAGGTGTGTGCCACCACCGCCCTGCAGACTCAGGAAATTCTTAACTGTGGAAAATACTGTCAATGCTCATGAAATACTAGTATTTTGAGGGCTGGAGAGATGGCTCTATGTTCAAGAGCACTTGTTCTTGCAGAGTACCCAGGTTCACTTGCCAGCACTCAACCTACTTCCAGGGGATCCAATGACTTCTGACATCCAAAGGCACCAGGCACACACATGGTGCACATATACATACATGCAGGCAAATCATTCATACATGTAAGATTTAAAACTTAAAATCAGCATTAGACAGACATAATAAATAGTATATGCCTGTAATCCCAGCAGTTGGGAGCTTGAGGCACAAGGATGAGGATCTTATCTCAAAAAAACAAAAACAGCCAATAATCCCAGCACTGCAGAGGCAGTTGCAGCAGGATCTGAAATTGGAGGCCACACCCAGCTATATAGCAAGTTCTAGGCCAGCTGGGAATACAGGTGGTCCTGTCTCAAAAAAAAAAAAAAAAAGTCGGCTGTGATGGTGCACACCTGTACTTCTACCAGTTAGGGCTTATCACCCAAAGAAGCTGGATTTCAAGGTCAGCCTGCAGTATTTGAGGCACATAGCTAATTGAAGGCAAGCCTGGGCTACATTAGACACTCTTGATTATAAAGACAATCTGTTTTAAAGAACAATTTCCATATAATCCAGCAATTTAATTTCTAGGTCTATACCCCCAAAAACTAAAAATAGGATTTTGAGCAATTGTACTCCAATGTATGCACAGCACTATTCATAATAGCTGAAAGGCAGAAGCAAGCTCAATTTCTACCAATAAATGAATGGGAAAATACAGTGTTACTCAACCATAAAAACAAGTGTTGTGATCATAAAAAGAGAAAGAGGTGTAAGAATATGTTCTATGGGCATGTGGGTGAAGGGGGGTCTCAGCAGGCCCATACTGAGGCATCCCTTCCCCTGAGGGATCAGACCCACAAAGGTATAGCATAGGAGGCGGGCCATGACCATGTGGACAGAGGGGAGAAGGGAGGGGAGAAAGGAAGAGCACAAGAGACAAGAGGGAGGGAGGAAGGGAGGGAGGGAGGGAGGGGGAGAGGGAGAGGGGGAGAGAGAGGGAGAGGGAGAGGGAGAGGGAGAGGGAGAGGGAGAGGGAGAGGGAGAGGGAGAGGGAGAGGGAGAGGGAGAGGGAGAGAGAGAGAGAGAGAGAGAGAAGCAGCCCCTTTTATAGTGGGCCAGACCTACCAGGCTGTTGCCAGGTAACTGTGAGGCGGAGCTTAGACAGGATCCTCACAACAAGGACATTCCAAGGTGGTTGTAGTGGCTTGCCTGCAGTGCCAACTCCTCAGAATGCTGAGACAGAAGGATCACTTGAACCCAAGAATGTGAGAGCAGCCTGATGAAATATAAGATTCCATCCCTAAGAAAGGGGCAGAAGGAGAGATTTTAACATTTGCAACGCGTTACTGAGCCTTAGGATATGATAATAAATGAAATAATCCAGCCACAGAAAGACAAACCCTGATCACACATATATAAGGTGTGTACAATACTGGAGTTTGCAGTGACAGAAAACAAATTGGATGCAAAGCTGGAGTGGGTAGCTGGGGGTTGTTGAATGGTGTGTAGTTTCAGTTTTGAAAGGCAGAAGGAATTCTGGCCCCAAGGTTTAGTTCACAGAGAACTTGCCTAACATACACAAGGCCCTGATGCTTATCACCTAGGCACCATCAAGTTGCAGGGGATGCAGTTCAGTGGTACAGCTTTTGTCTAAATTCAGTCACACACTTCCAGTCCCAGCACTCAAGACTTAAGGGCAAGAGAACCAGGAGTTCCAGGCCATGACTAGCTACATAGCAAGTTGGGACAGCCTGAGACCCTGATTCAGAAAGCAAAAGCAAAATAGACATGGTGGTGCTTGTCCCAGCACTTGGGAGGCAGAGGAGATCTCTCTGAGTTTGGGACCATCCTGGTACACAGAGTGAATTCCAGGATATAGTGTGACCATGTCTCAAAAAACATAGGAACAAACAGTTGTCTTCTGAAAATCGATTGCAAGGGGTGGCCTGGCACAGATGAACTACTCAGACTACACACACTGGGCACCTTGGCTCACATCTGTAATTCCAGCCCTCAAGACACCAAGGCAGGAGGATCACAGGTTCATGGACTACCTAGGTGATATAGCTTGATCCTGAGGGTAGGGGGATACATTTTTTAGCTGTGAGGAGGCCAGGCAGATTACCATGGAGGATATTAAGTCACATTGACTTCTTCAACTCCATCCCACCTTGAAGCTTCTAAAAAAAATGGTTTACACACACACACACACACACACACACTCAACACACACTCTCTCTCTCTCTCTCTCTCTCTCTCACACACACACACACACACACACACACACACACACAAGTTAAAGCCATGCATGGGACAAGCACCACCATGTCTATTTTGCTTTTGCTTTCTGAATCAGTGGTACAAGTTCAAGGCCAAACTAGGCTCCACAGTGAGAAGATCCTGTCTCAAAAAAACAAACAAACAAACAACAACAACAACAAAAAAAAGCAGTGGCAAAAAGGTTAAGAGGCTGGAAAGAAGGCTTAGCCCTTGTCACTCTTGACCTGGGTTCAATTTGTAGTTTTCACACAGCAGCTCACGAGTATCTAGAAGGCCAACCCCACTGGATCCAGTGTTCACTTCTGGCCTCTGGGAGCTCCAAGCATGGCGGGGATGCACAGACATACTGCTGGCAGAATACCCATACTCATATCTTAAAAGCAAGATTTTTACAAGTTAATTGTACTATTTTTCTAATTATGATTATGGGGTGAGTGCAGGTCTCTGCAGAGCCCAGCAGTGTTACATCTCCTCAGAACTGGAGTTTCAAGTGGTTTTGAGTCAGCTGATGTGGGTGCTGAAAACTGAACTTAGATCTTCTAGAAGAGTAGCATATTATGTCACCCTAACTGCTGAGCCTTGTCTACAGCCCCTAAAATTAGATCAATGAAATAAAAGTAATTTAATTAAAACAAAACCCAAAAGATTACAATAGTAACAGTTATGGAGTTTGGGTTTTCCTTTTTGTTTCTCAGAGTTTTTTGTTGTTTTTGTTGTTTTTGATTCCTGTAGCCCCATGCTGGCCTTGAATCCCCAACTCTCCTGCCTCTTCTTGCCACATACACACACATGCCTGCCAAGTTACAGGCATGTACACTAGACTCAGTTTATCTAGTGGTGTGGCTTGAACCCAGGGCTTAATGCATTCTAGACAAGTACTGGACTAAGTGAACTAAATCCATACCCCAGAAACATTAAGCTGTGCTTTTGTTGTTGCTGCTGTTGTTATTGGTTTTGGTTTTTTGGTTTTTAATTATTTTTTTTGCCTTTCTTTTTTTTTTAAGATTTATTTATTATTATATGTAAATACACTGTAGCTGTCTTCAGACACACCAGAAGAGGGCGTCAGATCTTTAGGGACAGTTGTGAGCCACCATGTGGTTGCTGGGATTTGAACTCAGGACCTTCAGAAGAGCAGTCAGTGCTCTTAACCGCTGAGCCATCTCTCCAGCTCCCGAGAAATGTAGCATTTAAGCACTTTTTTTTTTAATTTGGTTTTTCGAGACAGGGTTTCTCTGTGTAGCCCTGGCTGTCCTGGAACTCAAAGTCTGTAGACCAGGCTGGCCTCGAACTCAGAAATTCGCCTGCCTGGGATTACAGGCTTGTGCCACCACAAAAGGCTTGCCTTTCGTTTTGAAATGAGGTCTTGTGCAGCCTTCGCTGGCCTCAGACACAGAATGTTGAGAGGGCTCACCTTGAAAAACACTCTTTTCCATGTGAGTATATTTCAGAAATAATGTCTTACAACCTTCTGTTACTTTTTTTACATTTTATTTTGTATTTTGAGACAAGGTTTCTTTCTCTGTGCAGCCTTGGCTATCCTGGTACTTGCTCTTGAGACTGGCCTTGTACTCACAGAGATCTGCCTGCCTCTGCCTCTCTATTGTTGGGATTAAAGCCATGTGCCAGTATTGCCTAGCTCTATTATTTTCTCCATAGATTTTAATTGCAGTATCTGTGTTCTGATCATCTCGCCTCGGTCTCTCCATCAGTGGGTCACAAGTGTATGCCCAGCTTATATAAGGCTGGGAATCAAACCCAGGATCTTGTGCACAGTAGGTAAGAACTCTCCCAAGTCAGCTACACCCGTAGTACTCCAGCCCCTTTTGTTAAATTTTGAAACAAAAATCAATCTGAATTACCCAGGCAAGATTTGAACTTCAGACTCTCCTTTCTTAGCATCTCAAGTAGTTGAGATCACCAGGCTTAGCTGCAAAAGAGATTTTCTAAATCCTGATGCCTGGGTTACAAACCAGTATGGGCTCATTTCCACTGACAGGAATTTATGTTTGATCTTTTGCTTACTTATTTACTTTGAGGCTTTTTCCCCCCTGGAGCTGAGGACCAAACCCAGGAACTTGTGCTTGCTAGGCAAGCACTCTACCACTGAGCTAAATCCCTGACCCCATGAGGGTTTTTT
This sequence comes from Apodemus sylvaticus, assembly GCF_947179515.1. Taxonomy (NCBI): domain Eukaryota; kingdom Metazoa; phylum Chordata; class Mammalia; order Rodentia; family Muridae; genus Apodemus; species Apodemus sylvaticus. The sequence continues at coordinate 65,910,687 of NC_067495.1, read as the reverse complement.
TTTAAAAAAAAACAAAAACAAAAACAAAAACAAAAAAAAAGAAAAACAAAAAGAACAGGTTTTTATATAGTCCCAGTTGGTCTCAAACTCAATACCTAGTCAATGGATGACCTTTAGCCCCTGACCCTTCTTCCTTCACATCTCAAGTGCTAGTATTACAGATGTGTACCAATACAATTGCCATGTTTTTTTGACCTTTTTTATATGAGCCCTGAAACTAAGATTACAGATATCTCAAAAGGACATGCATGGTATGTCCTCACTTATAAGTGGATATTAGCCATAAACATACAGGTACCATGTTACACTCCACAAACCCAAAGAAGTTAAACAAGAAAGAAGGCCCAGGCAAGGATGCTTGAATCTCACTTAAAAGGGGGAATAAAACAGTCAGAAGGGGCAGATGGAGGGAAGAAACTGCATGGGAGAGGGGATGGAGAGAAGAATGAGGGAGGGGTCAGGATCAGGTGTGGGGAAGGACAGGAGAGATGGCTAGTTGGCCATGAGAATGAATGGAAATCTGCAACTGATGGGGGTGAGGAGGTGGGGAGCACCTCCAGATTAAGACAGAGACCTAGGACAAGGGAGGTGCCCAAGAATCAATGTGGGTGGCCTTAGCTGTGACTCACTTCATTGGGATTATGGAACCAAAAGAGGCCACCTCCTGTAGCCAGGCAAGAACCCCAGTGGAGTGATAGGGACACCAATCCACCCACAAAATTTTCCACCCCAAACTTATCCTGTCTACAAGAAATGCAGGGACAGGGGATGGAGCAGAGACTGAGGGAGTAGCCAACAAACAGCTGGTCCAACTTGAGACCATCCCATGGGCAAGCACCAGTCCCTGACACTATCAATGAAACTTTTTATGCTTGCAGACAGGAGCATGTTTTTCTCTGAGAAGCTCCACCCAGCAGCTGACTCAGACAGATCCAGACATCCACAGCCAAAAAGTGGGTGAAGCTTGGGGACTTTTATGGAAGAATAGGAGGAAGGATTGAGACACTGAAGGGGATAGGAACTCCACAGGAAGACCAACCGAGTCAACTGACCTGGATCCTTGGTGTTCTCAGAGTCTGAACCCCCCAAAGAATATGTATGGGCTGGACCCAGGCCTCCCTGCTCATATATAGCCAATGTGCAGCTTGGTCTTCATGTGGGTCCTGAACAATGGGATCAGGGGTGATCCCAAAAGCTGCTGCCTGTCTGTGGAATATGTTCTTCTAACTGGGCTGCCTTGTCTGGCCTCAGTGGGAGAGGATGCGCCTAGCCTCACAGAGACTTGGAGTGACAGAGTGGGGGTGATACCCAGGGGCTCCCACCCTCTCAGAAGAGAAGCAGAGGGAGAATATGGGAAGGATTGTAGGATGGGGGCTGGAAGAAGCAGTGCGTGGGATGTAAAGTGAATAAGTAAAAAAAAAAAAAATAACAACAAAGAAAAAAAAACTACAGCCAATTGGATCGCCTTTAACCCCAGCATTTGGGAGGCAAAGGCAAGCAGATCTCTGGGAGTTCGAGGCCAGCCTAGTCTAGCTTCAGGATAGCAGGGCTACATAGTGAGACCCTGCCTCAGACAACCACAACAAAAAAGAATTACCCACAGTTAATCCAAAGACAATCTGCCAAAAGTTTTGCATAAGTAATTCTATTATTAAAATTTGAAAATTAAAGACAAAGAGTGGCTCATGGTACAGATGTCAGGAGATGGTCTTCAGGTTCTTTTTGGGTGACAATTTAAGGACATTCTGTTAAAAGTTAAACCACCTGCAAGATGAGTGATGATTAGAATATTCTGTTCTTTCAGTGCTCTCGATGGACCAGTGAGCAGAGATAGCCTCAGAATGCAGAATGACGCCGGTGAGTTTGTAGACCTGTACGTGCCATTGAAATGCTTATCAAGCAACCACATCATTGCTGCCAAGGACCATGTGTCCTTCCAGATAAATGTGGCTGAGGTTGACAGAGGCACAGGACGGTTTAATGGCCAGTTTAAAACCTACGGTATCTGCGGGGCCATTCTCAGGATGGGTGAGTCAGATGATTCTAATCTCCGATTGACTAAGGTTGATGGAATTGTCTCAAAGAACGTTTGAGCAGGAGAAATCGGGAATAATTTGCTATAAATAAAACTTATAAGTACCTGTGACAAAAAAAGAATATTCCAATAAATGTTTTGTTATAATGACTTCCACCTGAGGGAAAGGACTCACAGAAATGAGTTTCTATTGGTTCCACCAAGTATCCAGGTTCAGAACAAACTCATTTTGTCTGAACCCACCAGCTTCTTCACTGCACTTGAGTTAATGTAAAAATCGTTGTGGCATCTGCTTCTTATGCTAATCGCTACACACAAGATGTGGAAATCATATCCAGTTTATGGCTCTGCAATTACTACCAACAGAACCTGGGTACAACATGTATGCTAGCAACAACTATATTAGTTTTGCTCACTGGTGATGGAAAAAGTCTTGGCCCAAAGCAAGCACTCTAAATATTTATTCAATAATCACTGAATAAGGAAAAGCTTTAAAAAAAAAAATAGTGCCACAGTCAGGCATAGTAGCATATACCAGTAATCCCAACACTTGGGAAGTGGAGACAGGAAGATTATAAATTCAAAGTTATTCTGGGCTATACAATGAATTCAAGGTTGGCCTGTGTTACACGAGAACCTCAGTAGCTATATATAATTGACATGCAGCAATATGTGACTCATCAGTTAAGAGCAATTGCTGAATAAATAAATATACTAGGAATGCACTAAGCCGGGCGGTGGTGGCGCACGCCTGTAATCCCAGCACTCTGGGAGGCAGAGGCAGGCAGATTTCTGAGTTCAAGGCCAGCCTGGTCTATAGAGTGAGTTCCAGGACAGCCAGGGCCACACAGAGAAACCCTGTCTCGAAAAAATCAAGTCCAAAAAACCAGAAGAAGAAGAAGAGGAGGAGGAGGAGGAGGAGGAGGAGGAAGAGGAGGAGGAGGAGGAAGAAGAAGAAGAAGAAGAAGAAGAAGAAGAAGAAGAAGAAGAAGAAGAAGAAGAAGAAGAAGAAGAAGAAGAAACATAAGTAACAGAAACCAAGCTTACTTGGCATCATCAGAACGCAATTTTTCCACCATAGCAAGTCCTGGATATACCATCACACCAGAAAAGTATGACTCACATCTAAAATCACTTCTCATTATGATAATAGAGGACTTTAAGGACATAAATAACTCCCTTAAAGAAATACAGGAGAACACAGGTAAGCAGCTAGAAGCCCTTATAGAGGAAACAAAAAATCTCTTAAAGAATTACAGGAAAACACAATCAAACAGGCGAAGGAAATGAATAAAACCATCCAGGATTGGGCTGGAGAGATGTCTCAGTGGTTAAGAGCACTGACTGCTCTTCTGAAGGTCCTGAGTTCAAATCCCAGCAAACACATGGTGGCTCACAACCATCCATAATGAGATCTGATGCACCTCTTCTGGGGTATCTGAAGATAGCTACAGTGTACTTACATATAATAAATAAATAAATCTTTTTTTAAAAAAAATCCAGGATCTAAAAATGGAACTAGAAACAATAAAGAAATCACAAAGGGAGATAACTCTGGAGCTAGAAAACCTAGGAAAGAGATCAGGAGTCATAGATGCAAGCATCACCAACAGAATACAAGAGATAGAAGAGAGAATCTCAGGTGCTGAAGATACCACAGAAAACATTGACACAACAGTCAAAGCAAAAAGCATCCAGGAAATCCAGGACACAATGAGAAGACCAAACCCAAGGATAATTGGTATAGAAGAGAGTGAAGATAATCAACTTAAAGGGTCAGTAAATATCTTCAATAAAATTATAGAAGAAAACTTCTCTAACCTAGAGAAAGAGAGGTCCATGAACATACAAGAAGCCTACAGAACTCCAAATAGACTGGACCAGAAAAGAAATTCCTCCCGTCACATAATAATCAAAACCCCAAATGCACTAAACAAAGAAAGAATATTATAAGCAGTAAGTGGAAAAGGGCAAGTAACTTATAAAGACAGACCTATCAGAATTACACCAGACTTCTCACCAGAGACCATGAAAGCTAGAAGATCCTGGGCAGAGCTCATGCAGACTCTAAGAAAACACAAATGCCAGCCCAGACTACTATACCCAGCAAAACTCTCAATCATCATAGATGGAGAAACCAAGATATTCCATGATAAAACCAAATTTACACAATATCTGTCCACAAATCCAGCCCTACAAAGGATAATAGATGGAAAATGCCAACACAAGAAGGGAAACTACACACTAGAAAAAGCATGTCCAATATTGTACAATCCATATACACTTTCTGCTTGTTTGTTTGTGACAGTGTCTTGCTGTGTACCACATAATGGCCTTGAAATCATGCTTCTCTTATCCTAGCCTCTCTATTAGTAGGATTGTTTGATTTTTTACACTATACTATGGTTTTCAGAACAGCTTACATATTTCAAAATTATTTATACAGCCAAAAGAAACATAGACAATTTATTTGGGAGGTGGCTTGTTAGAGAACAGCAAAGAGTGAGACTGAATGTTTTGCTGGATAGTCATAATTATTGTATCAATTTTGAAGAAGATGACCTTATAAGTTACTCTTTTTCTGAGATGGATGTTTTTCAAAATCATCACAGCCAATGAACCAGAATCTTACCCTCACCTAATGTCTGTGCCACCCTCCAAGCAGAACCATTGTTCATTGAAACAGTTGATGAATGACTTCATGGATAGACCATCCTAATACACACACCATTTCTAAATGAATGTAATCTGTTCCTTGTGGGCTGGGAATTATGACAATCACTCAAGTTGAATAGCTTTGACCATAGCAGGAAATCTGTATTCAAATAATTTCTTCATGATTATTTAATTCATTCCTTGGTGCAGCAGAACTGTCAACTCTTAGGTAAAATCCTTTGGTGATATGAGGGACATTGAAGTACAGCATTATCACAATGAACTCCAATGTCTAAAAATTGTTCTTATTTTGGGTTTGTATCAAGTAAGAGCCAATATTTTAAGCTCTACTAAAAACAAAACAAACAAAAAAGAAGACTTTATCTTGTTATGTTCATTTAATAACATGTCCATCATTTTTATGGTTGGTATAAAATTATATATTGTGTTGAATATAATTTAAAAAAAAAAGACATATCTCACCATCAAGAGCCAGATGACACCACTACAGGGCCTACAGAAATCAGTAGGGCAGTAAGGGGACACCACAGACAACTGTTTCAGAATTCTCCATGATTTGTTGGCGCACCCATCTATCTCTGTGCTAACCCCAAGATGATTTACTCACCATGGATTCATTCTCAGCCTCCAAATCATTCAGTTTACACACCCCAGCTGCCGTGATTTCTGGGTGCCTTGCTTTGCCACCTAGATTACAGAGCCAGTATGCCAGTCTCTGTACAGTGATTGAAATGCCATTAAATCTATAGAGGAATTTAGAGGGAAATCAACATCTTAACTTCTTTGCATTTCCAATCCATGAATACATTATATGGCTTTGTCCAAAAGGTCTTTAATATTCCTCAGCAATGCTTGTTATTTTAAATGTGTGGACTTTGTACATGTGCCATATGTCTTGATGTTATTGCTATTGTTTTAATTTCAGTTTCCAATTATTTCATTGCTTGCAAAGAGAAATATCAATCTAACAATGCACCTAAGCTTTGTAAATTTGTTAATTAAAAAATTTAAAGACTGTTTTAGACTTTACATTAATAAATTACACAAAAAAAGAAAAAGAAAGAAGAAATCTGCTTGTCTCTGCCTCTCAAGTTAACCTGCCTCTTAGTAACCTGGGATTAAAGGCATGTGCCACCACTACCCTGTTCTCTCTCTCTCTCTCTCTCTCTCTCTCTCTCTCTCTCTCTCTCTTATTTTAAGACAGGGTTTCTCTGTAACCCTGCCTGTCCTGGATCTTGCTCTGTAGATCAGGCTGCCCTGGAACCCAGAGATCTACCTACCTCTGCTTCCTAAGTGCTAGGATTAAAGGTATGTGGTACCACCACCCAGAAAATTATCCAGTTTTCAGAAAAATTGATGAGGTATGTAGAGAAACAAGAAAGATGACGACATGATTAAGAACATATATCGTTCTTGCAGGGGACCTAAGGGAAGTTCCCAGCACTCGATCTCTTCTGGCCTGCACGGGTCATGTCTGACTGTACATAAACACAGACACAATCCTACTGGAAATTAAAATTAACAATAAATCTTTTTTAAAATTTGTTTACTTTTATATGCATTGATAGATTTGCCTGCATGTCTATCTGTCTGTCTGTAATTATGTCAGATCCTCTGGAACTGGAACTGTAGACAGTTGTGGGCTCCCATGTAGATTCTGGGAATCAAACCCTGGTCCTCTGGAAGAGCAGCCAGTGCTCTTAATTGCTGAGCTGTCTCTCCAGCTCCCATACAAATAAATCTTAAACAAAGAAAAAAAAATCAAGAAAGTCTGGTCTGCTTGCAGGAAGTAAATGATATAAGGTTGGACAAGATGACAGCTAAGTAGTCACCTCCCCACAAGCACACCAAAGTAAGCAGCTAGCCACACACATGTTTACCTTCATAGGAGCTAAGTAAACCAGGTGAGAGGACAGAGTGTCTCTGTCTGTTCTAAAATGAAAAGACACGTTGAAGAAAGCAAAAAGTCACTTGTGTTGTTTTTCCCCTAACTCCAAAGAGCCCACCCTGGAGACACAGGACTGAGCCCCTGGGACTGTGGGAAGCAAGCTTAGAGGGTATTTTAGTAGTCTGGGATTGTATTTGGTTTGGTTTAAGTATACTCTTCTTTCTAATAATGTACTTGGCAGCCAAGCTCGCTCATTTTCATGTACTTTGCAAAGACACTCTTCTCTGAACAATGCACCTAGTAACCTGTTGGCAATGCACTGATCCAACTAACTACACACCCCATACTCCAAATGATTTCTCCTTTCCTAATGACCATCAAGGTTGGACAGTTTCTATTCCAACATATTCCCTTTTTGACCAGGCGCAGTTTGTGTATATATGTCCAAGATCAAACCTGAACTAGTTTGGGATACATGCATGATAAGACAAAACTGTATGCTCGGGCTGGAGAGATGGCTCAGCAGTTAAGAGCACTGACTGCTCTTCTGAAGGTCCTGAGTTCAAATCCCAGCAACCACATGGTGGCTCACAGCCAGCAGTAATGAGATCTGACGCCTTCTTCTGGAGTGTCCGAAGACAGCTACCATGTACTTACATATAATAAAACTGTATGCTCAAGTGAACCTTTAAAGAGAATCCCCTATTTACCCTTATCATGACCATGCATAACTGAACAAACATGTGATTGAAATCAGATGTATAATGGGAAGGGACATAAGTAGTGAGCAAAGACTGACATAATCTAAGCCTATCAATCAAATAGAATACCACACAAACTGTATTCATAGCAACCAACCCCCACCTTTTTTTGAGTCAGAGCCTGGCTATCATTATGTAGACCAGGCTACCTTCAAACTCAAAAAGATGTGCTTGATTCTGCCTCCTAACTCTGAAATTAAAGATATGAGTCACTATGCCTAGCTACAAACTCCTTTGCTGGAACTCCATAAAAGGTAGCCACAAATGGTAATAGAGGTTCTTTGGTATCTTCAGTGTAACACCCCCTGTCCCTTGCAGCCATTCTGATCTTTTCTATAGCGTTGCTTTAAATAAAGTTCCCTTGGTACGTTTCCAACTATGTGTGGGATTTTATTTTATTTATTTTATTCTTGAATAAGAGACCAAGTATCTGGGAACATTAGATCCCAAACACTGGAAACTGGCAATAAAAAGTAGCCACCATCCCCTCTCACCCACCACTGGCACAGGTGGTCACATGACTCCACTTACTAAGAGCACATAGAGTGAGCACCCCACTTTGCCTTGGATTGAAATGCCAGAAATGGAGTAAGGCCGTGGGCTCCTCGGAACAAGGAGGAAACGAGGGAAAGGGAGATTTATCTCCATTTCTCCTTCGCTGACTTAAGTGTTTCTTCTCCTGTTACCTTTCCCTTTCTCAGGCATTACAACATTAAAAATTGGTTTCAGGAGATGGATCAATGGTGACAGCCAAGCAGCAGCTACTTCATGTATAGAAATGAGGGACCCAAGTCTTGTACCAAAGTGGGTGTGGGAAGAAAGAAAGAAGACACATGTTCCCTTTGTGCAGAGCTCTTTTCAAGACTTTTTTTTGTTTTGTTTTGTTTTGTTTTGTTTTGTTCTAGATTTTTTTTTTTTGAGACAGGGTTTCTCTGTATAGCCCTGGCTGTCCTGGAACTCAACTCTGTAGATCAGGCTGGCCTCAAACTCAGAAATCCGCCTGCCTCTGCCTCCTGAGCGCTGGGATTTAAAGGTGTGCACCACCACTGCCCAGCTTTTTCCTGACTTTTAATTGTTTTGTGGGTAGCATGCCCCTTGGCGGTTTCCTAACATTGAAACATTCTATCCTGCAGGGAAACTCCTTAAAATGGGAAGCAAGCAACTCAACAGGGTTTCCCAGAAGTCCCTGAAACTGACCAGATTCACTAGGCCCTCTCTGTACCCAAGAGTGAATAATGAAGACTGCTGAGAGTCGCTCTCAGACAAGCCAAGGTGCCTGGAAGAAGCAAAGACTAGCCAAACAGCTTGAAAAGAAGCCTCGACCAAAAAAGCCAAGCTTCAAAGAAGGCACTGAGACCAGCCAAGTAGCCTGAAAGAAGCAGAGAGGAGCCAAGTAGCCTGAAATAAAAAAAAAAAAAGGCAGGGAGCAGCCAAGCTGCCCGGAAGAGGTGTCGACCAACTGAGCCATCTGGAAAGGATATTGTCCAACCTGTTGAACCACCTGCAGTGTGCTCCAGGTTCCCAGCTTTTGTGAGTTTTCTCCCAAGACTGGGTGGGCTGTGGTGATGCAGCTGTCCTTGAGTCATGTTTGCTCCTATAAGTATTCTCTCACTCATATTTTGGCAAATACCCCAGGAAAACTCATTGGTTCACCAAGTTAGACTTGGGTGGTATCTGTACTTTGGTATGCCATGGGTTCCTGGTCTGGAGTGTGTAGACATATGTGTGATAAGTCTCTCCAGGAAAAGTTTGTGACACAACATGGAAAAAAAGATGGTAAGACCTGATGCAGCAGGGCAGTGGTGGTGCACGCCTATAATCCCAGCACTCTGGGAGGCAAAGGCAGGCAGATTTCTGAGTTTGAGGCCAGCCTGGTCTACAGAGTGAGTTCCAGGACAGCCAAGGCTACACAGAGAAACCTTGTCTCAAGAAAAAAAAAAGACCTGTCACCTAGAAGAATGAGAAGGCCCAGGAAATAGGGCAGACATCACAGATGAGCATGTAGAGAGCCCAGGGGTGGACATCGGGGTGTACTCCTCTATCACTCTCCACCTTTCTTTTTTGGGGGCCCTAAAGTCAGGGCTTCTTTGTGTAGCACACTGTCCTGGAACTCACTCTATAGACCAGACTGGCCTTGAACTCAGAAATGTGCCAGCCTTTGCCTCCTGAGTACTGCCACAACTAACCTGACTGGCTATCAGGATTTGTATCTCTCTCCTCCTCCAAGTCCTTGGATTACAGGCACAGGACAACTGTACATGGTTTTTAAATTGTGTGGACTCACACTGCATGGATTCTGCATTCAACTCACTATATAGCCTAGGGGAACTTGAACTTCTGACTCTTCTGCCTTCTCCTATGTATTGGGAATCTAAACCAGCAAACCATAGAGATACTTGCATGTCAGGTTGGGCCATCATGCTCACTTGACTTTTATGTGGATACTAGGGATTTGAACTCTGGTCCTCCTGCTTGCACAGCAAGCACTCTACCTACTGAACCATTTTGCCACACACAACTATATATTTAATTAGCCACAAAAAAAGAAAAAGAAAAAAGAAACTTTGTCTTATGCAAGACTATGGGTGGGATTGGATATCTGTATTTTAAATAAAATGAGCCAGGCACAGACAGACCAGTTCTGCATGATCTCATACACATATGTTTTGTTGAACCCACATAGAAGGGGTTGCCAGAGGCAGAGGAAAGTAATGATGTATGCTTGGGGGAAAGGCCAATCAACCAAAGAAATCCTGTTATAGAGTCAGTGAGATGACTCAGTGGGTAAAAGTGCTTCTATGTGTAAGGCTCATAACCTCAATTTGATTCCTGAAATGCACATAAAAGTGGAAGGCTGATGGCACAAAGTTGTTTTCTGATCTCCATATCTGTACTGAGGCACATGTAGCACCCTTCCTCAGCAAAACACACGCGCGCGCGCGCGCGCGCGCGCACGCACACACACACAAACCTTAAGAATAATAATCAAAGAATGTGTGAATCAACGTGAGACAGGAAAGAGGAGGATAGTTGGGAGAGGCTGAGGGAGGAAAGGGAGAAGGTAAAGTACTGTGAAGTGGAAACATCTGGTTTAATTGGAAAGTTAGTTTGTTAAATGATGTTTTGCTGGGACACAACAGGTGAAAGAATGTTTTGATATAGCAAACACATGAAAGGACACTTGAAGGAGTATAAATATGACCCCACAGACAGTGGGAGCTAGAACTTTGGTTTGCTTTGCTCCATCTCACTATTGCTAACAATATGCATGTATTGGTCCACCTGACATTGTAATTGCTGAACTTCACTTGTGGTGAGAGAAACTCACCAAAGAACTTCTCCTGAGGTTCCTGTAGCTTCTTGCTCCTTCCTTGGCCTTGAGGTTTCTTCAGAACTGAACTGTGACTGCTGATTCGTGCGTGGTGTCTGCCAAGAGGACTGGCCTGCAGCCACTGATTTGGATTTGGTGTTTGCTATGGAGCTCAACTTCTGATATCCTGACAATAAAGATTGGACTCGTCCCCAAAGAACTATTTCTAAATAGGTCCACTTTCTCCAAATCCTAATAACTTTTCTTTTCCACTACCTCTGGTGGGGAGGGAGCTAGAGGAGAAGGAATGCTCATTAAAGTAGGTTGAGGGCCTAGAGAGATGACTCAGCAGTTAAGAGCACTGGCTGCTCTTCCAGAGGTCCTGAGTTCTTTTTATATATATATGTATATATATATATATATATATATATATATATATATATATATATATATCTTTTCTCCACCCATTCTCCAATCACCTCCCTCCTTTTTCTCTGTCCTGGTACTCCCCTACAATGCTAGATCAAGCCTTTCCAGGATCAGGACCCTCTCCTTACTTCTTCATGGGAGTCATTTGTTATGCTAATTGTGCCTTGGGTATTCAGAGCTTCTAGGCTAATTAATATCCACTTATCAGAGATTGCATTCCATGTGTATTCTTTTGTGATTGGGTTACCTCACTTAGGATGATATTTTCCAGTTCCAAACATTTGCCTAAAAATTTCATGAATTCATGTTTTTAATTGCTGAGTAGTATTCCATTGTGTAAATATACCACATTTTCTGTATCCATTCCTCCATTGAGGGACATCTGGGTTCTTTCCAGCTTCTGGCTATTATAAATAAGGCTGCTATGAACATAATGGAGCATGAGTCCTTATTGCATGCCGGGGAATCCTTTGGGTATATGCCCAGGTGAGGTATTCTCAACAGTAAAAGAATTTCTGGGGGACTCAGTATTCTAGACCTCAAGCAATACTACAGAGCAATAGTGTTAAAAACTGCATGGTATTGGCACAGTGATAGGCAAGTGGACCAATGGAATAGAATTGAAGGCCCAGAAATGAATCCACACACCTATGGCCATTTGATCGTCGACAAAGGAGCAGAAAACATCCAGTGGAAAAAAGATAGCCTTTTCAACAAATGGTGCTGGTTCAACTGGAGGTCAGCATGTAGAAGAATGCGAATTGATCCATTCTTATCTCCTTGTACTAAGCTCAACTCCAAGTGGATCAAGGACCTCCACATAAAACCAGACACACTGAAACTAATAGAAAAGAAACTGGGGAAGACCCTTAAGCACATGGGCACAGGGGAAAAGTTCTTGAACAGAACACCAATAGCTTATGCTTTAAGATCAAGAATTGACATATGGGACCTCATAAAATTACAAAGTTTCTGTAAGGCAAAGGACACTTTCAAAAGGACAAAACGGCAACCAACAAATTGGGAAAAGATCTTCATCAACCCTACATCCGATAGAGGGCTAATATCCAATATATACAAAGAACTCAAGAAGTTAGACCCCAGGGAACCAAATAATCATAGTAAAAAAAAATGGGGTATAGATCTAAACAAAGAATTTTCACCTGAAGTAATTTGGATGGCCAAGAAGCACCTTAAGAAATGCTCAACATCATTAGTCATTAGGGAAATGCTAATCAAAACAGCCCTGAGATTTCACCTCACACCAGTCATAATGGCTAAGGTTAAAAACTCAGGAGACAGCAGGTGTTGGCAAGGATGTGGAGAAAAAGGAACACTCCTCCACTGCTGGTGGGATTGCAAGATGGTACAACCACTATGGAAATCAGTCTGGCAGTTCCTCAGAAAACTGGACATGAAACTTCCGGAGGTCCTGAGTTCAATTCCCAGCAACCACATAGTGGCTCACAACCATCCGTAACAAGATCTGGCACCCTCTTCTGATGTGTCTGAAGACAGTTGCAGTATATTCATATAGATGAAATAAATAAATCTTTTTTTAAAAAGTAAGTTGAGAAAATTGTATGCCTTCATAATCCAGCTACTTAAAAGCTCAAATCCAGCCTGAGCAGCTCAGAAAGACCCTGTCTCAGAGTAAAATGCAAAGAGTGGGCAAAAGGTCCTAAGCTCAATAGCTAGTACTGAAAACCATAAACAATAAAGGTATGGTGGGTGGTATACTCATATCATCCCAGGATTTAGGAGACTAAGGCAGGAACTTTTTAAAAGATTATATTTATCTATTTATGCACATGCTTGTGTATGTATATGTACAGGGACATACATATGTATACATGTGGAGGCCAGAGTACAACTTGAAGGAGTTACCTCTTGTTTGACCATGTTGGTCCAGAGGTTGACTCAGGTTGTTAGGTTGGATGATAAGAGTCCTAATATATTGAGCCATTTCACTGGCTCTCAAAAAGGTTCTTTTGTTTGTTTGTTTGTTTGTTTGTTTGTTTTTGAGACAGGGTTTCTCTGTGTAGCCCTGGCTGTCCTGGAACTCACTCTGTAGATCAGGCTGGCCTCGAACTCAGAAACCTGCCTGCCCCTGCCTCCCAAGTGCTGTGATTAAAGGGGTGCACCACCACTGCCCAGCTAAGGTTCTGGTTTTTTTTTTTAGATTTATTTATTATTGTATGTGAGTACACTGTAGCTATCTTCAGACACTCCAGAAGAGGACATCAGATCTCATTACAGATGGTTGTGAGCCACCATGTGGTTGCTGGGATTTGAACTCAGGACCTTCAGAAGAGCAGTCAGTGCTCTTAACCACTGAGCCATCTCTCCTGTCCCAGAAAGGTTCTTTAAATCAACTGTTTTAATAATATTCAGAAAAGCTGGAAATGGTGATGCAGACCTGTAATACTCAAGAGGCTGAGGCAGGAGGATCCCTAGTCTAAGGCCAGCTTCAATAGTGTGAGTTTAAAAGCATTCTTAATTACATAGTGAGTCTGAGGCCAGGTTGGGCTACAGGAAATCCTATTTCAAAGGCAAACAAAAATGCGTTCAGTAGTTTGATGTGGTGCAAGTTTGGCCTCAGCATTTGGGAGGCAGGGTCAAAAGGAGTACAGTTTTTAAGGCCATCCTGGGTTACATAGTGAGATCCTGTCTCAAAAAGTTTTACAGAAAACATGTCAAGCTGAGCAGAGTGGCACATGTATTTAATCCCAGCACCCAGGAGACAGAAGCAGCAGACCTCTGTGAGGTAAAGGACAGCCTGGGTTACATAGTGAGTTATATAGGCCATTCTTGGTTATAGTGTTAACTGTCTCAAAAAATAAAAATAAGGGGACTAGAGAGATTGTGCATTGCTAAAGACATTTGCTGTCCCTTCAGAAGACCTCAGTTCCTCACAAGTGCCTGTAACTCCAGCTCCAGGGAGACCTGAGGATTTCTGTCTTCTGATAATTCTCCACTTATATGTGCATGTATACACACACTGTAAGTAACTGTCCTTGATTGATTCTTGAAGAATGATAGCCCAGACTCAAATACCATGCAACAGCAAAGAGGATTTATTGTGCAGAGAACCTGCATGCAGGAGTCTACCATACATCAGGATGGAAGACAGAGGTGTGGACTTTACAGAGTCAATTTAAAGCCGGTTAAAGTAGTAGTGAGTGACTTTCACTTTTTTTTCCTTTGATTGGTTGGCTCTATCTCCAGAGGCATGGATGCCTTTGTGATTGGTTAAGACTCTGGGGGATTTTGGGGACTTTTGCTGGTTAACTATGCTTGGCTCAGGGCTAGGTGGTGGGCAGCTTTTGACAGCTCCTAATAGGCTGCCCATAAGGGGTGGGTTTTCCCGGAATTGACTTGTTTTGGGACTTTTCTAGTTCTGGGAAACAGAAACTCAAACCTACTCTACTGAACTCCTAGTTGACAGCCTGTCCTGGAGTCAGCCTGGCTCTGGCTAACTCAGTCCTCTCAACACAGCTAATATATGCACACATACCCAGAAATAAAAAGAATCAAATAAGGGCTGAAAGACATGGCTCTGAGGTTGAGATCACTTCCTGCTCCTGCAAAGTGTGTTCAAGACCAGTGTCTATGGCTGCTGCTTGAGACCCTGTTACAAAATAGCTGCAGCAACAACATTTCTGGAGCTGAATAACATAAAGTGTACTAGAGGGTGTTCAAAGCATATTGGGAGATACAGTAGCACATGCTCATGATTCCAGCAGTTAAAATCTAATTAGAATGGCCTCAGCCACTTAATGAGGCCTTTTCTCAAAAGTAAAAAGAAAATGGCAAGCAGAAAAGTGGAATAGCAAAGATAAATATAAAGCACTTGGAATGATCTCTTCAGTTGTAGAAATGTAGCTTAGCTGAGTGACAGGGTAGTTGTACAATGTGTGAGAGAGGCCCGGGGCTTGATCCTCAGCACCACAAACACAAATCCAATCTGAAATACTGCAAGAGTGCGGAAAATGGAGCAGAATCTTGGAGACCTGTGGCATGTAGTTAAACATGAAAAATATGCAAAATGAAAATCTCAGCAGGTAAGGAGATAAAGGCAGAAAGAATATAGAACAAGGCTGTATATGATAATGAAGGCTCTAATCCCAGCACATCAGAAGTGGAGGCAGGAAGATCAGCAGCTCAAGGTTGTCTTTGACTACAAGACATTGTTTCACAATAAATGAAATGCTGAAAAATGACTGGACTTGTATCTCAGATTAGTTGCTTAATACATACAAGTCTTTTAGCTTTGTTCCAAATACCACACATATATACAAAACCAAAAAGTTTAATTACTAAAAGAAAAAGTATCATCCAAGCATTCTATATGTGGCATAACAGTGTGACCTAAAATAGGAGGGAGAAAGGAGGCTGGAGATTTAGTTTAGTAGTAGAGCAGATTCCTAGCATGCATTAAATCCTAGGTTCAATCCTCAGCGCCACAGAACAACATTAAAACAAAAGACCAGCCGGGCAGTGGTGGCGCACGCTTGTAATCCCAGCACAATGGGAGGCAGAGGCAGGCGGATTTCTGAGTTCGAGGTCTACAGAGTGAGTTCCAGGACTGCCAGGCTATCCAGAGAAACACTATCTCGGAAAAAAAAAAGAAGAAGAAGAAGAAGAAGAGGAAGAGGAGGAAGAAGAAGGAGGAGTAGGAAAAGAAAGAAGAAGGAAATCTAGGACACTATGAAAAGACTAAATCTACAAATAAGTAGGGGATGTTCTATAAACTCTAAGAGCACATATGCCAGACAGACTATTAATACTCAGCAAAACTTTCAATCACCATAGATGGAAAAAAGATGTTCCTTGATAAAACCATTTTTTTGAGACAGGGTTTCTTTTTGTAGTCTTGGCTGTTCCAGAATACACTGTCAAGCAGTTTGGCATCAGATTCAGAGATCTACCTGTCTTTGTTTCTTACATGCTGGGATTAAAGGTTTGGGCCACCACCAACCACCCAACAACAAACTAAATTTAAGCAATACCTATCTACAAATCTAGCACTTCAGAAGGTGATAGAAGGAAAACTTCAGTCTGAAGAGGTTAACTATATCTGAGGAAACACAAGAAAAAAATAATCCCAGAACAGCAAATCAAAAGGAAGGGAGAAAACTCCACAAAATAACAACAGAATAACAGGAATCAATAAATGTTGTTGTGGTGGTTTGAATATGCTTGACCCAGAGAGTAGCACTATTAGAAGATGTGGCCTTGTTGGAGTAGGTGTGGCACTGTTGGAGTAGGTGTGGCCTTGATGAAGGAAGTGTGTCACTATGGGAGTGGGCTTTCAGACCCTCCTCCTAGCTGCCTCCAAATTAGTCTTCCCCTAGCAGCCTTCAGTTGAAGATGTTAACTTCTCCTGTACCATACCTGCCTGGATGCTTCCATGTTCCCACCTTGTTGATAATGGACTGAACCTCTGAACCTGTAAGCCAGTCCCAATTAAATGTTATCCTTATAAGAGTAGCCTTGAGCTGGGGAGTGGTGGCACATGTCTTTGATCCCAGTACTTGGGAGGCAGAGGCAGGAGGATTTCTGAGTTCAGGGCCAGCCTGATCTACAGAGTGAGTTTCTAGGACAACCAGGGCTACACAGAGAAACCCTGTCTTGAAAAACCAAAAAAAAAAAAAAAAGAAAAAAAAAAGTTGCCTTGGTCAGGTGTCTGTTCATGGTAGTAAAACCCTAACCAAGACAACTATTCAACAAAAATGATGTCATTTCCCAAATAAAAAAAACATAGACTAACAGATGGGATTAGAAGACAGGATCCATTCTTCTTCTGCATCCAAGAAACATACTTCAATAGCAGTGATAGACATCACCTCTGGGAAAAAGGATGGAAATGAGTATTTCAAGCAAAGAAATCCAAGGAGCAAACTGGTATAGCGATTTTAATATCTGACAACATAGACTTTAAACCAAAATTAAAGAAGGTAGGGAAGGACACTACATAAATATTAAAGGAAAATCCACCAAAAGGACATTACAATTTGAAACAGTTAAGCACCAAATACAAAAACACCAAAGTTCATAAAAGAAACACTTAAAAATAAAAAAGGACAAGGGCTGGAGAGATGGCTCAGAGGTTAAGAAGCAAGAGTTTGCTTCTTGCTCCTGCCTTCTGAATGCTTGGATTATAGGCACATGCCACTATGCCAAGCTAAAAGAAATAGTTCTATAGGGGTCTCAGACCACCATGTCCAGCAGAGTTGAAGGCAAGAACATAATTTGGTTTAACACGACGAAGTAGCCAGTATTGGTTAAAACTTTGAGTCTGATCCTGGCTAGTTTATTTTAGGCATATGTAAGCATATTATAAAATTTGGTGAAAAATTTCCTGATGATAATGAACTCAATCCTAGGTACACAATAAAGTTTGAGACAAGACCACATCAAAACTTTTTATAAAGTACAAGTAACATCATCTAGGGGAGAATCTGGTATGGTCTCAGCTACACAGATACTGCAAAACGTCACTAGGCTATTAACCGTAACAGCTCCAAGCTTTCTGGAAAGTTAACAGGTTTCCCATCCCTCTCTTTGAAGGGACAATCTTATCTGTTTAACATTTCTGGTTCCCCTAGTGATTATCTGTGAGCACAAAGACCTCCTCTGTACCTCCCACAAACTTCTACAGCTAAAATCACACATTGACCCTAACATGGTGATAGTGAGTAAACATTTCTTTAAATCAAACTAACTTTCTTTCTTTCTTTCTTTCTTTCTTTCTTTCTTTCTTTCTTTCTTTCTTTCTTTCTTTCTTTCTTTCTTTCTTTCTCTCTCTCTCTCTCTCTCTCTCTCTCTCTCTTTCTTTCTTTCTTTCTTTCTTTCTTTCTTTTGGATTTTTGTTTTTTTTGAGACAGGGTTTCTCTGTATAGCCCTGGTTGTCCTGGAACTCACTCTGTAGGACCAGGCTGGCCTCCAACTCAGAAATCCACCTTCCTCTGCCTCCCAGAGTGCTGGGATTACAAGCATGGGCCACACCACCCAGCTTCTTTAAATGTTTCTTAGCCAGAATTTTCTCTTTTGAGGATTCTGTCTAGATACGTACCTCACTTTTATATTTGGTTATTTTCTTCCTTCCTTCCTTCCTTCCTTCCTTCCTTCCTTCCTTCCTTCCTTCCTTCCTTCCCTTCTTCCTTCCTTTTCTTCCTCTTCCTCTCTCTCTTTCTCCTCCTCGTCTTCCTCCTCCTGTTTTGAGGCAGGGTTTCTCTGTGTAGCCCCGACTGTCCTGGAACTCTCTCTGTAGACCAGGATACCCTTAAACTTACCCTCCACCTGCCATTGACTCCTAAGTGCTGGGATTAAAAGTTTGTGCTGCCACCAACCCACTGTGTTGCTTTCTTTCTTTCTTTCCTTCTTTCTTTCCTTCTTTCTTTCTTTCTTTCTTTCTTTCTTTCTTTCTTTCTTTCTTTCTTTCTTTCTTTCTTTCTTTCTTTCTTTCCTTCTTTCCTCCCTCCCTCCCTTCCTTCCTTCCTTCTTTCTTTCTTTCTTTCTTTTTTGGATTTGGGTTTTTTTTTCAAGACAGTGTTTCTCTGTATAGCCCTGCCTATCCTGGAACTCACTCTATAGACCAGGCTGGCCTCGAACTCAGAAATCTGCCTGCCTCTGCCTCCCAGAGTGCTGGGATTACAGGCATGCGCCACTACCGCCCGGCTGGGTTGTTTTCTTGATGTTCAGGTTTTTTTTTTTTAGCTCCTTATATATTCTAAATACTAACCTAACAGATGTGTAATTGGTAAGGCTCTTTTCCCATTCTTTGAATGATGATGTCCTTTGCTATACAGAAGCTTTTTAGTTTGATGAGGCTCTTCTATTTATTAATTTGGGTTTTGATGTTTGTGCTCTCATGGTTCTGTTCAGAAAATCTTTCTTGTGACTCTGAGTTGAAGATTATTCCTTACTTTTTCTTCTATCAGATTCAGGGTTATCTGGTCTTATGACAGGCAAAAGTGGCAGGAGGGGGGCAAACCTATAGTATAGGGGGTCATTCTAGCCCTATATAAGGCATAAGGTAGGAGAGTCACCACCTGTTTCAAGGGTTAATTTGGTCAAGGCCTCCTTCAGGGTCCAATTCATCCTCTCTACTTGCCTTGAATGCTGGGGTCTGTATGTACAATGTAATTTCTAATTAATCCCCAGAACCTGTGCTAGAGATTGAGTTACCTGAGAGATGAATGCTGGTCCATTGTCAGACCCAAGAAGGGTAGACAAACTATACCTGGGTATGAAGTCTTCCAGAAGGTTCTTTGCCACTACTTCTTTGTAGGGTAGGCTTCTACCCATCCTAAAAGGTATCTATAAAACCTAGC
This sequence comes from Apodemus sylvaticus, assembly GCF_947179515.1. Lineage (NCBI taxonomy): Eukaryota > Metazoa > Chordata > Mammalia > Rodentia > Muridae > Apodemus > Apodemus sylvaticus. The sequence continues at coordinate 65,891,249 of NC_067495.1, read as the reverse complement.
AAATATTTGTATCCATATATTCCTGGTTTTATTTCTGTATAATCTACTTCCCAATTAGCCCCTCGCTGTTGACCCCTGATTCTGGTTTCTAGAGCAGCTTATTGATTGGGGCCTGAAGGGTTCACAGCCTGGCAGGTGGCACAGTCTTCCATTACCTGATCAACCAAGTGTCCTAAGTCAAATATTTTGTACCTTGACCCTCACAGCAATTCCTTCAGTTTTCCGTGACCAGGTGTGAAGCTTGATAAATCTGGGGGATGAGTGGCTTAGCAAACTCCTTACATAGGATGGTGCCGCCTTCAGAGGTCAGCAACCATCTCTCTCTTCTGTAAACTCCTTGGCATTTCGCCTAATGTCGTTTGTCTTCAGCAGTATATTCTGGAATGGCTGGGAGTGCAGGGGGAAGCAAAACTACCAGGAGCTGGCCACTTGGGTGGCCTCCCTGTCTTAGTTAGGGTTTTACTGCAGTGAACAGACACCATGACCAAGGCAACTCTTATAAAGACAACATTTAATTGGAACTGGCTTACAGGTTCAGAGGTTCAGTCCATTATCATCAAGGCAGGAGCCTGGCAGCATCCAGGCAGGCATGGTGCAGGAGGAGCTGAGAGTTCTACATCTTTATCTGAAGGCTGCTAGCAGAATACTCACTTCCAGGCAGCTCTTACTATGGTATTAAAGCCCATGCCCACAGTGACACACCTACTCCAATACCATACCTCCTGGCTGTTCCACTGCATAGCCCAAACATATACAAACCCTCACACTTCCTTTCAGCTTTATCAGCTAGCCTGTTCCCTCCAGCAGTTGCCGAAGTTCCTTTCTGATGCCTGGGACAATGAATTATGGGCAATTTGATTGGGGGGGGGATTGGATTTGGTTTGGTTTCTCCGTATAGCCCTGGCTGTCCTGGAACGACCAGGCTGGCCTTGAACTCAGAAATCCAGCTGCCTCTGCCTCCCAGAGGGCTGGGATCAAAGGCGTGCACCACCACTGCCCGACTTCCTTTTGCCAGTTTTAAAGCCTGGGTTAGAGCCTTTAGTTCAGCTTTCTGGGCTGAAGTTCCCAGCAGTAAAGCAGCTTCCCAAATAAGAGAGTCCAAGTCCATTACAACAGCCCCGCATACCTGATTCCATTCTGGATGAAGCTGCTCCCATCTGAGAAGTAGATATGTTCAATGACTGGCCAGGGTATGAGAGTCAAGTCTGGCCTGACACTCTGGATGTGCCCCAGAGCAATCAGTCATGCTGTACTTCTGAGGACGGATCAGGTAGCAGAGTGGCTGGCTTTAAGGCAGATGATGGGTTATAGCTTTTTTTTTTTTTTTTTTTTTTTTCGAGACAGGGTTTCTCTGTATAGCCCTGGCTGTCCTGAAACTCATTCTGTAGACCAGACTGGCCTCCAACCCAGAAATCTGCCTGCCTCTGCCTTCCAGAGTGCTGGGACTACAGGTGTGCACCCCCCCCACCCCACCCCCGTGGTGGCTCATATCTTAATGCAAGGGGATTCAAAAGGAGAGCCAACCAGTGTACCAACCAGTCTGACATTGGACAGCCAACTGGATTCTTGAGGGACCCCTCAATAGCATAGGGGTTGGTGATAGCAAATTCCTGCCCCATGGTCATGTTGTCAGCATCCTTGACTAGCAGGGCAGTGGCAGCTATGGTCTGGAGGCATGCTGGATGTCCTTGGGCCATTGGGTCCAGCTTCTTAGATAAATAAATAAGTCACAGGTCTTTTCCATGGTCCCAAACTTTGGGTGAGCACCGCCTTTGCTATCCCCTTTCTCTGATCCACATACATGTGGAAAGGTTTGTGAATGTCCAGGAGGGCCAAGGCTGCTGCCTCCAATAAGGCTCTTCTCAGAGTCTTAAAAGCCATGTCCATCTCAGGGGTCCATTCTATTTTGACTTCTTGGCCCCTGGTGGCCTCATAAAATGGTCTAGCTATCTCAGGAACCCTGGCACCCCAAGTCTACAAAACCTGGCAGATCCCAGAAATTCCTGTACTTGCCATTTGGTTGATGGAACTGGGTTGTTAAGGATAGTTTGTTTTTGGGTCGTCCTACAGATAGGTGGCCTCAAGTTGACAAAGTTGGGCCTTTTTAGCAGACACCTCTTGGCATATCTCCAAGTGGGGGGGGGCTGCAGTACATACTGGAGCCCAGTTATTTGGGGGTGGGCCCACCAGTACTCATCCAAGTCCTCATGCAGATGATAGGTGAGTTCTTGAATCCTTGAGGTAGGTGTGTCCAAGTCTGTTGTCCCTAGTACCCTTGCCGAGGCAGGCTACATAGTCTCTCATTGGTGGAAACTTCCAATGGTGTCAGTTTGGTTAACAAAAGCCGGCTTCACAGCTGACTGGCAGTCTCTGGTTCCTGGGTCAAAAGCAGCGCAGGTCCTATAGGCTTCACAAAGTCTTTCTAGATGTTCCTTGGGACTCTCATTTTCCCCTGCATCACCTGGCTCACCTTAGATAAATGTGCGGGTCGTATGGCAGCCTCTCAGAGGCCCTCCATCAGAATCTGGCCTCTCCTTACCTTCGGAGTGTTAAAATCCCAGTCAGGTCAGGTTAAAAGAAAGACTGTATCAATATCAGCCTGGACTTGAGTGGGCTTCCCATTTGCTCCCAGAAGCAATTTCCAGGCGGCTCCCATGATCCTCTCTCTCTCCTCTGTCTAGAAGAGGGGCAACTCCTGACAGTCATCCCAGGTGGGCAGGTGAGTCAGCATGATTGAATCTTGAAGACCTGTGAGAGCTGATGGTCTAAAAATGGGGAATTTGCAACTTCCAATTGTAAAGATCATTAGTGATATGTCAAAAGACACATATCATGAACTGTCTCTCCTGAGCATATGGGGTTCCTGCAGCCCAGAGTGGTAAGGCAGAGTCGGCCCTCTGGGTGATATGGCCCAAGTGTGAGGTAGACTCAGAGTCAGGAGAGTCAGGGGCTGCTCCTCCCTCCACCTGTGCAGGCTGGGCTGGGACATGGCAACAGGAACAGGAACATAAGGAGAAGGACAGAGATTTTCCTCAGGAGCAGAAGGGAATCGTCCTTTAGAGGAAGAAGGGTGAGGAGCGGCGGGGCCTATAACAAAAAAGGTCTCATCCAAACAGGGGGCTTCTCAACCAGGTATTGCCACCTGGTGATATATGGCATTTGTTCTGGTGACCTGAGGCCTCAAAAACTAAACCTTCACCCTGTAAATGATGAGGAGTTGGAAAGTGCCCTCCTCAGGCCATAGGTGGGCCACCCATTCCTGCAAAAGATGGTTAATTTGCAGGGTTGAACAACTACACCCGAGTCTTCTGTGACTCAGTGGAAGTTCTTAAAATGGACCACCGGGCGGTGGTGGCGCACACCTGTAATCCCAGCCCTTGGGAGGCAGAGGCAGGCAGATTTCTGTGTTCAAGGCCAGCGTGGTGTACAAAGTGAGTTCCAGGACAGCCAGGGCTACACAGAGAAACCCTGTCTCGAAAAACCAAAATAAATAAATAAATAAATAAATAAATAAATAAATAAATAAAATAAAAATGGTTCAGGACCAGGACCAGTGAGGTGCTTTGTGCCTGTCCCATCCTAGAAATTAAAGAAACATTTGTATGAGGAGGACAAAAAGCACAAACCGATATACACAGGAGGACACAGAAGGACATTCCTGAGAAAATAAAAACAAAAGGCTGTCTCAGATGTCGTGGGAGGGCAATTCAGAATCCAGATGAAAACTAGCAAGTTCTCCAGCTTCTGGTAGGGTTTGGGAGTGTCTTCCGTTTGCTCAAGGCCAGTTCACAGGTCTGCTTTGTCCCCCTCAGCCTCCAGATTATAACAGAACAGAAAAAAAAACCCACCAGAACAGAACCAATAAATAAATAAACAAACAAACAAACAAACAAACAAACGAATAAAAGCCGGGTGGTGGTGGTGCACGTCTTTAATCCCAGCACTTGAGAGGCAGAGGCCAGCGGATTTCTGAGTTCGAGGCCAGCCTGGTCTACAGAGTGAGTTCCAGGACAGCCAGGGCTATACAGAGAAACCCTGTCTTGAAAAACCAAAAATATGGGCTGGAGAGATGGCTCAGCGGTTAAGAGCACTGACTGCTTTTCTGAAGGTCCTGAGTTCAAATCCCAGCAACCACATGATGGCTCACAGCCATCCGTAATGTAATGAGATATGACACCCTCTTCTGGTGTGTCTAAAGGCAGCTACAGTGTACTTACATATAATAATAAATAAATCTTTAAAAAAAAGAAAAACCAAAATATATATAAATAAATAAAACAGAAAGGAAACACAGATTAAACCCAAAAAAAGGAAACCAGAGATGGACAAAAGTCAACTGGGTGCCTGGGCTTACTTCATTATTTGGGTCAGGGGGTTTCCAGTGAATCTCTCAAGAGCCCCCAAATAAGGGTCCATGATTCACCAAGAATGATACCCCTGACTCAAATAGTATGTTAAATGCAGAGTGTTTTACTCTGCACAAGTCCAGCATGTTGGCGTCTCCCATTACCAAGATGGATGACCAAGTGACCTTGCAGGCCAGATTTAAAGCCCCTGAAGGAAATTCTGGGAGTAGGTGACTTTTATCTTGCTCCATCTCTAGGGACATTCCATTCCTAAGGTGCTGGGGCTGGAAACTGTTGCTGGGGAGGACTGGGAATTGTTGCTGAGGAAGTAATCCAGGAAGTCTGGGAAACTGCTGCTGACTCATTGTCCTTGCCTCCGGCCAGGTGGCAGGTGGCTTCTGAGGCCTGGCCTTCACCTCTTCTTGGAAACAGAGATTTAGGCCTTATCTCCCAAATTTGAAGCCTGTCTTGGAGTCAGCCTAGCCTTCTCAATAACTCCAGGAGTTCTGGATTGTTTTGGCTATCCTGGGTTTTTGTGTTTACAACTGAAATTGAAAAATGTCTTTTCAGGTTTTTTTTTTTTTTTTTTTTTTTTTAATGAAGAATCGAGTTGGAATTTTAATGGAGGTTGCATTGAATCTGTAGAGTGCTTTTGGTAGGATAGCCATTTTAACAATATTAATCCTATCTATCCATGAGCCATGATCATGGGAGATTTTTCCATATTCTGATAACTTTCATTTCTTTCTTCAGTGTCTTTTCGTTTTTATAAGTCTTTCACTTGGTTGTTTAGAGTTACACCAAGATTTTTATTTTGTTTTGAAGCTATTGTAACAGGCATTTTCCCCCTGATTTTGTTTTCAGTCTGTCATCTGTATACAGGGAGGCTATTATTTTTATATGTTAATTTTGTATCTTCCTACTTTGCTTAAAGTGTTTATAATGTGTAGAAGTGTTCTAGTCAGGCAGTGGTGGCGCATGCCTGTAATCCCAGCACTTGGGAGTCAGAGGCAGGCGGATTTCTGAGTTTTAGGCCAGCCTGGTCTACAGAGTGAGTTCCAGGACAGCCAGGGCTACACAGAGAGACCCTGTCTCAAAAAACCAAAAAAAAAAAAAAAAAAAAAAAAAGGTGTAGAAGTGTTCTGATGTAGTTTTTAATGTATAAACTCATCCACAAATAAAGATACCTTCCTTGACTTCTTCCTTTCTCATTTGTATCCTCTTAATTTATTTTAGTTGTCTTATTGCTCTAGCTAGAACTTCAAGTACTATATCGAATACATATGGAGAAAGTGGACATCCCCATCTTCTCCTATAAGTTTCTCTCTATTTAATTTGATGTTAGCTACAGGCTTGCCGTAAATTGCCTTTATTTTGTTTAGGTATGTGATTTCTATAGCTGATCTCTCCAAGATTTATTTCCTGAAGGGGTGTTGGATTTTGTCTGAGACTTTTCCACATCTACTGAGAAGATCATGTGGTTTTTGTCTTTCAGTCTGTTTATGTGGTGGATCACATTTATTGACTGACCTACACTGAACTATCTCTTTCTTTCTGGAATGAAACTTATCTACTAGATCATTGTAGACAATCTTTTTGATGTGTTCTTGGATCTAGTTTGCAATTATTTTATTGAGTGGTTTTTTTTTCCTACATTCACAAGGGATACTCGCTTGTAATTGTTTTGCTTTTTGACACAGAATTTCATCATATAACAGCACTGGCTATCCTGGAACTTGCCCTGTGGACCAGGCTGGCCTCTAATTCACAGAGGTTCTTCTCTGCTTTCCCAGTGCTGGCATTAAAGGTGTCAGCCAACACCACCTGGCCTGTATTGCTTTTTTGTTTCTATTTCATTGATTTCAACCCTGGGTTTCATTGTTTATTCACATCTACTCTTTTTTGGTGTTATTATTTCCTGTTGTTCTAGTACTTTCAAGTATGCAGTTAAGTTGTTAATATGAGATCTCTCCAGTTGTTGTTGTAGGCACATAGTGCTATGAACATGTCTATCAGAACTGCTTTTATTGTGTCCCGTAGATTTGGGTATGTTTTCATTTTCATTTGATTCTAAAAAGTTTTTTTTATTTCCTTCTTAATTCCTACAATTCCCAGACCTTCCCAGGAACAATTTCCAGCTCCCACACCCCAGTAATGGAATGTCCCTAGAGGTGGAGCAAGATAAAGGCCACCTACCCTCCTTCCCCCATCCCGGAATTTCCTTAAGGTGCTTTAAATCTGGCCTACAAGGTCACTTGGTTGACTTTTTTTTTTTTTTTTTTTTTTTTAGTGGCAGTTTGTTTAGTTTTCATGAGTTTGTATACTTTCTGCTGTTTTCCATGGCGATAGCCAGCTTGGTCAGATAGGATGCAGGGATTATTTCAGTTGTTTTATACCTCTTGAGACTTGTTTTGAGTCCAAGTATGTGGTCAACTTTGGAAAAAGTTCCTTGTGAGCTGCTGAGAAGAAAATCTGTTCTTTTGTGTTTGGGTGGAACATTCTGTAGATGACTGTTAGACAGTTTGATTTATGACATTATCTAACTCCAGTGTTTCTCTGTTTAGTTTTTTTTTTTTTATGGATGACACGTCTGTCGGTTAAAGTTGGGTACTGAAGTCTCTCATTATCATTATGTAAGATCAATATGTGATTTTTAGCTGTAGAACTGTTACTTTTAAGTTTTCTTAAAATGTTTGGAGGATTAAACATTTGCATAATGGTAAGGAAGACAGAAAAAACATATGAAAACATTTGCATTCCTACTCTTAAAAACCAATTTTCTTAATGTGCTTGATAGAAAATTAATATCTAATGTTTCTTATATTTAATAAAACAAAATTCATGTTTTTTTTCATGTGCCCATGGAACATACTGTAGATGCCAGCATAAATTAGGTCACTGTTTTAAGGCAGTTTCCTGGGAATAGAAACAGGCTCTGTATGAGGGGGAGGCTTCTAAGACCAAAGAGGTAAACAAAAAGTCATGTGCCTGAGAAAGCAGAAATTTAGGAGAGTCTTGGAGGCCTTTCCCTAGCTAAAGGCATAAACAACAGCAAGGGGAGGGGCCGGTGCTCCTGGGAGAGACTCTGGCGCCCTGGCTTCCTGTAACTTGGGCAGAAAGCTGCAGGCATGCGCTTGAGGCTCAGGAGCATCAGCATGGACTTCTTGTGGTGCGATGGCTTTTGAGTCACCTCTGCTTAGGAAAATAGCTCCTCACCCACGTTCCAAATAGAAAGTCTGCTTCCCAAGTTGGGTATTGATGCAACCAATACTTCCATTTGTTGTGGGTTCCCTTTCAGGCGATCACAGCTGTGTGTTGTGTATTCCTAAGAAAAGCTTCTCCCATCACAGTCATGAATAAGGCTTACTGAACAAAAAAGACTGAAATCTTAGGAAGAATGTCTGGCTTCTGAGCACAACTGACCGAAACTAGCAGGAGCTGAAGGAACTTGGGAGAATTCTCAAGTACATGTTAATTGAACACTTTAGTTCTCTCTCTCTCTCTCTCTCTCTCTCTCTCTCTCTCTCTCTCTCTGAAATAGGATCTCCTGTAGCCCAGACTAGCTATGACCTTGACCTCCTGATCAGGTGTTCAAAGCTAGCTTTGGCTACATGGTAGCCAGTTTCTTTTTTGTTGTTGTTCTTATTTTTAATTTTTGGTTTCAATATATCCATTTGTCTATGTAAGTACGTGTGTGTGTGTGTGTGTGTGTGTGTGTGTGTATGCTTGTACGCATAAAGCTATCATAACAAAAAATATTGTTTGGAGACAGAGTCTCCTTATGTAACACTGGCTGGCCTGGAACTTGACAGATAGCCCAAGCTGGTCTTAAACTTGTGATAATTCTCCTGTCTCAGCACATGCTGAGATGTGTTGTCACATCCATTAAGCCCATTATCTTATAAACTAATTTAAAAAGTAAAATAAATTAAAAATAAAAATCAACAAAAGCATTAAAATATTACATCAAAACATGTAGAGTGCTTGTCCAGCACGAGCTAGGCTCTCAGTCCTGCGTGGACCAGTAGAGATGGTCTGTACCCAAGTCTCTCAGTGGGAGATGGAGACAGGAGGGTTCATAAGCTCAAAGTCATCCTCAGCTACATTGCTGGGCTGTATAAAACTGTGCAAAACAAAAAAAGTCTTTCAATTCCCCTTCCCTGTGAACAACCAACCCAACTCAGCAAACAAACAGCAATGCCATCTCCCCACCCAAAAAAATGAAAACTATTGATTTCAAACCTGGACAGGACAGATGGCTGAGGTGCATATTTTAAATATCAAATTGGACACTGGCAATCAGGTTCTCCCAGCGTCCCTCCTTCCCTACCTGTTACACAGGCCTCCTGACTGGCCTTCTGGATTGCTTTTACCTCTATAATCCAATCATTTTCCTGGCTTGCTCTCTTTGTGCCTTTAGGCCTCCTAGCTGCCTCACGTGCTCTGTCTGCCCTCCCTCTTCCCACCTCTCCCACATGGCACAGCTCGCTATGGTCATGATCATTCTGGCGTTTTCTACAGGTCTCTGCCTCTGACTGTCATCCCCCTTTTATCTACAATCAGCTTTGTCCTACAACATACCTAGGAGCAGTCATCTTTCCTTTTTCCTTCCTTCCTTCCTTCCTTTCTTTCTTTCATTTGGTGCCAAAAACATGGGACCAGTTATGTTTTATTTCTTTTACATTTTATTTATTTATTTTTTTCATCCAGAAACAGAAACCAAACCCTAAACACAATAAAACCATGTTAGCACACTGAAATTTTGTTTTATAACCAGACTTACCTATTTTCTATCTATCTACAAATGACACCTGTGCTATTCTTAAAACAAACAAAAAGCCCAAAACCAAATTTAACAATAAATAATTGATGACATGCCAAGTGAAGAGTAAAGAGAGCAGGAGTGGCTTTGTTAATATTAGACAACATAGACTTCAAGACAAGAACAAAGGACAAAGGGATGCATTTTACAATGAAGCCTGTGAATATACGGCAAGATAAAACCAATTCTAAAGTTGTACTCAACCTACAACAGAGACTCAACATACATTAACCAAAGCAAAATAGAAAATCAGGTAGAAGCAAATAAAAAAATTATAAAAAACACTTTCTTTCAAGGGCAGACACAAAAGCTGTACAGAAGATTAACTGGGGTATAAAGGCCTTGACTTGAACAGATTGAGGAGCGATTAGTAGGGCCTTTCCAGAGGCCTGAACTCAGGGGGAAAGCTAGGCTTGAGTGTGAGTAATCCAACCCCTTGCAGAGCCAGATAAAAGGAAAAGGGGGAAAAACAAAGCATCTAGCTGGGAGGGCACTTGATCTCTCTGCTTCTGGGTGTCCTTGATGTGAGGAAACTCTGCCACAAGATTCGTGATATGCACCCTCACTAGATGTGGGCCTCACTAGTACTAGAATCTAATGAGAACATCTGTTAAAATAATGAGCTGAGGTTTATGTTGGCATAATCCCTACTTGGTTCATATTTGTTGCTAGAAATGGATAATCCTTTTGTTACTTGCAAGAATTAAAATTAATTTCCCCCATCGCCTTTATAATATATTCTCATTATAGGAAAAATTTGGGAGCAATGGAAAAGTACAGTGCAGAAAAAAATCACTGGGACATTTCATCTGAAGATATCTAAGCTATCATTGAAAAAACTGTATGAAGAGAGAGAGAGAGAGATTGAGAAACAGACTGAGCACCTCTGAGTTCTGGTCTCTCTTTTTATCCCTGCCAAGGAACTCACAGTGATTCACCCGTCTGTACCTTCTGAGTGTGGGGATTAAAGATGTACACAACCATGCCTGGCCATATTTTATGTTTGATTGTGTGAATTGTATGTGTGTGTGTGTGTGTGTGTGTGTGTGTGTGTGTGTGTAGTTTTCACACTATCGGAGCTGCATATGTTGCTGAGGTAATGGGCAGCTGTGAATTGCCTGAGTGACTGCTGGGAACTGAATGCAGCTTCTCTGCAAGAGTAATCCATAGTCAGAAGCACAGAACCATCTTCTCTAGCACGCAGGCAGACATGACACTGGAGAAGGAACTGAGATTCTACATCTTGATTCAAAGGCAGCAGAAGGAGACTGTGAGCATAGGAGACCTCAAAGCCTGCCCCCATAGTGACATACTTCCTCTTGCAAGGCCATACCCACTCCAACAAGGCCACACCTCCTAATGGTGTCAGTCTCTATGGACTAAGCATTCAAACACATGAGTCTATGGGGGCCATACATATTCAAGTCACACGCTGGGATACAGAGTAAAATGTTAAAAAAAAAAAAAAAAAGACCCCAAACAACACAGAATGTTAGCAAATGCCAGGAATCACAGTGCTCTAGAGTCTCAGGAGTCCAAGACCATGCTTTCTGTGTTGCGATAAAATGTCCTGACAAAACGTCTTAAGGAAGAAGGGTTTAATTGTCTCACAGTTCTAGGTTATATAGTTGCGAAGGTAGCAGGAACTGGAAACAAATGGTTACATCTGCAGTCAAGTGCAGAGAGAAATGAACTCATGCATGCATGCGTGCTAACGCTCAGCTCCATTTCTTCATTCTTACACAGTTCAGAATCCACAGCCTTGGGAAATGTGTTACCCACAGTGGGCAGGTCTTCCCACCTCAATTAATACAATCAAGATAATTCCCTCTGGACAACCTTAGAGGCCCTTCTCCCAGGTGATTCTAGGTTGTGTCAAAGTGGTGGCAATTAAAACTGATCTTCCAGCTACATAGTGAGTTTGAGGCCAGTCTGGGCTACACAAAAACTTGTCCCCCCAAAACAAAATAAACAAACAAAGTTCATTCAGATTAAAATAATAGATGAGTTACTATTTTTTCATAGTTGTGTGTGTTAGATAGCAAGCATATTTGTTGTGATGAAATGGACCTTTCAGGTTAACTTTATTTCTTAAGGAGGAAGAACATGAATTCTGTAACTTGTGTTTAAGTAATATTTAATGTATTAAACACAGAAGAAGAACATTATTGAACAGAAGGTTGATTTCCACAGTTGGTAGTAGATCTCCAACATTTAAAAATTATTTCAAATGTTTTAAGTTTCTGTTCATCAAAAATGTATGCTATCCAAGGAATGGCATCTGGAGGACAGGCTCAGTTTTCTTTCTTTCTTTCTTTCTTTCTTTCTTTTCTTTTCTTTTCTTTTTTCTTTTTTCTTTTGTTTTTTTGGATTTTTTTTTTCCGAGACAGGGTTTCTCTGTGTAGCCCTGGCTGTCCTGGAGCTCATTCTGTAGACCAGGCTGGCCTTGAACTCAGACCAGGCCTGCCTCTGCCTCCCAAGTGCTGGGATTAAAGGCAAGCAGCACCACTGCCTGGCAAGGTTGTGAGTCTGCATGTGGGTACTGGGAATTGAACCCAGATCCTCTAGAAAAGCAGCCAGTGCTCTACACCATTGAGCTTTCAGCCACTGGGAGTTTGACCATACTATGGGCAACACAATTACTTGTCTTCTTCTTCTTCTTCTTCTTCTTCTTCTTCTTCTTCTTCTTCTTCTTCTTCTTCTTCTTTCTCCTCCTCCCCCTTCTTGTTTTGGAGTGGAGGAGGTCAGAATGGGGGGGGGGGAGCAGACCTTGGAAGACTAGGAAGTGAGTGTGATGGGGTTCATAATGTCAAATTCCCAAATAATCATTAGAAGTACTATGAAAAGACATAAAAAATGTATGTTAGAGGCTGAAGAGATGGTTAGGAGCACTTGCTGTTCCCAGCACCTACATCTGGCAGTTCATGGTTTCTTGTAACTCCAGTGCCAGGGGTCCTACATCCTCTTCTTCAGTGTGAGGACTTGTGCACATCCATCCATCCAGGCTCTCTTAAACATGCAAACATTAACAAAATACTCAAATCTTTATATGTTAGCTGGGTGTGCTGGCATATGCCTTTAGTCTAAATACTCAGGTGGCAGAGGCAGTTGGATCTCTGAACTGGAAGCTAGCCTGGTCTACAGAGCAAGTTCAAAGAGAGCTAGGACTGCACAAGAAACCCTGTCTCAGAAACCAGAAAAACAACACTACTCTGCTTGTTGGAATGCATTGTTTGGAATGAGACTCTTCTCTTGCTATTCTAGTCCAAACTGCCACCCCGACATCTAAGCATGACCAAAGCTGTTGCATATTTCATGAAAAATAAGCAGAACAAACAAGATAAAGGAAAGGAACATGTGTTGCAGAATAAATGTGGGCACAAAATTGGATACTTCCAATTAGAAAACTTAATTGTGATTTGCAGAGATTATGAATGAAAAATGAAATGAGGAAAACAAAATTGGATTGTTTGTTTTGTGCGATATACCCCCAATCACGTTAGATTGAAGTAATGGCTTACCTGTGTGTGACAATTTCAAATTTGTTCATTCTCAAGAGAATTATATGCCAACATCTGGTTGATCATATCCATATAAGTATCTGTAAGTATCCGTAAGTATGATGGGGGTATAACCTGCCTTCTAAGCACTTGGGAGGCTGCAAGGTCACTGCAAGTTTGAGGCTAGCCTCATCTGCATGTTGGGTTGCAGTCTAGTCAGGACTATATAACCAGAATTTTTCTCATTGTCTTCTCACAAAAGGTAAAAATTCACACGTATAAGCGTTGGCAAGCTAAATATTATACTTAAAATACATAGAAGAGAAATTAATACTATAAAATAGCAAAGAAAATATTTATATTTTGGGTGGCTATAGAGATTCATGACTGTGTGTGGGGGGCTGGGGGGGGGGTTAGGACATAGCTCGATGATACAGTATTTGCCTAACATGCACAAAGCCTTGGATTCAAAACAGCACAAGAATGTATGTGCACCCTCCCCTCCAAGGATGGATGTTTGGTTGAATGTGGAATTTGTGCTTTGGTTTCCTCACCCAGTAACATGTCAGGTGTGCCTACTTTGGATGGTTCAAGCATGGCATTCAGATAAAGGATCTGTATAGTGGTCGACATACAGTAAATTCTCAATAAACGTAAATGGAGTGTTGTTTCCCCAATTATGTGCAAGTAAAGAGGCTGGACCAGGAGGGCATTTTCTTGATAAAGTCAGGAGAGATACCTGGCACTTTGAGGTCAGCACTGAGTGAACTGGACCCCTCTATAAAGAGGTGGAGGGGATCAAATGACGTCGACCGCCTTAGCAACAGGCCCCCAAAGAAGGTGAATTTCCGTAGCCAATAAGACACTGAGCTCTGGCAGAGGTAGCCAATAGATGACGGAAAGAGGAAGAGGGAGGACGCGCCAATTCTCCTGCCCGAGCCTCGGCCCAACAAAATGGCGTCGGCGTCGGCCTCGCTTTGTTTCCGTGGCTCTTGCAGCAGCAGCAGCGGTAGCGGCCTCTGAGCTGTGAGGACGATCCAGCACCAGCTGCGGTGACTACTAAGATCCCAGTACTTTTCCTTCAGCTACTGGCGCCGAGGAGCGCAGAACGGTACCCAAGGGGTTGCCGAAGCCAAGCGGCCGTCCGAGCCCAAAACATGACCGCTGAGCCCATGAGGTAAAACGCAAGCCCTTGTCACGGGCCCCGGCGTTCTGCTCCCGGGCGCCTTCCACTCGAGTGGGGTGTTTGCAAAGACGTGCGCTAGGTGCCCTAGGCCCGCGCGCGGCTTCGCGGTCAGCGGCATCGTTTTCCCTCTAGGTGAGCGGGGCTGGGGGAGCGCGGTGGGAAGCCCCAGCCGGGGCTCGGGGTGTGTGTATGTGCGTGTGTGTGTGTGACTGTGTGACTGTGTGAGTGTGTGTGCGTGTGTGTCTGTGTGTCGGTCGGGGGCGGCATGCAGTGCGCGCGTCGCCTTCCCCGCCTCCCGCAGCTGCGGAGTCGGGAGCCCCTGCTCGGCTCACGCCTCTGTGCCCGCGGAGTCGAGGCCGGGGGATCGCGGGGGGCACTGAACGCTTGCGGTCATTCTTCCTAATCTTGGGGCCCAGCGATTGCGTGGGGAAGGAGGGGAGGAGGGAGAAGGGGGGATGGGGGAGGGGGAGGGGCGGCGGGAGGAAGTGAGATCCTGGGACTAGCGAACCCCAATGGTCGCCTCCACTGGAAGTCCTCCGGCTCTCCGCGGCTCTCCGCGGCCCTCCGCGGCTCCGGGAGGACAGCCGAGCTTCGGAGGTAGGAGGGCCGGGAAGGTGCCTGGGAAAGGTGTTTCAGCCTTGGTATCTGGGGATTCCTCCCGGGCGGCTGAGACGGACAAGGGGAAGGCTGTTGCCGGCTTTTGCTTTCTGAGAACAGCAGCAGGCTATTCTGCAGCGAAGCCGGTTTTTTAACGGGACATCCGTTGTTTCCCCCCCTGCGGATTGGGACACATTCCGTGAAGTAGTTAGATCATGTTTTTATTTATTTGTTCCACGAGGCCTGGGGAGCCGGTTAACGGCGATTCACCAGAAGATTTATTGCAAAGGTAGAAGAGAGCCCAGGCCCTATGTTACCAATTAAATGCGTTTATTAGATTCAGGCTGTTTTTCCACGCGGTTGTGATTTGCTTCTTGACTGTTTAGAGTAGTTAATCTGAAATGTATACCGCTTTTATGCAGATACCTTGCTTTTTTAGGCAGTTTGATATTTGACCTTTCATCCCAAGATTGAATAAAGGGATTTTTCTACTAGAATGCAACGCAAGCTTGGTGCCTAGTGAGTGGCAAAAGAAAATTACAGGTAGCGTGGATCATAATTGCATCTTTAGTTGGCAAAATGTGCAGTTGAGTGATTAGGACAGCATGGTTTCGAGCACTTTAGATTGTAGAATTGGAAAACGAGCCTGTCCGATTATTTTCTACCTTAACAAACAGTGCATAGACGCTCTCTTCACTTAAGAGAACATATACTCCAATTCTTCAAATACAGGCCCTTAGTTATGTAAAGATCATTGCCTTCCTTATGAATTTGTGTTAACTGACTCAAGTAAAATAAATCTTTTTAAAATGGAATATTGAGCAATATTAATACCAGGCATTCATGTTCATTTATTTGAACGGACTACCTTAGAGTTCAATAGATTTTACTTCATTTCTTAGTTGTCTGTATTTAAAACCATAGTTGCTCCTTTGTGGATGGTGAAGGTGGACGCTGGAGGATTTGAAGCCAGCCTCACTTAAAGCTAAAAATCTCCACAGAGAAAACAGGAGGCTGAGGAAGTTCAAGACCAGCCTGGTCAACATCCTATGACTGTCTCAAAAGGAAAAATACATAGGTTGGATTTGGATTTCATCTTTTCCTTCCTTCCTTTTTTGAGACATGTAAGCCAAATTGGCTTTGACCTGAAGGATCATCACAAATTTCCCAGAGCTGGCATTAGAAGTGTCACCATGCTGGGTTTTGCTAGGTTGGAGAGTCAACCCAGAACTTTTGCATAGGTGAAGCAAGCATGCTTCCAACTGAGCTATGCCCCTCCCCTTCCCTTTTCCATGCTGGGGAGCTTGTGCCTGTGAGCTAACTCACTACTCTCTAAGGCTGCACAGCCTGCTCTCTTTTTGCTGGCCCTTGGTTCCTGTCTCACGTTTTGCAGTATATGGGACTACAACCCAGGATTTGGCACAACTGCTACAGAGGAACTCCTCCCCCTTTCTTTATTATGAAGAAATTATGCATATCACTTTATACTGGATTTTTCTTTGTTTATTACTGGTCTTGAGTTTTTTTTTATAACCCGGTGATGATAATAATAAATAAAATTGAGTACTTACTGTTCCTTGCATAATTTACAGATTTTAAAGTTACATTTAGTGAGAGAGAGAGAGAGAGAGAGAGAGAACACGAGAGACATAGACAGACAGACAGTCCTACCTACAGGGGTCATAGATTGTTCTTCCTTTCACCATGTAAGACAGGTGTTAGAACTCAGGTTCTCTCCCCCCCCTCGCCCCCAAAGATTTATTTATTTTGCATGTATGCATTGCTCTCTTCAAACACACCAGAAGAGGGCATCAGATCCCATTACCACATGGTTGTGAGCCACCATGTGGTTGCTGGGAATTGAACTCAGGATCGCTGGAGGAGAAATCAGTGCTCTAAACTGCTGAACCAGCTCTCCAGTCCTTGGTTCTCAGTCTTAGCTGCAAACACTTTTTCCCACTGAGCCATCTTGCCAGTCCACTTTATTTGTAAAGGTGTATCTTCTATTTATGTGTTTGTTGTATGTGTATTCACACATGTGTGGGGGCTGGAAGAGGCCTGACTTGCTCACTTGTTCCGTTACTGTGAAGAGTCGCCATGACCGCAGCTACTCTGATCTAAACGTTTGATTGGGAGCTTGCTTACAGTTTCCGAGGTTTAGTTCATTATCATTGTGGCAGGGACACTTCCGTGTCCCAGCTCCTTTCAGCTTGGTCGACTGCAGCACACTTCTCTCTCTCTCTCTCTCTCTCTCTCTCTCTCTCTCTCTCTCTCTCTCTCTCTGCGGTTCCATGTCTCATCTTCACCTTTCCTTTGAAGGCTTCTCACAGCTCTGGCATCTCCAACATATTGGGGTCTCTAATAAAAGATACATCTTCACAGCTTGACCCAACTGCCTGTCTAGGTCTACACTGACGGGACACCCCTCCCACGAGCCTGCATTCTGTGGCTTCTCCTGAGTCACACAGGAGACTCCATAATCCCTTTCTTGTATCTAGAACCTCATGGCCAATGCTGTGAGCAGACTCTGTTGCATGCCGAGGCTGGAACTTGCTCCCCCCCCTTCAATTACATTTGCATCAGCCTGCTCTTCCTGGTTCCCTTCCCTGCAGAAGCTTTCAAGCTTAGGAATTCCCTTTCAGGCATAGGAAATTCCGTTGGGTGGGGTCTTGCCCGAGGATTCCCTTCTGCACCGGGCTTTTCTTTATACTTAGTATCTTTGTGAGCACAGAACTGAATTCCATTACACTTCCTGGTGCTTCCTTTCCCTTGACTTTGTATATTTTATGTATCTCTTTTCCGAGTTTGCTTCTTTTCATTATAGATCTGATAGATCTATAGAATGATAACTAATAACTACACTAGGTCACTCAGTATGGTCAATCTTGTCTGCCTTAAAATCTCCTTTGTCAATAGCATTAATCTAAAACTCTTCAGTTTATCGTTGGGCTGGTTTTTTAGGACAAGAACAAAAAGTGCCCACATTTTGCCAAAATGTCACAAGAATGGTTTCTAGGCTACTTACTACTTGACTTGTCATACAGTTCAAATCTTCCTCAGCACTCTTCCAAGCTCCTAATAGGGATGACCCATTAAGCCCTGCTTAAAGCGTACAAGGGATTTTCTAGTCCAAAGCCCCAAACTCTTCCAGCAAACAACATGGTCAGGCCTGTCTGTCACAGCAATGTCCAACTCACTGGGGTTAACTTCCTTTTTTTTTTTTTTTTTAAAAGATTACTTATTTTTATTTTCTGTGCATTGGTGTGCTGTATGTAAGTCTTCCTGAGGGCATCTTATCCCCTGAACTGGAGTTACACACAGTTGTGAGCTGTCTTTTGAATGCTGGCAATTGAACCTGGACCCTCTGGAAGACAGAGGCCAGTGCTCTGGTGAGCTATCTTTCCAGCTCCCCGGTCCCAATCTCTGTTTCAGTCACTGTTGCTGTGAAGAGGCCCCATGGCCACAGAAACTCTTATGAAAGCAAACCTTTAATTGGGAGCTTGTTTACAGTTTCAGAGGTTTACCATGGTCTGAGCATGGCTGCACTAGAAGCAATAGCTTAGAGCTACATCCTGATCTGTAGGCCGAGATGGGGGAGGGGGAGGGGGAAGGGGAAGGGGAGAGGGAGAGAGACTGACAGGAGACAGGCTAGGCTTGGCATAGCTTTAGAAACCTCAAAGCCCACAATCCAGAGATGCCACACCCACTCCTCAAATTAAACATTCCAATAATGTGAGCCTTTGTGGGCCATTCTTATTCAAATCCCAAGGCCTGAAGAGGCTATTGGGTCCCTGGAAGCTACAGTTACTGACAGCTGTGAACTGAACTCAGGTTTTCTTAAGAGCTCTTAAATACTGAGCCATCTCTCCAGACCCAACTTGTATATTAATTTTCAGAATACTGCTTCATCTTCCCCATTTCGCAGAGGAGGAAACAGAATGTGATAGAAATTTTACAACTTATAATTCTGTTCTGTTCTTTTTGGTTGAAAAGTTCTCAGCATGTGGTCCACAGTAGCCTTAAACTACTCAGTTGATAGTTCCAATTCAGCTTCCCAAGACTGTAGGTATGGCCACCACTGGACCTCAGGAACTGAGTTCCTTTAATTAAAGTAATCTAAAGTTGTTGTGTGTAGTTGCCTGTGGAAGCCCTTGGATCACTTGGAATTGTAAGCTGTGACAGTGGTACTAGGAAACTAGGGTCCTCTGAAAGTGCTGAGCCATTCCCAAAACCAGGAGGGTTTTTTTTTTTGTTGTTGTTTTTTTGTTTTGTTTTGTTTTGTTTTTCGAGACAGGGTTTCTCTGTATAGCCCTGGCTGTCCTGGAACTCATTTTGTAGACCAGGCTGGCCTCGAACTCAGAAATCCACCTGCCTCTGCCTCCCAAGTCCCAAGTGCTGGGATCACATGTGTGTACCACCATGCCTGGCTCTTTTTCTTTTCTTTTTTTGGTTTCAACACGTGGAGTTTTAGCCTGAAGGAATTAGTGCCAGTTTTGCTCCCCTCCCCTTCCCTCCCTTCCCTTCCCCTCCCCTCCCTTCCCCCCCTTCCCTCCCTTCCTCTCCCCTCCCCTCCCCTCCCCTCCCCTCCCTTCCCTTCCGTTCCCTTCCCTTCCCTTCCCTTCCCTTCCCTTCCCTTCCCTTCCCTCCCCTTCCCTCCCCTCCCCTCCCCTTTCCCCCCTTCCCCCTTCTTTCATTCACAGGATTTCTCTTTGTAGCCCTGGCTGTCCTGTCCTGGAATTTGCTCTGTAGATCAGGCTGGCCTGCTTGCATCTGCCCCCTGAGTGCTGGGATTAAAGGCATGTCCCACTCCTCCTACCCTTTCTTAGTGCCCTTTTAAAAGATTTTTTATTATGTGCATTGGTGTTTTGCCTGCAGGTATGTGTGAGGGTATCAGATCCCCTGGAATTGGGAGTTACAGACACTTGTGAGCTGCTCTGTGGGTGCTAGGAATTGAGCCCAGGTCCTCTGGAAGAGCAGCCAGTGTTCTTAACTACTCATCTCTCCAGCCCTCTTAGTGTCACCTTGAGCTGCCAAGTTGAGCTGGATTTTGGTCTTTATTTTATTTTTTGGTTTTTCGAGACATGGTTTCTCTGTATAGTCCTGGCTTTCTTAGAACTTACTCTGTAGATCAGGCTGGCCTCGAACTCAGAAATCCGCCTGCCTCCCTCTGCCTCCCTAGTTCTGGGATTAAAGGTGTGTGCCACCACTGCCTGGCTCCAGCTGTTTTTAATATACTGCAATTCGCCTTTTAAATTTAAATGTACAATATAGTGAAGTGATCAAACACTTAATTCCAGGCATGTCTAAAAATATACAGTACCACCCTTGTAAATAACCATACATGTAGGCCCGATGGTGGGCTTCCAGAGGCAGAGGCAGAGGCAGAGGCAGAGGAAGGTTGGAGTTTGAGACTGGCCAGGTCTACAAAGTAAGTTTCAGACAGCCAGGACTACACAGAGAAACCTTGTCTTAAGATGGGTGAAAAAGTCCCAAAAGACAAAAAAATCACATATATAGGTATAGTGTGGGGGGGTTGGTGTTAAGGGTAAAGTACCACTAATCTCCCTGGTCATAATAGTCACATTTTACCTATAGGCAATGCTTGACAGTCAAGCCCACAGGACCCAACTCATCAATCTCAGGCTCAGTTTCTCTATTGCTTCACCCTTCCTGTTATCTTTTAATGTGAAGCAGATAGAATGTGCGCAGCTATACTTTATACTTTATCATTAATTTGATTTTTTTAGCAATTCCAGATGTTTTTCTTAATTCAAATTTTCTAAGTAGGAGAAAAGCTTACTTCTAATTTTTTTACTTGTGTTAAAAAAAAAAAAAACAAAAACAAGAAATGTTCAAGGGCTCTGTGGTAGAAAAATGCCCAGTATAGGCAAGAGCCAGGAAAATTTAACAGATGACCTGGCTAAATTATATGCTGAATAATCAATACTTTACCTTTAAGAGCTATTTTCTTTTCTTCTCTTTTCAAAGAATTATTGGGATGGAGAGATGGCGCAGTGGTTAAGAGCACTGACTACTCTTCCAGACGTCCTGAGTTCAATTCCTAGCAACCACATGGTGGCTCACAACCAACTGTAATGGGGTCTGATGCCCTTTTCTGGAGTGTCTGAAGACAGCTACAGTGTACTCATATAAATAAATCTTTAAAAGAAGAATTATTTTATTGATACATTGCAGATCCCAGAACTCAAGACCTATGGAAGAACAGTCAGTGCTCTTATCTGCTGAGCCAAATCTCCAGGCCAAGTTTTTCTATTTTTCTATTTTTTTGATTAATTTATTTATTTTTATTATATATATGTTTATATATGTATGTGTATGTATATATATTAAGATTTATTTACTATATATACAGTGTTCTCTGCCTGCTTGGATGCCTACAGCCCAGAAGAGGGCATCAGATCCCATTACCGATGGTTGTGAGCTCCTGAGAACTGAACTCAGGACCTCTGGAAGAGCAACCAGTGCTTTTAACCACTGAGGCATCTCATCAGTCCCTTTGTTTTATATTTTTAAAACAGAGTCTCACTTTGTAGTTCTGGCTGCCTAGAATGTTTTTAGACTGGGCTGGCCTCAAAATCACAGAAATCCTGCCCAAATATTGGAAGATGTAAGCCACCCTGCTGGCCAGTTTGTGTGTTTTTTTTTTTTTTTTTTTTTTTTTTTTTTTTTTTTTTTAAGGACTGAGCCTCACTGTGTAGCTCAGGTGTCCTAAAGTTCTTCATCCTGTCCCAGCTTTCAATGTCGCCAGGATTACAGACTCCTCACTTTTGGTTTTTAGTCTCTAAATGATTTCTTTAACTTTTGTTGTTGTTGTTCATTTGATTTTTTTACACCGCCCCCCCCCGCCCCGCCCCCAAAGGGTTTCTCTGTGTAATCTTGGTTGTCCTAGAACTTGCTCTGTAGACTCTGCTGGCCTCAAATTTAGATCCACCTTCCTCTGTTTCCAGAGTTTGGGATTAAAGAAATTCACCACTATTCCTTGGCTAACTGTGTTTTTGTTGTTGTTTTTTTTTGTTTGTTTGTTTTATTTTAAAAAATAAGATCTTGTCATTGTTTCAGTTGGCTGTTTTATTTTATGGCATTAGATTGTTTCAAGTTTTTTTGACATTATGGAAAATCAACATCTGATCAACTAAAACGTATGTAAAGCTCTTGGTATAGAGAGAATTGGTGGTGCAGAGATCTGATGGGACTTCTCATTCTAATCCTATGGCAACTGATTATTTGAAATGCCGGCAGTCTTAATGTGTTAGTCCCCTCCACCCAGTCTTTGGGACCCAGCCAAGGGCTTCGTGTATGCTAGGCAAGCACTCTACCACTGAACTACATCCCAGCTGTTACTGGTCAGTAGGTCAGTCGTTCTGTCTGTCTGTCTGTCTCTCTCTCTCTCTCTCTCTTCCTTTCTATCAATAGGAAGCTTATTTAAACAAGATGCTTTACATGAAAGGAGAACTGTCTAGGATTCATTTTCTTGTTTTGTTATTTTTTTATGTTCCTTCTGGAGCTGAGGACTAAACCCAGGCTCTTGAACTCGCCTAGCAAGGCTAAATCCCCAACCCCAGTTCATTTTTTTTCCGAGAGTACTTTACTACTACTAAAAGATACATTGCCATACATGTAACTGCTACATTAAAAAGTGTTAGGAAATTGTCCTTGGTTTTACAATGACAAAGAAAGCCAGGCGTTGGTGTCACATGCCTGTTAATCCCAGTGCCCAGGAGGCAGAGGCAGAGGCAGGTGGATTTCTGTGAGTTTGAGGGCAGTCTGGTCAACAGAGTTAGTCTCAGGTAAGCCAGGAATACACAAAGAAAAAAAGACATTTTTTTAAAAATTTATTTTATTTTATTATTTATTTATTTATTTATTTATTTATTTATTTTGGCTTTTCGAGACAGGGTTTCTCTGTATAGCCCTGGCTGTCCTGGAACTTCACTCTGTAGACCAGGCTGGCCTCGAACTCAGAAATCCGCCTGCCTTTGCCTCCCAAGTGTTGGGATTAAAGGCATGTGCCACCACTGCCTGGCAACAAAAATTTTTTTTGTCTTGAAAAAAGACAAAAATTTTTTTTAGAGTCAAATAGGGTATGTAGGGAGTTTTATGTTGTTGGGTTCATTTGTTCCTAGAATATAAAGATAAGAGCAGAATGGGACGGGCCACTAAGGGATAAAGGGGGTCTTTTCTCAGGACCAGTACCTTCCTCCAGACCATCTCCATTTGAAGTCGGCCAAAACAAGAAGGACAATTCAGTTTGAAGGAAATACGCCCAATATGCTTGTCCATGGACACCAATTACTTTCTGTACATACAGTTAAGGAGCAGGGAAGGGAAAGGGGAAGGGAAAGTGGGAAGGAGCAGGAAGGAAAGAACAGAGAAACCTGTCAGCGTGTGCTGGGACCAAATTGTGGCTTTCTATTGGAGAATATGTTCTTGGTCTCTAACACGATTCTGGGATTTTATTTAGTAGACAGCTCCTGTCTGCTGCTGGAATGCGTGCATCCTCTCTTCATCTTCCATTTCTAACAGTTGTGTCTGGTTCACTGGTTGCTTGTCCATCAGACCAGTGGCTCATCTGCCTCACTGACACACTCTTGTTGCTATTAGGCTTTCATTAATTCCCCAAAGGCTATAGGCCTCGCAGATTTCACTGCACTACAGAAGCACCCTGTCCCAGACCACCTTCAGGTAAACAGAATTCTTGTTCTCAGGCTTGACTTCTTCCTTGACTTTCTCATCTGCCATGGTGAGAGCCACCTCACAGAAGAAGCCCAGGTCCACAAGGAAGGAATGCACAAGCAGCACCAGGGTTGGCAAAAGGAGGTGGCACTGGTGGACCACAAAACCTAACTTGTTTATTAATTTATTTTGATTTTATATTGTTATTTTTAATAGTGTGCATTTATGTGTGTATATATCACCTGGTGTGGGCACTAGGATGTGAACTCAGATCTTTCGGAAGAACAACAGATGATCTTTTAACTAATGAGCCATCTCTTCACTCCCCTATTGTAGGCATGGTCTCCACTGTGTAAACTCTGGGTGGCTATGTAGATCAGGTTGTTTTTAAACTCAAAGAGATCCACCTGCCTCTGCTTTTTTGTTTTTTTTTTTGTTTTTTCAGATTTGGTTTTTTCGAGACAGGGTTTCTTTGTATAGCTCTGGCTGTCCTGGAACTCTGTAGACCAGGCTGGCCTCACAACTCAGAAATCTGCCTGCCTCTGCCTCCCAAGTGCTGGGATTATAGGTGTGCCCCACCACCGCCCGACTTGCTCTGCTTTTCAAGTGCTGGGATTAAATGCATGTGCCATCACACTTGACTAGTCTTAAAGTAGAAGTTGTCAGAATTGAGACGTTAGTCAATGTCTTAGAAGGTGTCTGGTAAGGTGATATTACCAAGCAACTATATAATAAGCCAGTATTTTTAAATATGCTATTTGGGAAGTGTGTGTGTGTGTGTGTGTGTGTTTCAACTGAGTGAGAACCCTGCCTCAAAATGAAAAAGTAAAATGAGGGCTGTAAATATAAGATAGTGGTGTAGGTATTCAACTTTAACCCAGATTTTGATCAGGCTAGGTTTTGGTAACCTTTTATGTAGTTGGTCATGAACCTGTTATTTATATATTGTAGTTTCCTGTAGGTAAGTACATGCAGTATGTATGTATGTATGTGTATATATATAGTATATATATGATATATAGCATATATATGTATGTACATACACACATATGTATATTTTCTGCTGTGTGGTGGTGCATATCTTCCTAATCCCAGTTACTTAAAGGCTGAGGCAGGAGGATTATGATTTCTAGACAAACCTGTGCAGCATGATAAGAATCTGTTTCAAGGGACTGGAGAGTTAGCTCAGCGGTTAAGAGCAAGCCGGGTGGTGGTGGCACATGCCTGTAATCCCAGCACTCTGGGAGGCAGAGGCAGGCGGATTTCTGAGTTCGAGGCCAGACAGGTCTACAGAGTGAGTTCCAGGACAGCCATGGCTACACAGCGAAACCCTGTCTCAGAAAAACAAAAACCAAAAACCAAAAAACAACAAAAAAAAAAGAGCACAGACTGCTCTTCCAATGCAGCAACCACATGGTGGCTCACAACCATCAGTAACAAGATCTGACTCCCTCTTCTGGAGAATCTGAAGACAGCTATAGTGTATTTATATATAATAAATAAATAAATCTTTGAAAAAAAGAATCTGTTTCAAGAAGCTGGGCACTGGTGTCCCACAGCTTTAATCCCAGCACTTGAGAGGCAGAGACAGGCAGATCTCTCTGAGTTTGTGGACAGCCTGGTCTACAGAGTAAGGGTTTGTTTTTTTTTTTTTTGGATTTGGTTTTTTCGAGACAGGGTTTCTCTGTGTAGCCCTGGCTGTCTTGGAACTCACTCTGTAGACCAGGCTGGCCTCGAACACAGAAATCCGCCTGCCTCTGCCTCCCAGACTGCTGGGATTACAGGCGTGCGTCACCACTGCCTGACTACAGAGTAAGTTTTAAGACAGCCAGGGCTCCACAGAGAAATCCTGCTTTGAAAAAAGTGGAAAGGGGCTCTGCCTATAGACTTTCATTTTATTTACTTTTGGGTTGTAGGGAGAAGGGTAGTGCTAGGGGAAGTGTGCTTATTCAGTGTACACACATCATCTTTGCTCTGAAACTTAGAGGACTCTATACGGATGTTTTGTTACTTTTTTTCTTTTTTGGTTTAGTTTTTTGGATTTGGTTTTTTTCCGAGACAGGGTTTCTCTGTGTAGCCCTGGCTGTCCTGGAACTCACTCTGTAGACCAGGCTGCTTGAACTCAGAAATCTGCCTGCCTCTGCCTCCCAGAGTGCTTGGATTACAGGCGTGTGCCACCACTGCCTGGTGGATGTTTTGTTGCTGGTATTATGTTTACATATATGTACAGACATTTGTTGGGAAGAGTAACCATTTTGCTTGATGTTTGCTAATTTTGGCTGGAGATCTTGTTCTACTTTAGATCTATTATAATATTGTCTTTTTGTGATTGAAATGATAGCTCTGAAAAGACCTATTATTATTATTATAGCCCGTTCTTCTTGCCTGGGGAAAGATTTTCTTGCCCTGGAAAAAGTTCTTTGAGATTTACCCTGTAACTACTATTTTCACATCCTGCCTCTGAGAAGTCTGTTTTGGCTTAAAATAGTCATTCCTGTTCCTGGTATCTTAGACCTGCTATCTCTTGTTCCTCATAATATTTGTTCAGAGTATTACTGGTATGATCCCGGGGTTGGCGTCTCAGTGACCTACACCCTATTTTGGGAGACTGCCTTATCAGGTGATCTCATAATACTTGAGTGTCAGTGAAGAGCAAAGCTGAGCACTGTTAGTGAGTGCAAAAGGTAATACACATTTGTCTTTCCCACATCCCTTTATTCCATCCCCAACGCCTCACCCTGCACTCCAACCTCATTCTGCAAGATGGCTTAGTAAGGAAAGGTCTGTACTGCCAAGCTTGAATTTTGCCTCTGAAACGCAGACGGTGGAAGGAGAGAACTGACTTACAAGCCTCCACATGTACTATAGCTCATGCCGCCTCCCTGGGACTCTACAGGATTTCCTTTGCAGAGTCAGAGGTCAGCACGCTGTGATCTAGCTACCAATTTGGGCTATTTATTTGCTTATTTATTTATGTAAAGTTCTGTTGGAACATACCCAAGCCTGTTTGTTTATGCCACCTGGCTGCTTGTGTAGCAACTACAAAAATCATTTTGTAGTTGTAGAGTTGAATAGTTGCCTCTTATGGTCTACAAAGCCTAAAGGAAGTGTTCTCTGGCCTTTATAGAAAGTTCACTGGTTTCTCCACTGAGAGTAAATGCAGGAAAACCACACCCAGCCTAGTAGTGTTCATAAAAATACATGCATAAACATGTATTCATGCCAAACAATTATCAGCTACCTCTGTTCACCATGTTAGGGGCCACACCTAACTGCATCTTAACAGTTTTCCATTGACTTTCTTTTTTTTAATTCTTTTTGGTTTTTTCGAGACAGGGTTTCTCTGTATAGCCCTGGCTGTCCTGGAACTCACTCTGTAGAACAGGCTGGCCTGGAACTCAGAAATCTGCCTGCCTCTGCCTCCCAGAGTGCTGGGATTACAGGCGTGCGCCACCACTGCCCGGCTTTTCATTGACTTTCTATAGCCTTCCTCTGTCATTTTGCAGTAATTCACAAGCTAAAAATGTTTGTTTTGAGACAGTCTTGCTTCATAGGGAAAGGAGGTCTGAACCTCAACCTTATAAAAGCCCATTCTGGCCTTAAGCATGCCCTGGTCCCCTTGTGAGTAAAATATGGCAGATGCTACCATACCTGGCTTATGAACTGCTGCTCTTCTGAAGCCCACTTCCACAAGCAAATTTCAGGTCTGTTTCAAGGCAGAGTGTCATACTTGCTTGTATATTTCTGGATTTTGTGTGAGATTGCTATCATTTTGGCTGGAGAGATGGCTCAGAGGTTAAGAGCTCAATCCCTAGCACCCACATGGCAGCTCACAAGTGTCTGTAATTCTCATTATGCCTTTTGCTGGCTTCTGCATCATTGCTCGAGTGTGGCGCTTAGACATACATACACAGAACTTCATATACTTAAGATAAAGGGGGAAAGCCTGCTATTGTTTGTCCGTTCCTTCCTTGTTTGTTTATTTAGGTTCTTGCTCTTTAGTTCAGCCTTACTTCTTCATCACCTTCCACTTCCAGTTTGCTTCCTTGTTTAGACAGGGTCTCTCTTTCTTTATCATCTTCCCTTCCTGGTGCTGGGATTATAGGCATGAGCCATCACATCCAGTATTTTCATCTCAGCCCCAGTACTTTCAGGAACTTATTTGTTATATTATTGGACTTACTGTGATTGTTATCCTGTAAAAACTACTGATTCATCAGATATTTTAGGAATATTGTGAAAGTCAAGGAAATTGACTGTAAAGCAGAATAATGCTGGACTTACTAATTTCTTATATTATTACTGATTATTATTGCTGTGTTTTAGAAAATGTTCTAAATACATGGAACCAGATGGATAGGAGCACTGTCCTACAGAGTTTACATTCATTCTTTTACAAATCTCTTAGGTTGTGCCCATCAAACTGCCATTTGAACAATTTTTGTTGTTCTTTTTTTTTTTCCCAGACAGGGTTTCTCTGTATAGCCCTGGCTGTCCTGGAACTCACTCTGTAGACCAGGCTGGCCTCAAACTCCGAAATCCGCCTGCCTCTGCCTCCCAGAGTGCTGGGATTACAGGCGTGCTCCACCACTGCCTGTGGCTTCCAAACAATGTCTTAAAAAGATTTATTTATTATTATATCTAAGTACACTGTAGCTGTCTTCAAACACTCCAGAAGAGGGCGTCATCTCATTGTGGATGGTTGTGAGATACCATGTGGTTGCTGGGATTTGAACTCCACTTTCAGAAGAGCAGTCAGTGCTCTTAATCACTGAGCCATCTCTCCAGCCCCAATTATGTTTAATACCCAGAGATTAGTGCCAGAGCTTTTTTTTCCCTCTCCTACATTGAGTGGTGGAAACTGTGGTCTCAAATTGTCAAGCCTGCTGGAAATAAGTGACTGTCGAATGTTCAGCATTATGTGGTACTTGTATGTCATTTCCTGTAAGTCTTAAAGAATGTTACAGAACAAGGGTAGACAGACTGGGAGAACTAGAAGTAGTAGCTACAAAGATGACTTGCTGTTCTTCCAGAGAACGAGCTTACATGTGCATACTTACACAGGCAAACACTCATACACATAAAAGCCTGGAAGAAGTGGAGTGGCTGGCCTGGAACTCACTCTGGAGACCAGGCTGGCCTTGAACTTAAAAATCCACCAGCCTCTGCCTCCCAAGTGCTGGGATTACAGGCATGCGCCACTGCCTGGCTTATTGATGGTTCTTAAAAGCTTTAACCTCCCTTATACACCACCTCCCACCTGAGGTAGTGGAAAAACAGGAATATGGGGGAAGCAGGCCGGTTCTTTGGAGCATCCTTGTTGTCTGGAAATCATCAGTTCAGTTCACAGGTTAGCAGCAGCAGCAGCTCTATCCACTCGAAAACACTTCACAGATAACATTACCAGTCCATTTTGATAGAGTTGGGATAGCAAATGTAGATCAGCAGTGATGGCACGACCTAGCAGAGACAGTTAGGCCTCAGCTGAATAGGCTTGAGTCAGCAGAAGGGATTAGGACCAGCAGGGATGTCAGAAGTTCTCTGCTATGCATTTCTCATCAAAGCGAAGATAAGCAAATAAGGGAGATGAGGAAGCATTATAAAGCTAGCTCTACAAGCAAGTCCCCCTCACAATCTGTGGAGTCCTATTCATATTCCTGCAAACATCACGTGTCCCCCAGGGGTCTTGTCTCACTGAATGCTTGCCTCAGCATATAAGTAAGTCTGTATCAGCTGACATCAGTCTGCCAATCCCAAGTCTGAAGAAGTGGCAAGAAGCCACAAAGACTGTTCCAGAAGTTTTTTTTTTTTTTTTTTTTTGGTGTGTTTCTATGGAGTTATGACAAATTGAGCTCAACAGTGCATATAAGGCGAACCAGTACATGGGTGTCATTAGTGAAGAATCCTTTACCACACACCCTTTTACATGTCTGCTTTAGCAAATATTCCTTTCACCTGTGTCTGCTTCAGTGGAACGTTCCTTCATGAGTCTGCCATATTGAAACATCCTTTCACTTGTGTCTGCTTCAGGAGAACACATGTTTGCTCCAGCAAAACACCATCCAATACAACTGACTTTCCAAAGAACCTTTAAGTTTCCACTTTGCATCACTGTTGTACTTTTAGAAAAAGGTTTATTTTTTACGAATGTATGTGAATGCACTTGTGGTGGGTGCCTGTGGAGACCAGAAGAGGACATTGAATCCCCTGGAGTTGGGATTACAGGAAAGGATATGAGACGCCCAGTGCTCCTGTCCTCTGCAAGGGTAGCAAGTACTCTTAACTTCTGAGCCATTTCTCCAGCCCTGCTGTTGCATATTTGATCCCACAGTTGTGATTATTGCTGTGGGATCAAGTATGTGCCAGAGAGCATTATGTTTTTTTTTTTTTTTTTTTTTTGTGGAGGTGTTTAGACGTCCATGAAAATGACTGCTAGGAAAGATGAGCTCAAGAGGCATTTCTCCTTGTCAGCAGCCAGTTAACTGTCAGAGGTTGAGTGAGAGAGACTTCTTTAGTGGTGTGTAAATAATCTCTCACTAGGCCTTCTTTTTTTTTTTTAAATTTAGTTATTTTTTAGAATTATTTATTATATGTGAGTACACTGTAGTTGTCTGCGGATACACCAGAACAGGGCATCAGATCTTATTACAGATAGTTGTATGCCACCATGTAACCACATGGGATTTGAACTCAGGACCTCTGGAAGAGTAGTCAGTGCTCTTAACCTCTGAACCATCTCTCCAGCCCCTCTCACTAGGCCTTCTAAGAAACCCTAGTAAAACTATTGGAAACTAGAAGAGGGACTAGGTTGGAAGATGAAGGAAATTGATGGGAACTGAAAGAGAATAGGATTGGCAATAGAGATCAATGATATAAGTATATACACATGAAATAATAGACAATTATATATGATCAACATACAATAATATAAAACCTGTACTAATACATATTTTGGTTACTAATCTAGCCCTCTGCCTGGAAAATGGTTTTGGTGTTATTGAAAAGCTATTTTAACATCCATTTATAGAAAAAATACATTTAAATTAAAATGAGTGTTTTAGCTGAGGCTGGTGGGACATGCCTGTAACCCAAGTTCTTCAGTGATAGAGGCTGGAAGACCAAGAGTTTAGGGTTAGTGTCTTGTGTGCATGCCCTGGGCACTGAGCCTTGGGCAGGGCTTCCTGTGTGCTTTCCATGGGCTAACCTGCCAGTATAGAGAACTTTTCTCTTTCTCCCTCCTCCTGTTTTGATTTATTTTTATATGCATGTGGGTGTGTATGTGCATGGATAGGTGGTCGATCGATGCCTGCAGTGGCCAGAAGAGAATGGAGCTGAAGTTACAGGCGTTTGTGAGCTGCATGATGTGTGTGCTGGGATTCTAACTCTGGTTCTCTGTAAGAGCAGCAAGTACTCTCTTGTTTTCTAAGATTTATTCTTCAATGGATGGGTATATTGTGTGTGCTACATGTGTTCCCATTTGTACAGTCTAGAAGAGGGTATTGGGTTCCCTAGAACTGGAATTCCAGGTTGTTGTGAAGCACTTGATATGGATGCTAGGGACTAAACGCAGGTCCTCTCGAAAGAAGAGCAGCAACTGTTCCTAATCATTGAGTCATCATCTCTCCAGCCTGCATCAAGTACTCTTAACAGATGAGTCATCTCATCTAGCTTCCTACCTTTCCGTTGTTGTGGTGCTGAGTTAAACTGGGGACCCTAGGATATGGTAGGGCTTCTACCCTGCCTCTGCTTATTGAGTTCAGGCCTTCCCAGGCCTGTATGTTACAGCCCCTTCAAGAGACTGAGCAGTTGCGGTAGAATTGCATGTAACAGGTGGTATTGTGTGGCTCAGTACTCAGGTTCTCATGACCTTCCTCTTCCTCCTTCTTCCTCCTCCTTTTCGTCCTTGTGTTGAGATTATTACAGTTATGTACTTCCACTCCTTGTTTATGCAGTGCTAGGGGAGGAACCTAGGGCTTGGTATATGCTACTAGGCAAGTGTGTGCCAAGAGAGTCCTGTCCCCAGCCTCATTTTTTGGAGACAGGTTCTCATTGTAACTTTAGTTGTTCTGGAGCTTGTTTTGAATTTTCAGCTGTCCTTTTGTTTCTGCCTCCCAAGTGCTGGGATTTTTATTTTAAAACATCAAAATTTCAACAGATACTTATTTTTTCTGTGTATGGATATGTATATGCCACAGTAACTGTATGGAGGTCAACTTGTGGAGGTGTATCTCCTTCTATTTGGAACATGGCTTGGGATATCAAGCACCTTTACCTGCTATCTTTTTTTTAAAAAAAATGTTGAGTGTTTCATGAATTTGTGATTCATTTTTGCTAGGGCCATGGTAATTTTCCTTGCATCATTCCAATTTCAGTATGTAGGCTGCCAAAGAGAGCACTGAAATAAAGTTTTTTTTTACAGTTCTGTGTGTGAGTGTGAATGTATGTGTGTGTGTGTTTGTGTGTGTGTGTGTGTGTGTGAGAGAGAGAGAGAGAGAGAGAGAGAGAGAGAGAGAGAGAGAGATCTTTGGTGTGCATGTGAAGGTCAGAGGACAACTTGTAGGAGTTTGTTTTTTCCTTTCAGTGTTATTCTTGGGGAGAGTCAGGCATGGTGGCAAGTGTCCTTAGTTATTGAGTGGAAAGTTCTAGTTCTTTGGAAAGTATGTCAAATGATGTTTTGCTGGGGAACACAGGTGAAATGATGTCTTGCTAAAGCAAACACATGAAAGACTTCCTGAAGCAGACACAGGTGAAGATGATTGGATATAGCTGACATGTGAAAGGACGTTTGAATGAGTATAAATATGACCCACAGACAGTGGGAGAGGAGCACTGAACCTTGGTTTGCTCTGCTCCTTCTTGCTGGTTTTTTTTTGTTTGTTTGTTTTGAGCCAGGGTTTCTCTGTGTAGCCCTGGCTGTCCTGGAACTCACTCTGTATGTAGACCAGGCTGGCCTCGAACTCAGAAATCTGCCTGCCTCTGCCTCCCAGAGTGCTGGGATTACAGGCATGCACCACCATGCCAAGCCCTTCTTGCTATTCTTTGCTAAAGACAGGCATGCATTGCTTACATATTGCTTTGTTGAGTTCAAATTGTGATGCATCTCTATTAAGAGAAACTCACTGAAGAACTGTGGTTCCTGTGGCAGTTCGCCTCTTCAGCTGTCTTCCCTCAGGCCAGTTGGCAAGCCTGGCTGTTTCTTCAGGATTGAACTACACCTGCCTGGTATCTGCTTGCTGAAATAAAGGACTGGATTGTAGCTGCTGGTTCATGCTTGGTGTTTGCCTGCCTCGAGCACTGGTCTGCAGCTGCTGAATTGAATTTGGTGTTTGCTACAGAACTGAACTAACTGCTACCCAAGAAGATTGAGCTCACCCCCAAAGAATTATTGCTGAACAAGTCCACTTTCCCCATATCCAAATAACTTTTCTTTTCTTCTCCCTCTGCTGAGCTAGAGGAGAGATTGAATTCTTATTAAAAGTAGATTGTAAAAATATTATGCCTATGAACTATCTTGCTGGCCTTGAGTAAGTGGTGTGTGTATGTGTGTAAATGTAAGTTATTTATTTAAAGATATCTGTATTAGGTGTTTTGCCTACATGTCTATGTACTACATGTGTGCCTGGTACCCATGGAGGCTAGAAGATGGAATTGGATCCCCTGAAATAGGAGTTACAGACAGTTATGAGCTGGGAACCAAATCTGGGTCCTCTGTAACAGCAGCCAATGCTTTTTAAGTACTGAGTTAATCTTTCTAGCCCCAAGAAGTAAAAATTTTAAACTTTTTCTCTCTTGAAGAAATGGTATAAAACAATAACAGGGCAGAGATAGGAAAATAAGTTGAAAGAAATTAAGGGGCTAAAAAAATCATGATAGAAAACAATAAAACATCAACATATGGCCAGGTCTGTATAAATCACATTATTGAACAATTTCTTATTGTTAACCTATTTCAAGTCAGTAGAAAATTTATCTTTGAATTATAGTTTGCTTTTCTCAACTGGGCAGATATGCCTCATTCCTTTAGTCCTAGCACTTGGGAGGTAGAGGCAGGTGGATGGATTTCTGAATTCCAGACTAGCCTAGTCTATGGAGTTGCATGCCAGTCGAGCTATGCAGAGACACCCTATCTTGAAAATCCAATCAACCAACCAACCAACCAACCAACCAACAAGCCAACCAACAAACCAACCAACCTCTGACCTCTACACATGCATTATACACACATCTATACAGTAATAATGAATACTTAACATCAGTAAATTAAAAAAATAAACTCTTGAAACTTACTACTTTAAACAGTCTCCAGACATTTTCATATGCATTCTTGGGTAAAAATTGTTTCCGCTGGCACTAGTGTCTAGGAACAGTGTTTTTAGTTCTCATGTCTCCATGATTCTTTTGGGGCACATGTATGTTCATACTCCTTTGGTTATATTTGAGAGTTTCCCACTCACACTTGTTGTAGCTTTTATATTTGCTACTTTTTTTTGTTAATTGTACAATACACAGAACAAATTTTACCATTTTAAGCATTACACTTTTTTGGAGAGTTCCAGTGATTAGTCTTGGAACTTGTTATATAGACCAGGTTGACTTTGAACCTGCAACAGTCCTCCTTACTCTCCAGTGCTGAGATTACAGGTGTGACTACCACAGTTGGCCATCTTAACCTTTTTTTTTTAATTTTCATTTTTTTCTTTTTTCTATTTTTCCTCTCTCTCTTTTTGAGATATAGGCCTCATGTAGCACAGCTGACCTGGAACTTGGTAATGTAGATGACCTTAAGCTTCTGATCCTCCTACCTCCTTCTCCTAAGTTGCAATTACAGGTGTATACCACCATGCCCCATTTTATTTTAGTCATTTTCTTTTTTGAGACTATGTTGCCTTTGGCCAGGAGCTCACTATGTAGACTAGGCTAGCCTCAAATTTTTAGAGATCTATTTGTCTCAGTTTCCCAAGTCCTAGGATTAATGAAATGTGCCTCCACATCTCGTTCATTTTAAGCATTTCTTGTTTTGTTTTGGTTTTTCTTGGAGACAGGGTTTTTCTGTGTAGCCCTAGCTGACCTGGACCTCTGCAGACCCACCAGCCTCTGTAGAATAGGCCGGCCTCAAACTCAGATTCACATGCTTCTGCCTCCCAAGTGTTGGTCAAATTTGTATCACTATCACCCTGCTTAAGCATTTTTTATTGGCTATTTTTTTTTGAAAAATTTTTGAAAATTGAAACATTTGAAACAATCTTAGTATGTAGTAAGGAATAATTTCTGAGTGCACGCCCCCATCCAAGGCAAGGCTTTTGGTAGCCTCTAGTCTATTGTTCCTTTGATAACTTTTTTCTGGTATGTTTATGGGCTTCATCCTCTTAGTGATAGTTTTTTGTCTAGCTGTACCACATTGGAGCATTAGAGATTCAAGAGGTTACTGGATATATCAGGCATATTCCATCATTTCTGAAGGGCACTGGGTGTGCCTTCATGTGTGGCCTGGTCAATTATTGATGGCCTATTTAGATCACAATGAGGTCCTGGCTAATGAGCAACACCACTACTAGTAGTAGTACCTCCTTAGCCAGGCGTTCTTGGGATAGGTGGCCATTTTTACTGCCACATTAATGTTTCTTCTCCCCCCAACCCCTGTGGTTCTTTTAACTTTAAGGAACCTCTTTTAAACATAAATTACATTTATTTATTTATGCGTGAGTATGCATACTCGTGTCCTTTACTATGTGTGACGGTCACAGAACAGCTTGTGGACGTTAGTTCTCTCCTAATATCACATGGGTCCTGGAAATAGAATTTGGGTCATTAGGCGTGGTGGCCATCACCTTTACCAAATGATGCTTCTCACTGGCCCTTACAATTTTTTTTTTTTTTGTTATTGCTTGCTTTAGAGTTTGGAGATTACATTTATAATTAGCATTGTAAGGTTTTTTCTTTTTCCTTTTTTTTTTGTTTGTTTTTTGTTTTTGGTATTTTTTGAGACGGGGTTTCTCTGTGTAGCCCTGGCTGTCCTGGAACTCACTTTGTAGACCAGGCTGGCCTGGAATTTCTATTGTCCTGCCTCAGTCTCCCAAGTGCTGGGATTAAAGGTGTGCGCCACCACTGCCCGGTTACATTGTAAGTTCTTTGATTGGTGGGGCATAGGGTTTTGTTGATTAGTTACAGAGTGTTAGGTCCCACACAGAGGTAGACAGGGAATATATAAAGATTTATAAAGACAAGGGGATATAAAAGATTTACTTTTATGTGTATAAGAGTTTTATACTCAAATGCAAGGGTACCAGATTCCCAATCACTGGAGTTACAGACAGTTGTAGGCTGCCTTATGGATGCTGGGAATTGAACCTGGGTCCTTTGGAAGAGCAGCTAGTGCTCTTAACCACTAAGCCATATCTCCAGTCTCCATAGGTAAAGATACATTGCAACAAGACTCTGGAGTTGCAACATTCTAACCTCTGACGCACGGACCTAATCAGTCAGCCTTTACAAAGATAGCACCAGTGTATCCCCCCATCCCCCCAAGACAGTGTTTCTCTGTCTTTTGCTGACTGCTGTTCTGTAGACCAGGCTGGCTTTAAATTCAGAGATTTGCCTGCTTCTTCTGGGATTAAAGGCGTGTGCCACTGCTGCCAGGCCAGAAATTCTTGTTCATGCTGTTTATACTTGGCAGCTTTTTCAATACACTATTTATGCTGGCCATAGTTACTTTACATCCTCAATCTGATAATTTCGAATTTTTTTTTTGTTTGTTTTGTTTTGTTTTTTTGCCCTGTAGCATGATGCCAGCCTGCCTTGTCTTTGGTTGAAAGCTAGGCATGCTGTATCTAGTAACAAACCAAGGTAACCTTCTGGAGTTTAGTATGCAGGTTTTGTTTTTTGGTACCACTGTTGATCAAACTCAGCCTCATCTGCCACACAAGTGTTAGAAGAGACTGTTGTGAGTTTGCCATGTACTTGCTAGGAACTAAATTAGGGTCCTCTTGAAGAATAGCCAGTGTTCTTAACCCCTAAGTGGCCCTCTCCATCCCAAGTTTCTTGTTTTGACCTTGGGAAATATTTCCTGAGCTTCATTTCCACTTGTGTAAATGAGGAAAGCAAGAAAAGTCGGGATATTTTATATTGCTTTTCCTCTAAGAAGGTAGATAATGCTTTGGGCATATTTTAATGTTTGATATGTTGATATATTTTGATATACTTTCCCTCATTCCTGTTCAAGTTATGAGGTTCATTCTTCAAATATTCATAAAAAACAGTTAGTTCCTAGAAAAAAAATTCATTTTTTCTATGACTTACAGTTGTGAGCGGCCATTGAGTGCTAGGAATCGAACCCGGGTCTTCTGGAAGAGCAACCAGTGCTCTTAACCGCTGAACCATCTCTCCAGCTGTCGCCAGCTGCTGCTACAGGGGTTTTAACTCTTCACTCAATCCGTCCTTGGCTTCCAGCAGCTTGTCAGAAGCTATTTTAAGTACTCTGTTTCAGGTAAACAATGGCTCCTTGTATTTGCTTGTCTCTAGGGTTTTTGTGGTATGTGTGTGTTGTTCTGCCCTGGACCTGAGATCTAATGGATCTAAGATAAGCTAACAATCCTCAGTTTGTTTAGTTTTCCTCCCCACTCTCCCTATAAGAATGAATTAGAACCTGCTCCTCACAAAAGACTAAGGATTCAAGTGTTCCACAAGTATTTCAAACAAATAAGAGCGCCAAAAAAATAAAAGAACATTTCGTATAGAGCAATAGATAATAATAGAACAAAAAGATAATCTTTTTATTTTCATTTTATAAACTCGTAACGAAACTTGTACTTTCATTATTATAAATTATTATAAATTATAAATAATAATTATTTATTATTATAAAGGGTTGAGTGTTCTAAAGATCATGTTTAATGTGTTGCATAAGGCCTTTAGTTCAATCTCCAGGTCAAAATAAAGTCAAGACATACAAAGCACCCCTGTGGCAGCATATATATAACCTAGTCTCCGAGAACCCATTGGTCCCCTCTGGCCTCTTCCACACCAGGCAGCACATACCTTACATGCAGGTAAAACACCTATAGGTTCTAATTTATTCTTTCTGTGGTGCTGAGGATTGAACCCAGGATGAGTTTCATCCTCAGTGCAAGAATTGAGAGGATTCTTTTAATTGTTAGCACCCTGTCTTGTTACTATTATACTTAGTGAATAGTGTAGTAGGTACAGTAGCCTTGCTGTGGAAAATAAAACTAGAGACTTAGATAATCTAGTTAATCTGGAGAGCTGGCTCAGAGTTGAAGAACATTCGCTGTGCTTGTTGAGGACTCAAGTTTGGTTCTAAGCATCCACATGGCTGCGTACAGCTATCTAAAACTCCACTCTCAGGGTATCCAGCACTTCTTCTGGCTTCTTTGGACCTCAGGCATGCACACTTCTGACAAAAAAAGTATGTGTGTGTGTGTCTGTGTGTGTGTGTCTGTGTCTGTGTGTGTTTGTGTGTGTGTGTCTTTGTGTCTGTGTGTATAATAGAAATACATAAATTTGAAAAAAATAAAATCAGTGAGATTTTTTATTCCTCTTTTTTATTTATATGAGTACACTGCAGCTGTCTTCAGACACACCAGAAGAGGGCATCAGATCCCATTACAGATGGTTGTGAGCCAGCATGTGGTTGTTGGGATTTGAACTCAGGACCTCTGGAAGAGCAGCTAGTGCTCTTAACTGCTGAGCCATCTCTCCAGCCCTCATCTCTAATTTTTTTAATCTTTGTTCTTTATTGTTTTTACTAATGTCTTGTTTAAATTCTCACTTATTGGGCTGGAGAGATGGCTCAGCAGTTAAGAACTGCTCTTCCAGAGGTCCTGAGTTCAATTACCAGCAGTAACCAAGTATAGAGTGATGTAATATAGTGGTTCATACTATCTTTAATGTGACTGATACCCTCTTGTGGCATGCAGGTGTACATGCAGATATAGCACTTATATACATAAAATCTTAAAA
This sequence comes from Apodemus sylvaticus, assembly GCF_947179515.1. NCBI lineage: Eukaryota > Metazoa > Chordata > Mammalia > Rodentia > Muridae > Apodemus > Apodemus sylvaticus. The sequence goes on along the minus strand of NC_067495.1, from coordinate 65,853,128 downwards.
ATATCTGGAGATGGGGGCGGGCTGGGGAGGTTGGAGAGATGACTCAGTGGTTAGCACTGACTGCTCTTCTGAAGGTCCTGAGTTCAATTCCCAGCAACCACATGGTGGCTCACAGCCATCTGTAATGAGATCTGACACCTTCTTCTGGTGTGTTAGAGGACAGTTACAATATATTCATATACATACAATAAATAATTCTTTAAAAAAAAGTAAAAAAAAATCTGGAGATAAAGTAGGCATGGCAGTACTCAGTGCTAGTCCTACAGTTCAGGTGGTGGGGACAGTAGGGTCAGAGGTTCTTGGTTGTTTTTCACCTGCATAATTGAGTTTGAGACCAGCCTGGGGTACAGGACTCTGTCCCAAACATCACAATATATAACAAAAAAAAAGTCCCTTAAAGCAAAAACCACAGACACTTTGAAAGCACTGTGCTCTATTAACTAGCTATGTGTTTTTTAAATCCTTTTAAGAACTTTGGTATTCAGAGTTCTTTCTTTCTTTCTGTTTTTTTTGAGGTTTCTCTGTTTAGCCCTGGCTGTCCTGGAAGTCACTCTGTAGACCAGGCTGGCTTTGAACTCAGAGATCCACCAGCCTTTGCTTCCCAGAGTGCTGGGATTACAGGCGTGCACGTGCACCACCACCACCACCACCACCCAGCTTGTATTCAGAGTCTTAAGGATTATGTTAGGATAACTGCTTTTTCACTCTTTAAGAAGACATTTTTTTTGTGGGGTTAGTGTTTGATTCCCAGGGTCTTGCACACATTAGGTGGGGGCTCTACTAATGAGCTTCACCCCCAGCCCTATTTTTCATTAACTTTTATTAGTGACTGTTTTAAGTTTCTCCAAAAGATGCAGTATAGGATTGGATTTGATTGGAGTTGCACAGACTGCTTTTTTTCACTGAATAATTAAAAATAGAAACTATAATTCTCTTACTGCATTTTGTAAATAAGGGCCTCTGAGCCTTAGTTTTCTGTCATTGTATATAAAATCTGGCAAGGGTTTGTGAAGAACATTCTCTAGCATCTCTTCTTTACTTCCTACCTTCCTTTTTTTTAAAAATTTATTTACATTTCAAATATTACACCTTACCTGCTTTCCCCCTCTCCCCTCCCTCCTGTTTTCCTTTTCTTTTTTTTCTTTAGTCTTTTGAGACAGGGTTTCTCAGTGTAGTCCTGGCTGTCCTGGGCTTCACTTTGTAGACCAGACTGTCATGGAACTCACAGAAGGCCTGCCTCTGCCTCCTGAGTGCTGAGATTTGAAAAGCAAGTGCTGCTACTGCCTTGCCAGCAGCTGATTTTCCAGTGATTAGTATTCAGTGGCACAGAAAAAACCTGCATAGGCTTCTGCCTTATTTGGTAGCAAACATCAAAGCATTAACAAAATCTACAGATGAGTGTGTGTGTGCGCTGGAGAAGAGGCTTAGCAGTTAAGAGTACTTATCCCCTGCTCTGGAGAGGATACAATTGACTTTCCAGCAGCACCCATCTATAACACTATCCATGACAACAGTTCCAGGGAATCAGTGCCTTCTTTTTGACCTCCTTGGGCACTACCTGTAATAAATCTAAATAACTAAAAATTGCCATACATTCATGCTTTATTTTCTAGACTTATACAGTTAGTATCTGACAGCCATGAAAATATTTTAATGATGATACCTCAATAGGGAATTTTTTTTTTTGTCTTTTTTTAATGTATGTGAGTATACTGTCCTTAGGGTATCAGATCCCATTTCATTTGGTAGTGAGCTATTTTGTGGCTGCTGGGAATTGAGCTCAGGACCTCTGGAAGAGCAAGCAGTGCGCTTAATCACTGAGCCATCTCTCCAGCCCCCAAAGGGACATTTTTTTTTTTTTTTTGGTTTTTCGAGACAGGGTTTCTCTGTCTGAGACCTGATTAGCCCTGGCTGTCCTGGAACTCACTCTGTAGACCAGGCTAGCCTCAAACTCAGAAATCCACCTGCCTCTGCCTCCCAGAGTGCTGGGATTACAGGCGTGCGCCACCACTGCCCGGCTGGAACACTCATTTTTAAAAAGTCCTTTTTATTGTATTTAGGTCCACACTGTCTGGGATGGCCTCTGCACATTCTGAGTCAATGTTTAGTTAATCCCCTCTCTGCAGTCACCTTCACACATACCCAGCCACGTGCTTTGCTAATCTAGGCGCTTCTCAATCCAGTAATAAAGTTGACAAGCAAGATCAGTTGTTCCAGCTCCAGTGAGCACTGAATTTTTAAATAAAGCAAGGCATGGATCTATTGGATTGGTGAAAAACTGATTGTGAGGTTTATGGGGGTAGTCAAATGAAATCAGTTTTTATCTAGACCTGATAATTCTGAACTACTCAGATTCACATTTTTTTTGTGTGTGTGGGGGGGTTGGTTTGAGACAGGGTTTCGTTATAACTCAGATTGGCCTCAGACCCTGACATATCACAGTCTTGTGCTATTGTACTGATTGACACCCCTGCTCCCCTTCTGCTCTATATTCCATGAATAGCAGATCAGCATGAAAATTTTGGGGAAATATGGTCAGTGATGCTTTCAGGTTTTTATCTTAGTTTTTGACTTACCCATGAAGTTATAAGAAAAGTAGGTGAGTTAAAGAAGGAAATAAAAAGTTTTCGGGCAATAAAAGGAATGTGTTTGTTATATCATAAACAGGAGAAATGCTACTTGTTGTCTCCCTCCCCTCATGCTTTTCAGTTCTTCGTAGTTCTTACCATGTAGATGTGCATGCCACAGCATGCACATGTAGAGGCCAGAGGACGACTCAACTGTGAGTTGGTTTCTTTCTCCTCCTTTTTCTGTAGATTCCAGGGATTGGCCCGTAGGTCCCCAGGTTTGTGTGGCAAGCACCTTGACTCACTGAGCCATCTTGTTTGCCTTCTGATTTGAGCCAGGATCTCAGTTTGTTGTCCATTTTGGCCTGGAACTCACTGTGTAGCCCAGAGGTTGTGTGCATCACTGTTTTTTCACCTGTTTTGACCCCTTGCGTGCTAGGATGCCAATTATGACCGATCACACCTGGCTCACAATCTGTGTGAACTCATTTAGATGGCACTCCCTGGTCACAAGTTCAGGTATTTTATAGTGTATGTATGTATTTTTAAAATCTAAGAACTAATTATACTTTATCAATAATTTGTAGTTTGCTTGTTTTGATTGGCCTTGTAGTTCATTCAAGTTGAACACTATTCTTTCAATGTTTGAAGTGCTCCAGAATCTGAAGCTTTTAAAAAAATCTTTATTAATTTATGGATCTCTGTGGGGGTATGTGCATGTGTGTGCAGGTGCCCAGGGAGGGCAAAAGAGGACATTGGACCTTCTGGATTTGGGTTACAGATTGTTCTGAGCTACTCAATTTGGATGTTGTGAAGTGAACCCAGGTTTTCTGCAAAAGCAGCAAATATTCTTAATTCCCAGCAAATTCCACGGAAGAGATGAGAATAGCTTGGTGCCCTTGTGCCAGTGGAGTAGCTGCCAGGGGAAGAGCTGTGTCCCAGGAAGAGAAGAATGTGATGGGTCTGATAATTGAACTGAGGTCATCAGGTTGGGCAGTTGGCCTGCTGAGTCTCTTTATCTGACATTTTTGATTTTAAAAATATGGTTTGTTATATAATATGGTGTTGTGTAGATCATAATTTTCTTTCATTTTATTTAGTCTTTTTTTTGAGATGGTGTTCCCAAGTATTCCTGACTGCCCTGGAACTTACACTGTAGATCAGACTGGCCTTGAACTCAAAGATACCCTTGCTTCTGACTCAAGTGCTGGGACTAAATGCATGCTTTAGCATACCTGGCCAGAACATAACAAGACAAGACTTTTAGGGGTCTACAATCTGTGATCATCAGTGGTCATCTCTATGAACAATTACTAAGCAAAGGGATACATTCTTAGAAGAGCAAAAGTCTGCAAGGAAAAGTACTGATGCTTAGACGTCAGCATCAATTCTTCCAATTAATTAATTGGAAATTAATTGTACTTAATTGGAAATTAAAAGTACAGGAAATTAAATGTGCTTTTAAAAGACCCGATTTTATTTTATTTATGGTGTCTGTGTGTGTGTGTGTGTGTGTGTTCACATGTGCATGCAGGTACCTGTGGGTACCAGTGCCAGAGGCAGGATCAGAACCCCTGAAGCTGGACTTAGTTACAGATGATTGTGAGCCATAGGACACTGGTACTGATTACCTACCCAGGTTCTCTGGAAGAGCAGCCAGTGCTTTTGACCACTGAGCCATCTCTTCAGCTACACACGCACTTTGATTGACCAAGAGCAATGCTTGTTTTCTGACAACATGAGTCTTCTGTGACATGGTAGAACAATTACCAGAACTCCAAAGTCAGGGAGCGTCGGTGAGTTTTTATGGAGAAAAGAACTTAACACACAGTAACAAATTAAAAGTGAATAAAGAAACTTGCTGTTGTCATAAACAGAGACATGACTGCTAAAGTAAGTGATGAGAGGTATTATATTTCATGCCCCCCCCAGCCTAGACTTGTCAAGTGCTTCCCATTTGATCTACTACTGCTACTACTACGTCGTCCTCTTAACATTTCCCCCTTTTGCCACTGAGAAAGGGTTTCTCTGTGTATGTCCTGGAACTTGCTTTGTAGACCAGGCTGGCCTCTAAATCAGAGATCTACTTGCCCCTGTGTCCCCATGCACCTCCATGCAGGGTCAATCTGATACTTCTTGATTCCTAATTAAAAGGAACACAGAACATGAAAAGTTGCTTTAGGAAAGCCCCCAAAGAAAAGTAAGCAAATGCTGAAGTCATATAGAGCTGGGTTTGATGGTGTATACTTTTAATCCCAACACCTGAGAGGTATAGGAAGGTGACTCTCTGAGTTTGAGGTCAGCCTTGTTTATATAATGAGTTCCAGGACAGTTAGGGCTACACAGAGAAAAACCCTGCCTTGAAAACCAAACAAAAACGTCTCATAAAGCATGCTTTGATAGTAAACTATATTACTGTAATAGAACATTCCATCATTTATTGGACAATTTTACATTGCTTAAATGCCAGATTAGTTTTTAGTCCTGCAGAAAGTGTCATGTTTATTTAAAATTATGCTCTTAATACCTTTCGATGACACTGCACACTAGGAAGGCCATGCTAACACAATCGAAGGAGCTGAGTTTTCCCAAGTTGCAGGGGAAAGAACACATGAAGCTTTTTTAAGAGTTTTATTTGGTGAGTTCAGTTCAGGAACATCTCATCAAAAACAGCTTTATAGCCAGTCAACTGACAACAGTAAATTACAAAAAAAGTTAGAGTTAGTTTGAGGCAGCCCCCCCCCCCTTATGTCATGTCACTTGTCGGTTTGTATGCTTCTGTGGCTTGAAGTTTATTTAGACTAGATTGGTCTCCATCTCAGAGATCTGCCTGCCTCTTTCTCCAAACTAGGTGATAAGGTTTTTGGGTGGTGGAATGAGAAATGCTAGAAATTCAACTTGGGGCCTTGTGCGTGCAAGGTAAATATTTTCGATGCCTGTGTCCATTCCCATATAAGATTTACTTTGTGTTAAATTATTTTAAATGTAGCTTATATTTAGACATGCCATATTTAGCACATTGAAAGATGTAAATACCTTGGAAATGCTTAGTGAATGGTGTCACCATTTTTCTTAAGTGATATTTTGAGCCTGTCTCTGAACATATGGGTAGATTGTGATATTTATATATTCATATACTCAGCAAAATAAAATTCACTGCCTTTAATTTTTGACTTTGAGCATGTATATCCTCAAGATTAATAAGACAGCAAGATAGAGTTCACTGTTTGTTAGAGACTTGTATTTACTGTAAGGACATTGTTAAAATTTTGTTTTGATAGTGAAAGCAAGTTGAATACATTGGTGCAGAAGCTTCATGACTTCTTAGCACATTCATCAGAAGAATCTGAGGAAACGTGTTCTTCTCCACGACTTGTCATGAACCAAAGCACAGGTAATTTGAAGCTGACTGTGCCGTATGTAGTCCTATTTTATTTATTTCTATTCATTTATTTTAAAGATTTATTTTTATTTCAGTGTGTGATGTGTGTGAGGCTACCTGAGTTTATGTGCACCATATGTGTGCTGTTGTCTATGAGGCCTGAGGCCTGGATTCTTCCATAATGTACTTGGAGATTCCCTGGAACAGGAGTTAGAGGTGGTTGTGAGCCACTTGATGAGGGTGCTGGGAACCGAATCTGGGTCCTCTGCGAGAGCAGCAACCATTCTTAATGGATGAGCCATCTGTCCAGGCCCCCCACATATTATCTGCTGTAAGATTTTAATTTCAGAAAGGAAAAATAGAAAGTTGTAAACGAATGGATGCTTAAAGAGTGAAACACTTAATAATGTTTGATATATAATGGAAGTTTCTCGTGGAGGAGGTGATAAATAGATACAAATTAGGAGAGCTATGAGCAGTGTAGGTTTCTGGTGGTGGAGCTCAGGCCATTAAGTATGCTGGACACATGTTCTATAACTCTATCTAACCAAGTATAGAAATATTTTATTCCAGTGACTTCTTGTGTATTAGAATTTAAATTGTCATGATGCTTAATGATATCACTTGATGAACTTGGACATGCTGTCCCAAACGGAAAGCTCTGGCGCTAAGTCCATAAGCAGGCTAGCTAGCAGTTCAAGGCCAAGAAGGATTATCCAGTAAGTTTTAGTCTAGCCTGGCTGCCCGTCAAAATTGTTTTTAAAACAACAAAACCAAACCAGATAAAAAAAAACATTTAAATGATTTGGTATATATATTTTCATAAAACACATTGGCATTTTTTTTGTTTTCCTTCTTCATTTAAGAGACATTTTTTAGAAAGGATGTCTAAAAAAAATCACAGGTTGATTATCCTGCCTAAGCCTCTTGAATGCTGAGATTATAATAGTAAACTCCTTTAAAAATATCCTCTGTCCTTTAGTTATTGGTTACTACATATAGCAAACACAACATCAATGTTTGTGTATGTATATGCACATATACAATGTAAAAAATAAAAAGTAGCATCATAGTGAAAAATTCAGCCTTATGTTAAAGAGTATCAACTCACTGACTAGGCATTTTCTACAAGTTTAGACTATCAAGCCACAGATTCAAGAGGTTGCAATAGGATTCATAGAAACAGAAAACCAACACTAGGGCCAGCCAGATTACTGTGACTGTGAAGACCTGGTAAGCCGATCCCTGGAACTCACTAAAATCAGAGAGACCCGGTTCCAGAGTTCCCCTCTGACTTTCATGCACATGCGTTCCATGGCACATGTACCCACCATGCACTCTACCCCACCGCACACACACACTTTTAAAAAAAGGAAAACTAGAGGTGCTAGTCCTTATTGGGTTTTTTTTTTTTTTTTTTTTTTTGAGACAGGGTCTCACTGTGTAACCCTGAGTGGCTTGGAACTTGCCTTGTAAACTAGGGTGGAACTTTTCCCTAGCCTTTGGTTTTGAGACTAGAGGCATGGACCATCATCTAGTAGTCAAACTGTTTTAGAGAGGGGTAATCTAAGAGAAAAATTTGTAATCTTTCCAGAAGAAAAATGGTATTACTTCTAAAGGAACAGCAGTGATACTATAGTTCTTCCCAGATGTCCATGGCTTGCGGCACATTTACTAAATAAATAAATAAATAAGTAAATAAATAAACAGACAAATAATAAATAAATAATAGGTAGCTGGATAGATAAATTTAACCAAGAGAATATGTTTCTGTGAATTTTACCACAAGGGACATGGTTTCATTTGTCTGTTTATTGATGATGCTATTAGGTTATTTGGTTATGTTATTATATTTGTACTTTGTTGATTACTATGAAGTTAGGATTTATTCTTTTTTTAACTAATAATGAGATCAGAAAGATTTTGAAATTCTTTTTTTGGTTTTTTTGGTTTTTTGTTTTTTGGATTTGGTTTTTTTTCCGAGACAGGGTTTCTCTGTGTAGCCCTGGCTGTCCTGGAACTCACTCTCTAGATCAGGCTGGCCTAGAACTCAGAAATCCACCTGCCTCTGCCTCCCAGAGTGCTGGGATAACAGGCGTGCGCCACCACCACCCGGCCGATTCTTCTTGTCATTAAATTTTAACTTAAAGTATTTTCTATTACAAATTATTATGTTAGTGCCTCAGGCAATCCATATATATCACGTCACAATTCTTCTGAACTGTCTGTCCTCTGGTATCACACTGCTGTCGGTGTGTCGGCAGCACATCTTTCTTTTCTGCTAGCTCTGTTCAAGACCGTGTTTCCAAACTTCTTTAAAGTTTTGGCAGAATTCAGATCTTTGTGGTCATAAAAATGAGACCCCTCTGTCTTCATTTCCTGTTGGCCAGGATTTTCCCCCTAAATTCCTTTCCCATGTTTGCATTTCTTCTCATGTAGCCCGGTTTGGCAAGGCCAGCACATGGTGTTTCTCACATACCTTGAATCTTTGCTTGTTGCTTTTCTTGGTCTTTGCTAACAGGTGGACTTTTAAAAGACAGGCTCTTGCTAGGTAACCCTAGTTGGCTTGGCACCTGCTATGTAGAGCAGGCTGGCTGAGAACTCAGGATATGTGCTACTATACTTAACTAATCTGAAAATTTCTTGTTCTAAGGTCTCAAGCTCCACTCCTCACTTCTCTCTGATAATCTCTATTTATCATTTTTTTTGTTTGTTTTTTCGAGACAGGGTTTCTCTGTGTAGCCCTGGCTGTCCTGAATGGAACTCACGCTGTAGACCAGGCTGGCCTCGAATTCAGAAATCCGCCTGTCTCTGCCTCCCAGAGTGCTGGGATTAAAGGAGTGTGCCACCACTGCCCGACTTATATATTTATTTTTGGGGGGGGGGGAAAGCTGTTCTTTGTGTAGTTCTGGCTCTCCTTGAACTTGCTATGTAGACTAGATTAGCCTTGAACTCATAGAAATCTGCCTGCCTCTGCTTCCTGAGTTCTGGAATTAAAGGTGTGTGCACTACCTTTAATTTTTAAGGTTAACTTTACCAATTTACAAAAACAATTGTGTTAGTTGTCACAGATTGGGAAACTGAGGTTTGTTGCAGGATATTTGATCACATTGTGAACCCCAAGATTGTGAACTGGAAAGACCTTGTTGTGATGTCACTCATCCCAAGCCATCTTTAACTCAAGAGCTTTCTGTAAATAAGAGCGAACACTGATTGGTCAAGAGGTGAGCAGCTGACAGTGAGCATGAACCCAGGAAAGAGAGAATCTTTGAGTTGAAGGGTATTTCAGACAGAGTGGAGGGGATTGTTGGTGGCGTAGGAGGGTCAACCGGGTGCTTTCTCTGCTCGTGTGCTCAAGAGCATCCTGGATCCTGAGTCTTCATTTTGTAAATTGAACCTTGGGATTTTGTTTTTAAAATTAACAGAGGTTATGGAATCTTGTTGGCCATTCCTAGAAAGATTGCCTATCACAAAGTCTCTTCACTTCCTGATAATCTATTGCTATCTTTATTGGTTGAAATATTACTAAGGTAGGGCTTTATGATTTATCCTTTATGCATTTATTAGTATATCCCAATTTAGTATATTTCCGATGAATATTGTTACTATCATTCATTTAAATTTTTATTACATTTATTTAGTTTTCATATGTGTATGAATATACACATACATGTTTGCCAGAGCACACATGTGGAGGTCAGAGAACAATTTATAGGAGCCAGTTTTCTTCTTCCCCTCTTTGGGACCCCAGAGATTGGATTTAGGTTGTTAGACTTGGCAGTAAGCACCTCTGCCCACTGAGTTAGTTACCTTACGAATCTTTTTTCCTTTTTTAAATTTTAATTAAAAATTATTTATTATGTATGGTGTTCTGTACTGCAGGCCAGACGAGGGTACCAGTTCCCATTATAGATGGTTGTGAACCACTATGTGGTTGCTGGGAATTGAACTCAGGACCTCTGGAAGAGCAGTCAGTGCTCCCTTCCAGCCCTCCTGTTTTTTTTCTTTTGACATTTAAATTGTACCAATTTCATGCTATCTGGATGGATGATTGTGTTTGCTTGTTTTCTGTCTCCACAAGATGTTCAAGACTTACAATACTTATCAGTGTATGTGCTCATTGTGATATGCACATTGTCACCTCGCTTCCTTTTATAGGGAAAGCTAATATGTGTGTGTTAATTTTTTTTTGAGTTGACATCAGCACTTGTTGGATTTTTTTTTTTTTTTTTTTTTTTTTTTTTGGTTTTCCAAGACAGGGTTTCTCCTAGAACTCACTCTAGACCAGGCTCAGAGATCACCTGCCTCTGTCTCCCAAGTGCTGGCATTAAAGGTGTGCGCCACCACTGCCTGCCAGCATTTCTAATTTGATATCACATGTCTCTCCAGTCTTTTGTATTTACAGCTGGGTTTCGCTAATAGAAGGCCATTGGGCTCCCTTTATCTTTAATGTTTATAGTCATTTGCCTAGACTTCTTTGTACTCATAGTTACATTATAGTTGCTAATCACAGAAAAGAAAGACTTGTAAGTGGACTTTCTATTTGTTTGAAATTATCCATCCTGTTTTATTTTAAGATTGGGCTTCTCTAGATAGTCCTTGCTTGTACAGAGCCATATTGGGGCAGTCTTGTACTTGGTCAGAGTTTGACTTTGGTCAAGGTTAACTTCTCTCAGTTAGCCAGGATCTTGCTCCACCTAGGGTGGAGCGCACGTAGTAAAGGTTAAGTTCATTGTTCTTCTAGGTATAGGAATTCTTGAATTAAGCAAGTGACCCACCCAGCTGTCCGGAGCAGTCAAGACGAAGACCTCTAAGAGAAGCTAGACAACTTCCACCTGAACTCAGCCTAGAGTCTGGGGGGAGGGTTTTCCCAAACTGTTAAAAGGTCCGGCGCCATTAAAGTTTACGGCTTTGATCAGTAAACATTGACTTGGCCGTACGTTCTTTTCGCCACTCTTCCCTATGACCCCAAAATTCTCTCAACAGGTAACCCAGTTTACATGTAGCTGCTGGCGGCTACACTTGCAATCCTGGAATTCACTATGTAAACCAGGCTGGCCTTGAACTCAGAGATCTGCCTGCCTCTACCTCCTGACTGCTGGGATTAAAGGAGTCCACTAGCACTCTGGATTTTTTTTTGTGTGTGTGTGTGTGTGTGTGTGTGTGTGCCAAGTTCTCTCCTAGCCCAGGCTGCTTTTGAACTGGTAAGCAATCTTCTTTCAGTTTTCTAAATGCTGGCATTATAGGCATGAACTACCATGTTCAACTCTTTATTCATTTAATTGACATATTTTTGAGATAGGGTCTCAACTTACAGACTCTATAGTCCCCAGCTATTTTCTTGATTTTTGTATGAAGTTTATTGCCATGGTCCTGTGTTCACTAATTGCTTGAGTTGGGCACATTAAGAGTCTGCTTCTAAGCTGGGCATGGCGGCGCACGCCTATAATCCCAGCACTCTGAGAGACAGAGGCAGGCAGATTTCTGAGTTCAAGGCCAGCCTGTTCTACAGAGTGAGTTCCAGGACAGCCAGGGTTGCACAGAGAAACCCTGTCTCGAAAACCCAAAAAACCAACCAAACAAACAAAAAAAGTCTGTTTCTTCTAGTGGTGGTGTGAGACTTTTGTTGGACTAATCATTATTGCCCAGAAATATCAAATACTATATGTATTGTGGGCAGCATAGATAGGGTAGATATAGATATAGCTGTAACAATGGAAGGGCAGCAGTTGTAAATAAAGTGAGCTAGGAAATCTTACCTTGAAGAGAGTTATGAAGTGGGTGTTCAAAATTTGCAAAAATGAAAATCCTTAAGCAGAAAAAAAAGGCCCTATCCACATACTCTTCTGAATGAATTGCCTAAGTGGATCCTAGTCTAAGTACTGGGGCGGGGACTGAAAGGACAAATCTCTGCTGTCCCCTTTGTATAGAGTTTGCTTTTGATTTCAGCTGAATTAGTCATTCAGCCACACAGCATTTCTTTTCAGGATTTTCCATGTGCTGGAATTACAGATGTGTGCTTCCATGCCTGATTGCGGCGAGAAGATGACTGCACAGGTGTTCCCTTTAAAAAATTAAAGAATAAGAATGTTTAATTAATAGGACAGCTGGAGACATTTTTTAACCTTGTCCTTTTCTGTATAAGAATATTATTAGTACACATTCTTGTTATATTTTTACCTAGATATATTGATGGTTTTACTTTTAAGTTCTTTAAAATTTTTGTTTGTTTTTAAAGACTTATTTGCTTTGTATATGCGTATACTGTCACTCTTCTGATGCAGCAGCAGAGGGCATCAGATCTCATTACAGATGGTTGTGAGCTACCCTGTGGTTGCTGGAAGTTGAACTCAGGACCTATGGAAGAGCAGTCAGTACTTTTAACTATTGAGCCGTCTCTCTGCTTATTTGTTTTTTAAGACAGTGTTTTTCTGTGTAGTCCTCACTGTCCTGGAACTCACTCTGTAGACCAGGACCAAGCTGGCCTCAAACTTAGAGATCCAATTACCTGTCCCCTGAGTGCTAGGAGTAAAGGTGTAGGTCACCACCACTCAGCTTTTTATTTATTAAATTTAATTCATTTTTAAATGTGGGTGTTTTGCTTGCATGTATATGAACTACTTGCATGCCTGGTAGGTACCCAGGGAGGCCAGAAGATAGTATCAAATGTCCTGGAACTGGAGATAGAGATGGTTGTGAACCCACTATGTTGGTGCTGGGAATCAAACTCAGGTCCTCTCAAAGCATCAGATGTGCTTGACTGCTGAGCCATTCCCACCCCTTCCCATGGAGATGGTAACGTGGGGCATGCGGCTGTGTTGCCAGGCTAGTACTTGATCCTCCAGTTTTAGTCTCCCAAGCATGACATCTGCTGCTTAGTCTACATGTCTATTCAAAAGCTTCTATTTTGAAATGTTTAGGAATTCACTTGACATTTCTGGGTGGAATTTGTATTCTCCGAACTTATTGAAGTTAGTTATTAGTCCTAATAATCCTTTTCTCGTATTTTTATCGATCTTTGAAATCTACTACTCAAGACCGTCTTACTATGCAAAGCAGCCGACTTTGAACCCATGGAAATCCTCCTTTCTCCTGTTTCTCCAGCGGTTTATTCCATTTTCTTTGAACAATTAATTTTTGGTTTCTTTATATTTTTCCATTCCCCGTTTCATTAATTTCTATTCTTCTGTTTGCTTTTGTTTTACTTTACTCTTGTGTGTCCAGTAGTTTAGTTTTAATATATGTGTATGAATATTTTACCTTACATGGATTTGTACCACTTGTCTGCTCAGTCAGTGCCCATGAGCGTCTGCTCACCTACAACTGTAGCTGTGGATGCTTGCGAGCTGCCTTGTGGGTGGTGGTAGTTACCTGCGTTCTTCTACAAGAGCAGTGAATGTTCTTGCCAGCTAAACCATCTCTCCAGCTTCTGTTGCTAACATTTTATAATGAGATGTAATAGAATGAGATGTTAATAGCCATTTTATATGCGAAGTTAGAGGCAGGTGAATGTCTGTGAGTTCAAGACCATCTTGGTCTACATAGCGAGTTCCATGATAGCCAGAGCTACACAGAGAAAGAAACACTGTCTTGGATAACCAAAAAAATAAAAAAAAAAACTTTTAGTATTACCAATATCTCTGGTTTCCTAGCTTCAAAATGGGCTTGGGAGACTGTAGGTAGGCATTCATATTTTGCCTGCCTCCCTCCCTCCCTTCCTTCCTTCCTTCCTTCCTTCCTTCCTTCCTTCCTTCCTTCCTTCCTTCCTTCCTTCAACAGTAACCTTTCCTCTGTAATCTTTGCTGACCTTGGACCTGCTGTGCAGGCCAGGTTGGCCTCATCTGTGCTTGTCAGCCTGCCCTGTGCCTCTTGAGTACTTGAATTACAGGCATGGGACACATTTGCCACTTTTGGTATTTAATATATTGAAGAGTTGATGAATATTCTTTATTCCTTTATTTTTCAGATAAAATCAGTGGTTCTGGACTTAATTCTGATATGATGGAAAACAACAAGGAAGAAGTAAGTAAAATTTTGAAGCATTTTAAACATGATTAATTATTAACAGAGTATTTGTCTTTAGTGCTTCCAATGTCTGAGCATTTAAGGCTAGTATTATGCACTTATTGTTATGAAACTTCAGTTCGTTTGTTGTTTAATTTGTTGGAGGTACCCATTTTATCATGCAGTTCACTTTAGCAGTTTACTTGAGGTCAGAAAAGGCTTGCCAGTTAATAAGATTATTAACCATTTTCTCATTTTTTGGTACCCATTGTGGAAAGGGCTTTAGAAGTTTGAGATTTTTATTTCCTTTTTCATAGGCAGGCTTACTATCTCTGGCTGTCCTGGAACTCTCAGAGATTCACCTGCCTCTGTATCCTGACTGGTCTGTGCTGGGACTATGGGTATTGCCACCATGTCCTGCTGATTTTAAGATTTAAGATTTTCCAAAGCACAATATTCAGAGTTTCTGAGCATTATCCTAATAACATGCGCTGAGGTCTTTTATCTTTCACGCAGACCAACATTTCCCCCCACTTTCCTTTTTCCCTTTTGCTCTTACCCCCACCCCCAACCCCTCTAACCCCCACCCCCCAACCCCCTGCTCTCTCTGGCCCCCCCTTTCTTCGTTCCCCCCTTTCTCCAGACTCCTGCTCGCTTTGGTCCCTGCTCGCTCTGGTCCCTGCTCTCTCTGGTCCCCGCTCGCTCTGGTCCCTGTTCTCTCTGGTGCCCCCTCTCTCCAGACTCCTGCTCACTCTGGTCTCCCCTCTCTCTGGACTCCCGCTTGCTCAATCTGGTCGCTTGCTCTCCCTGCTCGCTCTGGCCCCACTCACTCTGGTGAGTGAGTGGTTTTTTTATTCATTATGGATGGTTGTGAGCCATCATGTGGTTGCTGGTCCTGAACTCAGGACCTGGGGAAGAACAAACGGTCCTAACTGCTAAGCCATCTCACCAGCCCGCAGACTTCCATTTTAAGAGAAACTATTTTGTGCCATTTATCAGAGAAGAATAGTACCTTTTAAAATCCTTAAAAACCTCCTGTCTCTCATAAACCTCACTAGTTCTGCTCCTTTCTTTTGGGTTTGTTGAATGTTCATGATCATGGTAAACGTTGTATTCTTTCTCACATTCTTAGCTCGTAATTGTAATCATTTCAAGAGAAGTAGCTCACTGACAGAGTGAGAATAAGCTCTGTGATGGAGTGCTTTTGTAGCCACATACATCCCAGCACCATAAACAACAAAAACAAAACCCCAGAAGTATCAGCCATGGTAGCAGCCCTGCTACTCAGGAGCCAGAGGCAAGCAAGTCTCTTGAGTTCAAGGACAGCCTGCTCTTCATAGCAAATTCCAGGCCAGCTGGAGATACATACTGAGATCCTGTCTCAATATAACACAAAACTCAACGTCAGTAAAAAGAAAACGGAAGAGCTAGGGTGTAGTTCGGTGTTAGAACACATGCTAAAAGTGGGGCCTTGGGGCCATTCCCCTATTAGCACTGGAAATTTGATTTGCTGGATTGATACTATGCTGGGATCATAGCATATCAACTGTATTAGGAAATATGTGATATTTATAGAACAAACAAATCTTAGTAGAAGAACACACTCTGGGTGTCTTGGTTTAAATTGCTATTCCTCCCTTCATTCCCCCCCAAAAGAGAAAAATTTAATCTTCAGTCAAGGAAACTGAATCATGGTGAGAATTAGGGGTTTTATGGGTATGGTGGGGATGGGGTTGGTATCCTGGTAATGTTTGGCTGAACGCAGGACTCTGCCGTTTTACCACTGAGGTACATTCTCAGCTTCAGAACTTGAATTTGAAGGTTTTTGAAAGAAGACTTTGGGCACAAAAATAATATTTTGTTTTATTATTGGACAAAAGATCATTCTCTAGAGGTGTCAGGACAGTTTTTACTTACCTTTGTGCTTATTTTTTGTCATGTTTAGGGAACTAGCACCTCAGAAAAATCCAAATCTTCAAGTTCATCAAGATCAAAGAGGTAGGTTGATGTTGAAAGGAATAAAATGTTTTCTTTTTCTTGGTTATTTGTTCACTATTTTTTTTTTTTTTGGTTTTTTTTTGAGACAGAGTTTATCTGTATAGCCCTGGCTGTCCTGGAACTCACTCTTAGAAATCCGCCTGCCTCTGCCTCCCAGAGTACTAGGATTACAGGCGTGTGCCACCACCACCCCGCTTGTTTTCTATTTCTAAAAACACAATCTTTTTATGTACTTACCATTGTTTTAAATAAACCATCATACAAATTGTGATGTTGAGAGATTAAGTGCTATAATACAATAAATTCCATTAGATTTATTCTGTTGAAGTTTTAGTTTTACAGAAGTATTTATATAATTAGAGATGCTTGGAATATATAGTGCTTTACAGAAAAGAGAAAGGAGAAATGTTGAATTTCTCTTACAACAATGTGGGTACAACAAAGTTACCTGATGTATGGGAGGGAAGAAGTCACTGCAATTGTACATTACAGGAAGTTTAAAGGGTGATAAAATGTCTTTTTTTCTTTGGAATTCCCAAACAATTTATTAAGGACAGGAATCATTTTCAGGTATACCTAAGACTCAGTATTCCACGGGTAGGCAATCCTTTCTAGAAAATTTCTGTGTAGTACTACTTGCTTTAGCCATCATTATATATAATAGAACTACTATCTCTTATTACAAAACAATTTACTTATTATTGATTTATTCTCTAATTTCCTTAAAAAATGCACCCACTACCAGAATAAAGTGTGTATTCAGTGAGAATCTTTAGCTATATGATAAAGAGAAATTTGTGTGGGGTGGTGGTGGCACACACCTTTAATCCCAGCACTCTGGGAGGCAGAGGCAGGCAGATTTCTGAGTTCAAGGCCAGCCTGGTCTACAGAGTGAGTTCCAGGACAGCCAGGGCTACACAGAGAAACCCTTGTCTTGAAAAAGCAAAAAAAAAAAAAAAAATGAGAGAGAGAGAGAGAGAGAGAGAGAGAGAGAGAGAGAGAGAGAGAGAGAAATTTGTTTCTATTAGTAACTCTGATGGTATCTTGATAGTTATGGTCTTGGTATATTGCTCCAATGGTCAAAAATACTCATAATTCTATGACCCCAACTCTTTCGTAGGAAACCTTCAATTGTGACAAAATATGTAGAATCTGATGATGAAAAACCCACGGATGAGAATGTAAATGAAAAAGCTGCTACTGAGAATTCAGAAAATGACATTACTATGCAAAGCTTGCCAAAAGGTAATCTGTATTAATTTTTCACATGAAGTTAAGTTGAAATATATTTTATTATGACCACTGTTATACATTGCTTGATGTCTGGAAATAATGTGTAGTTTGGGAATGAAAGCATGTGTTACTCAGATAGGTGAGATAATTCAACTAGTTGAGAAAAGAAAAAAGTCTTAAGATTTTTTTTTCACTTTTTTTTTTTTTAAATAAGGGGATGACAAATTTCCCAAATTACATTTGAATATGGTAGTAGGTTTAAGGGCTTTAGATACTAAGTGTTGACTTGAATGTCAGTGATCTTGCCCATTTAAAAATGCAATGGCTGTTCCTGAAAAGAAAGTATTTTGAAGGCTACTTCAATCTTACTGAATTTGCTTTTGTGTAGTGCTGAGCCCAGAGCCTTTTGTATGCTAGGCAAGTAATCCTACCTGTTGTCTTACTGCATTCTGATAGTTCCTAAGAATGTTAACTGTTCAATAGATTTAGGTAGATTTCTTAAAGTTCCTCTTTAAACAAGTCTTGTCATAGATCTCTTGACTGTGGTAGTGCTACCTGTGAAGTGTCATTCATTGATTAGATTGGAGAGAAGAAATTGCCAAATGGACATTGGACTCTGTTGAAGAGTGAGAGCAGTGTGATTAGATGCTAAGAGAATGGTAAAGGTCTTGCTGATTTTATGGTGTTTCAAATTGGAATTTTTCTTTTCCTTTGTTAAATAATATGTTTTAGTCTCTTAGATGTTTTATAGCAGTATTTACTAAACCTCTGTTTGTAGTTATGCTTTATGACTTCTCAATTATGGAAATTTGTTGAATGTCAGTACGAGAGATTGGATTTAACTAGGGTAAGCTAGGATAGTTAGGAATTATAAGATGAAGGAAAATGAATAAAATGAAATGAGAATGATCGAAAGAAGAAATAGGAGAAGAAATTGCCGATGACTAATTTACCTGGTTTTCAAAAGTTATCTTTAGCAATTTCAAGCAAATGCTTTGGTTACTAACAGTAGAAATGACTAATGTGGAAATGTGAGTCCTAATGGTGGGTTACTTACTTTGATTCTTGTCACTGGGAATGAGTGCTTTGGGTGTTTGGAAGAACTAGGAATCCAAACACTTCTTTTAATGAGACTGTAGCTGGAAGTTGGTACAGCTACAAACCTGAGCTAAGGTTAATTCTCATATTCAAATACCAAGAACTGTTTCATAAGCTTACATGTGGGTGATTATTTTCATTGTTAACTGTATTGAATATGCATACATAGCTGACTGTTAATTACCTCATTCAGTTCTCCATATCAGTGGTTCTCAACCTTCCTAATGTTTCTACCCATTAATACAGTTCCTCATATTGTAGTGACTCCCAATCATAAATTTATTTTCGTTGCTACTTCATAACTGTAACTTTGCTACTCTTAAGAATCATAATGTAAATCTCTGTATTTCCTAATGGTCTTAGGCAACCCCTATGAAAGTGTCATTTGACTCCCAGAGGGGTGGTAAATCACAGGTTGAGAACCATTGTTCTAAACCATGTAAGATAGTAGTTATTGCTTCTGTACTGTTCAATGTTTCGGATCAAATTCAGAGCTCAAGGGATTTTTTCCCCCCTCAAGCACAGATTTATCTCAGGCCTGTCTTACTCCTGGGCTACTGGATCCGCTTTATACCACAACTTTGCTTTCTTTTTTAGAAAAAGCTTCATGATTGAGCACTGATTATTTTTAAATCTTGAGAGCTCTTTTCAAATGTTGGGGCTTCTCTGCACGTGTGTTCATGAAACGATTGTTAGTTACAACTACCATTTTTGGGAATGTGAGTCTTTTAAGTTTACCACAGTGTACTGCAACCAGTACTGTGCCCTCCCAGACCTCATTTAAATATTAATACCAACTAGATGGCAATAACTTGCTAGAATCTTCTTGGTGCTTTTACACAACCCTGGGTTTCATGTGGAGCTCTGACAACTCCTTGCACTGAGTTTAATTGTTCTTATACTGGCCAGTTTAGTGCTAAGCCCAGTAATACCAGTAAATGTTGAGGCCTGGACCTTTTTATGATGGCTTGTTTTATTTGTTTTCTCCTCAGCCTGGAAGTTTTAGAGTTATGGAAGGATAGTCCTTCGAAAACATTTTAATAGACATCAACCAATGATCTCATTCTACAGTTAATTGCTTGACCACTTCCGTTTTAAGTGTCTTCAAGTGACCTTCAGTTTAAAACTCTCCAAGGACTTGGAATGCTAGTGAAGCTTTGATGTACTGTGGGGGAAATTGGTGACTAGGTCCAGCAGCAGTAGAACGAGCTTCAGAGGTTCCTCCCCTCCACAAGCCTCTCCCCTCTAAGCAAGGTTGAAGAACTCTTACAAATATTTAAACTTCTTTTTCTAATTTGGACTGAGAAAAATAGGATGTCTTTGCCAGTTAACTTTAGATAGCTTAAGGAACCCGGCATGAATGTTCATTTCATAAGAGCTTTTATCATAGGCACTATAAACATTGTGAGCTGGGCTGAGGCTTTCTATTTGATTGATACATTTCTTTTAGTTCATAATACCTACCTCCTGTTTTTATGAACTAAACTTCAACAAGTAATTTGATTGCTGACACTTGGCCCTTTTACTGCTACCCTGTGGTCCTTATACAAATACTACAAGTTTGACAGAAACAAACTATGTACCAGCAATGTTGGCTTTATCTGAACTGAAGTCTTGCACTTCACTTGCACATTTAATATGTGTAATTGGTTTTTTAAATGAAATCATTCTAGGTACAGTGATTGTACAACCAGAGCCAGTGCTGAATGAAGACAAAGATGATTTTAAAGGGCCTGAATTTAGAAGCAGAAGTAAAATGAAACCTGAAAATCTCAAAAAACGCGGAGGTAAATACAAGTGAAAATGAAACATGAGTTTAAATTGCTGTCTATGACCATATTGGAAAATCTCATATGCTTACTAAAAATACCTCCACTTTTCTGCCCATTGTTTATTAAAAGCACTACTTAAAAATAATTTCTGTTTCTCTTTGCACTCTGAAGCAGAAAAGGTTTAAGTCCATTTCTCAAAAACACCTTTGCCTTCAGTGGCTACTGTTTGTTGCACGAGGCTTAGCATTTCTCCACATACTGGTTCTAGAGTCCATATATGCCAGAAAAGCATGCTTGACTTCCAGTGGAAGCAATTTCAAATTGTGCAAAACTTTGCCTGTGGCCTCCTCCAGGTAACTTCATACATACTCCGAATAATGGCTATGGACAGTGATAGAGCAGTACATTAAGTGTTGCTTGGAGTACTTACTTAAAATACCAACCCCTTCATTCCTGACAAATTAGAATTTCTGGATGAGCTCAAGAATGTGCCCCAGTGTGTCCTTCATGGGCGCCATAGAACTCATTGCAGCAATAAGCAGAGGAGATGGGAGCTGGAGCCATGAACTCCTTCCGGCCTTTGGTCCTTCCACTCTTGGTTTCCCCTCATACACAGCCAGAGTGTCTAGCCATCCATAGAGAGAGCATCGGGAGAATTTACTTAGAAATCTACTACAGTTGAGTTTCTGCTCCACTTTTTGTCTTTGATTTTTAAATATATATAGATTTTGGGCAGAATAACAGTCAGAATCTATAACTATAAGAGGAATGACTCTCAAAAGTAGAACATGACAAATCTCCAAGTAAAAGTGTTATAGAACTTGTCCCTTCAATATTGTTTATAGTACATAATTATGAAATTATGTTGAGATTTTTAAAGACAATATTAGATTTATATTTAATGGGATGGCTATCTCATTAGAACTAGTAAAATATTTTCGATATATAAGCTAATATCAATTTATTAAATACTTTGTTAGGTTGCAGATGAAATCAACGGATTGTTGTTTAGTCTTTTGTCCACAAGAGGGTGTTCCATCCCTTTTGAACATAAAGATTATAATCAGATTCCTCAAATTTGTAGTAGGGAAGCTGCTATTTCAACAACAAGGCTAAGGTACCGTTTTTCACCCTTAATCACCACATTAATAGTAATGTGTAAGGATCAGTAGCAGTTTATTTCTTTTGTTTATCCATCTTGTAGTAAAGTCAAATAATTGATAGCATTGTATTAAGAATGTTTGGTGGTGTCTTTGGGAAGACACATTAGATCAGTCAGTGTCTGAAATGTGGAAACAGTTTGAAGACAGATTGAAAAAAGGAACCACTGTTGCTGGAGAGTGAATTCCTAGTGCCCTTTTGGTATGCTGCGGTACTTGGGTTTAGCAGACATGCTGCTGTAATTTTATTGGATAATCACCATAAGAATATCTACATCATGCTTAAGGGTCTGTTTTGTAGTGATATGGTCATTTCCAATATTTTATGTTTATTTTCATCTCAGTGATTTATATGTCTAAGTTATCAGAAATCTCAGGAGATATAATAAGATGTAATCTTAGGATTTCTAATCCGTTTATGTGTGAATAAACTAGTGGTTTGAGGTCAAGAATGGCTATAGTTAGCATTTAAAACATTCTTGAAGATTCATTCCCAAATGAACAGGAATTTAGAAAACTGTGTGGGATGTAAACTATATCAAATAATCTTAATTTGGAACAAAAATATGGCACAATAGCAAAGCAAAGGTACATTTAAGGAACTTAATCATAGACTGTTTTAATAAACTACGTATTTATTACATAACTTTTCTACATGGCAAAAATACTTTATTTTCCTTAAAACCACTAAAATATGCTGCACTAATAAATGCAAGTGAATTTTACATTTACACAGTTACATTCTTTAAGATATTTCATCATTAAAAACAAACTTTCAACCTACATGTACAGAAACAAGTACGTAAAGTAACATTTCAGCATTTGGCCATATTTACTTCAGATCTCACTTAAATAAAATCCTCAGTCCTATTCCCACCCATTTCCCCTTCCTACCCCACACGTAATGATTATCCTAACAGTTTATTTATACATGTGGTTTTTATATCTTAGTGTGAGTTAAAAGACAATTTTCGTAGAAAAAAGTATAAAAAGTAGTACGCTGTTTATATGCTTTGGGAGCATTGTGCTTTTGAAATTTATCCATGTCAGTGCCTGCATGGGTTTAATTTCACTGTACATCAAATGCTTCTCAAACAGGAAACAGTGCTTATCAGCATTGACTTCTTTTGCACAGGACCAAAAAAAAAATCTCCAAAGGACCACCAAGTTAAGAATAATAAATTCACATGTAATATATAAATATATAAAGAGCACCTGGATGTTTAGTGAATAGAATTTAATATTAGATGAATTTTCAGACTGGAGCTTTTAATTATCTCCTTCATCTTAAAACGGTATTTAAAATGTTTGTGTTTTTTTAAAAAAATATAAGAGATTACAAACATCTAAGATGAAAACGATTGACATAAGACACCAATTTCACATAAATTATTACCAGCATATATAGCAAAGTCAATTTCTGAAAAAGTGTTATTGTGTTCATTTAAAACATCAACAAGTAAAGATACTGTAATATTTGGGTCCATGGTGCTTTGAACCTTTTCTTTTTTTTTCTTTTCTTTCTTTTTCTTTCTCTCTTTCTTTCTTTCTTTCTTTCTTTCTTTCTTTCTTTCTTTCTTTCTTTCTTTCTTTCTTTCTTTCTTTCTTTCTCTCTCTCTCTTTCTCTCTCTCTCCCCCTCTCTCTCTTTCTTTCTTTCTTTTTGGTTTTTTTTTTTTGTTTTTTTGTTTTTTTGTTTTTTTTTTTGAGACAGGGTTTCTCTGTGTAGCCCTGGCTGTCCTGGAACTCACTCTGTAGACCAGGCTGGCCTCAAACTCAGAAATCTGCTTGCTTCTGCCTCCCACGTGCTGGGATTAAAGGCGTGCGCCACCACTGCCCAGCTTGCTTTGAACCTTAAAACTAATAAAATAACATAATTAAATGATGAATATCCTTGGTGTTTTGTGTTTTAGGGACTGAGACAGTTACTCATCATTTAACTCCTATTTTTTCTTTTTCTCTTTTCTTTCTCTCTTGCTTTCTTTGTTTCTTTTTCTTTTTCTTTTTTTTCTTTTTTGAGACAGGGTTTCTCTGTAACTCCTTTTCATGTTTGAATGTACACTTTAGCACTGATTTACTTTGAAAGATAGTCACTGTGTGACTTGGATCAAGGTCTTGATTGCTTTTCAAGATCATCTGTAAAAAAATTGTTTTAAGAGATTTAAATGTAGTGTTTAGATGTGGGAATTGCTGTCTGTTGTCTGACTCTGTTTCTTAACCTTCTCTGTCTCTGCTTTTTCTGTCTCTCTGTCTCTCTCTGTCTCTCTCTGTCTCTCTCTTGTGACAAGGCATCACTATGTAGCTCACATTAGATTCAAATTCCTGGGCTCAAGTGATCCTCCTGTCTCAGCCACCCAATTTGCTGAGATTCCAGGTCTGTGCCTGATTTTGTTTTGTTTTATTTTTAAAGATTCTTGAAATGATTTGATATTCTCAGAATGAGAAGGACTGCCTTGACCAGCCAGGGATTAAGAGTAAAGCAGGAGAGGCCAGGCTCAGTGCTTAAAAGCATTGTTTGCTCTTCAAGAGTATCCATGTGGTGGTTCACAAGGGATTTGATAACCCTCTTTTGACCTCTGAGAGTACCAGAAGTAGTACAGATGAAAGTCCTATACACATAGATAATAATAGAAAGTTTATAAGAAAATATGAGGCAGGCGAGCTTTTCTGCTTTTCTTGAATAAGTTGTCTTCAACATGTTTTCTTGCAGTAAATATAAAATAGAACTGACTTCTCCTCCCCTCTCAGACCTGCTTGCTGCTAAGAAAATGTCGTGTTTGCATTTGTCACAGTGTCATGTTTGCAAATAGTAGACATTGATAAGGTAAAGGTTATCAAATAAACATAGAAAGAAGGTTAGTAATGCTGAAGTAAATTTTGGGAATTGGTAACACCAGAAATTATCCAGTTTTTGTCTACCATATTGATAGGATCTGTGCAAACTATTGCATTTAAGAAGCCAAATCTTCATGGCATGTCTAACTGAATTGTAACATTGTAAAAGAATTGGTTTTTCCTTGTCATTTGCTTTTCCATTCCCTAAGAACAGATACTGAATTTGTTTGCAACGCAATAGCCAATGAGAGACAGAGCTCTTGAATGTGGGTATGGTGGTGTTTGCTTATAATCCCAGTATTGGGGAGATTGAGGCAGTATGGCTGCTGTGAGTTGGAGACCAGCATGTACTACATTACAAGTACCAGACCAGCCAGGGCTACCTAGTACGAAGCTGTCTCAAATATCAAAGAGTTTTTGATTTTCATTTTAAGGAATTTTTCATGGTGTCTCTTTAGATTATGTCAACTTATAATTGAGTTTTGCATCTATATGATAAATGTAGTTACCATTCATCTCAGAATTGGTCAAGTTTATTATGGTCTTTTAAAAGGTCAGTAAAATTACCCTTTTAACTTATGTCCAAAATAATTTCCCAAGGTTTATGTACTCTTATTTCTAATACCATGTGAGTGTAAATATTGTGAGTCATGATCACTCTTTGCTCCTAGAAGATGGACTTCATGGGATCGTGAGTTGCACAGCTTGTGGACAACAGGTCAATCATTTTCAAAAAGATTCCATTTATAGACACCCTTCATTGAAAGTCCTTATTTGTAAGGTATGTATAGATTTGTTGATAAGGGTTTTTGCAGGTTGGAGGGTTCACAGTATATGAGGAATGAAAATGGCCATTATGTAAGAGATATTGTACTCATGAGCTTACAGGAAGCTTGTATCATTGTAATTTATGAGATATAAATTGAAACCTAAAATATGAGTAAGAATTAGTTTGGTTAAGTGGATTATTTTACTTTGTTCTAGATGGTTGGCCTGGTGTTAAGAAGTTGGGAGCTGAAGGGGAGACTTACTGTATTTAAAAGTTGCAGTTCCTTGTTTATGCGTATATGTGGTTTATAACTTTCTTCCATATCCTACTTCTCTAAATTTCCATGTCAAACACACCTTTAATATGATTAGGAAGTAAAAGATTTTAAAGTGTTTCATATATGTTAATTATAGCTTTAACAGTATTTGTGTTCTTTTTTATTAGGCCAAAAGTTGGATTTAGTTTCAGGTATCTTTGATACCAAGGTTACAGCATCTCCAGCTCATGTTGGATTAAGAGTGGTTCTATTGTTAGCTTGTTTCCCAATAAAAACATATTCCTTCAGTCAGGACTGGTGATAACACACCTTAATCCTAACACTTAGCAGGCAGGGGCAGGTGGATCTCTCTGGATTCCATCCCAGACTGGTTTACATAGTGAGTTCCAGGCCAGCTAGAAGTCCCTCCTCGCAAAAAAGCTACCTTTGAAATGCACAGGAAGGCCATCCAAAAACATACCAGATGTTTTCTGGTATGAATGTTTGATAGATTCTAACCTCCTCAACTCTGTCAAGCTTAATTTTATTCCTTACATGTTTTCCCCTCTTTCTTGAATTCGTTTGATCCATAGTCCTATCTAAAGTACCTTTTGTGCAGTGTTCAAACTTCTGACAGTCAAGTCTTTTCTCATTGGGTTTGCTACTTGCTCTCTTTGCCTATATACTTGACTTTTTTACCCACGGGGCCAGTGTGTTGAATCCTGACATGTCACTAGTAATATGCCATTTCTCTTTCCTAGTCTCACTGGAAAGGATGGGTTAATGAGACTTGAATTTGAATACTTTCTTTGCCTCTTAGCCAGTTATGTCAGTTATTGGGCATTACTTACCTGTTGATGAACCTCAGACTTCCCCATGAGATTTTAAAATACTATATGTTGTTAATTGCTTAGCAGTAAACATAGTGTTTATATATGCTAACAGTTAAGCGTTTTAAGTAGCAGAAACACACATTTTTATTTATAACTTTGGTAGCTAGTTGTATGAAATTAGAAATGTCTTTAGTAATTGATTGTCTTTTGTGTACTTTTATATAATGAATTATGGTTCTTGATGATGAGAATTCCATTTCAAGGTTTGAAGGAGCCAGTTTCTTGAAATAGTCCAGTGTTTAAAGTATTGGGTAGTACAGTGTTCTTGCTTTTATCACTTAAAACATGCACAACCCTTTTACATTTTAATGGCTTCAAAGTAAGATTTGTGACTTGTCTATTTTGAATAAATTTCCCCTTCTCTTTCCTTTGACTAGAACTGCTTTAAGTATTATATGAGCGACGATATCAGCCGTGACTCAGATGGGATGGATGAACAGTGTAGGTAGGTAATACATTCTCATTTCATATTTATTGTTGTCTCCTTTAGGGTAATTATCAACTTCATTAGATGAATGTTTTTCCTCCCCTAAGACAAGTGTTTTGTGTGTGTATATGTGTGTGTAACAGTCCTCACAGTCCTGGAACTTGCTTCGTAGACTAGGCTGGCTTTGAACTCACAAAGATGAAACTGCCTCTTCTTCCCAATAATTGTCATTAAGGACATGCACTCTTGTTAGATTCATCTTTTAAATTTGTATTAAAAATAATTTAAAATCATGTGTCTTTATGCATGTGTGTCTATGTATAATTATGAGCAATTGTATTCTGTTACCCTTGGAAATCGGAGGCTCTAATGAGCTGTCTGATGGGTGCTAGAAATCAAACTTCCTTGTGCTGCAAGAGTGCTAGGGTCTCTTAATTCCTGAGCCATCTATCCAACCCTCATAGATCTCTCTTCTGTAGAGTTTTCATTGTTATGTTGGTTGTCTTTTCCAATAAAACATTTTTAGTTTTAAATTTCTGGTAAAAGTAAGCAGATCATCTAAATTACTACCTTGAAAATGCTGGAAGGAAGTCTTAAATTCTTTTATCAATAAAGGCATTAAAATTACTTTCACTAGAAATAACATTTTAATCCTTAAACCATTTCAGATGGTGTGCAGAAGGTGGGAACTTGATTTGTTGCGACTTTTGCCATAATGCCTTCTGTAAGAAATGCATCCTGCGCAACCTTGGTCGAAAGGAGTTATCTACCATAATGGATGAAAACAATCAATGGTATTGCTATATTTGTCAACCAGAGCCTCTATTGGACTTGGTTACTGCGTGTAACAGCGTCTTTGAGAATTTAGAACAGTTGTTGCAACAAAATAAGAAGAAGATAAAAGTTGACAGTGAAAAGAGTAGTAAACTCTGTGACCAAACACCCAAATTTTCTCCAAAGAAGAATAGTTCCAGTTGTAATGGAGAAGAAAAAAAATTAGAGGAGTCCTGTTCTGGTTCTGTAACGTCTACTTCCCCAGCACTAACTGTGCCTAAAGAGATAATTAAGAAGACAAAAAAACTGATTGAGACTACATCCAACATGAACTCCAGTTACATTAAGTTCCTAAAGCAGGCAGCAGATAATTCAGAAATGACTTCTGCTATGAAATTGCGTCAACTTAAGGCTTTTAAATCTGTGTTGGCTGATATCAAGAAGGCTCACCTTGCATTAGAAGAAGATTTGAATTCAGAGATCCAAGCTTTGGATGCTGTACACAAAGAAAAAAATACCAAAGAGCTTAAAATCACAGATGCTAAGTCTGAAACAAAAATGCGAAAAGGGGAAAAGTCCTATTATACCGAAAAGAAAGAATTTTTAAAGTTAGATCCTAGATCATCAGTAAAGGCCATAGATGGTGAGCGCATCCCAGGAGAAGAGCACAAAGCACATAAAAGTCCTAGCGGGGAACATAAGGGTTCCGGTAGGAAAGATGGCCCTCAGTATGAACCCACCAACACTTCTGAGGACTTAGATATGGATATTGTGTCCGTTCCTTCCTCAGTTCCAGAAGACATTTTTGATAGCCTTGAGAGTGCTATGGAAGTTCAGAGTTCAGCTGATTATCAAGGAGATGGCAACAGTGGGACTGAGCCTGAACTGGAGAGCTCATCTGTAAAATTAAACACTTCAAAAGACAACAGAGGAAATATTAAGTCAAAAGTCACAGCGAAAGTAAGAAAAGAATTATTTGTTAAACTTACCCCAGTTTCCCTTTCTAATTCTCCAATTAAAGGTGTTGACTGTCAGGACATTCCACAAGAGAAGAATAGCCGCAAGAGTTCTGGGGTGGCCCGTAGCTCAGAGAAATGTAGACCCAGAGAGGGAATTAGTGATAATAATGAGCATTCAGTTGAACACGGTGTCACAGTCCTTTTAGAAGACTCTGATCTTCGAAGATCCCCACGTGTAAAAACTACACCGTTGAGGCGACAGACAGAAACCAACCCTGCAATGTCAAATTCAGATGAAGAAAATAATGAAACTGTGAAGGAGAAACAAAAGCTGTCAGGTCCAATAAGAAAAAAGGATAAGCGAAACTCATCTGACTCCGTTACTGATAACCCTAAACCTCATAAGGTACCCAAAGCTAAACGACCAGGGATTGGGGATCAGAATTCAGATTCTGATGAGATGCTAGCAGTCCTCAAAGAGGCAAGTCAGATGCGCCATAGTTCTTCATCAGATACTGACATTAATGAACCACAAACAAATCATAAAAGTCAAGCAGGGAAAGATGATAATGGAAAAAGGAAGCGGAAAAATTCTACTTCTGGGTCAGATTTTGACACTGAAAAAGGAAAATCAGCTGAAACCTCTATTATCTCTAAAAAGAAACGCCAAAACTACTCAGAGTCCTCTAACTATGACTCAGAGTTAGAGAGAGAGATAAAAACCATGAGTAGAATTGGGGCTGCCAGAAAAAGTGTTTCAGATAAAAAAGAACAGGACTTATCCGAAGATGAAAAACAACGCAAAAAAGTAGTGGATATTGGAGGGCATGAGAGGGCGAAGACAGCACCAGAAAGGCCGTCAGCCTGCGACACTGGTGACGCCGAAGGCAGGCAGGGAGGGAGTAGTTCTGCAGCAGAAGGTTCCGCTGAGAAAGGCAGGAGTGGAGTGGAATGCCGAGAGATGCTTGGTAAGAGGCAGCAGCCTGGTGTTTCCTCTGATGGTGCTGAAAAGCCTTCAGGGAAAGAGGAGAATGTCAATGCCCCAGAAGACAAAAGAGTTACTAAAACTAAAGAAAAGACTAAACATTTGAGAAGCAGAGCATGTAGGAAAGTAAAGAGTGGAACGTCTGTTGTTGCTGATAGATTTCCAAAGAAAGACCAGAGTGATGAGTCGTCTGAAGGCGAAAAGAAGCAGAGCAGACAGAGACCTGGAACAAAAGGAAAGAAAACTCCAGAATTAGAGGAAGAAAGAGTGAAGCGAGAGCAGGAGTATGAGTCTTCCTCTGATGGGACTGAGAGGCTGCCCGAGGGAGAGGCTGTTGTGTTCTCTAAAGGCATAAAGCAAAGCAAAACTGATACATCTGAGGGAGCGAAGAAAGGCAAAAAATGGAAGGATAAATCATGTGAAAAGAAGGAAGAATTGTCCGATAGTGTTGATAAACTGCCAGGAAAAAGAGATAGTTGTGACTCTTCTGAAGATAAGAAGGCCAGGAATAGAGTGTCTCTCAGAGAGAAGAAACAATTCAGCTTGCATGCGAAGAGTTCGGGGAAGAGGCCAGAGTGTTCCTCATCGGACACGGAGCGATCCTTAAAAGGAGAGCGCTGTGACTCTACTGAAAAGAGACCGAGAAGAATTGACTTGAAAGAAAGAAGAAACTCCAATTCAAAGAGAAGTGCCAAGGAAAGAAAGAGTGCGTCATCATCTTCTGATGCAGAGGGAAGCTCAGAAGATAATAAAAAGCAGAAGAGACAAAGAACTGCAGCCAAAAAGAAGGCAGGCAATACCAAGGAGAAAAAAAGAAACTCCTTAAGAGCAGCTCCTAAAAGGAAGCAAGCCGACATTACTTCTTCATCTTCTGATATAGGAGATGATGATCAGAATTCTGCAGGCGAGGAAAGCAGTGATGAACAGAAAATCAAACCGGTGACTGAAAATGTAGTGCTGCCTTCACACACTGGATTTTGTCAATCTTCAGGTATGCAAGAATAAATTTCAACCTTAGAATTTATAATCTGCCCCTTTTTAGAGTTTCATATTGTTGATTTTCCCCTGTGGAAGAGAAGTCCATTTAAAATGCCTGTTTGTTTGTTGTTTTTTGACACTGGGTTTCTCTGTGTAGCCCTGGCTATCCTGGAACTCACTCTGTAGACCAGGCTGGCCTGGAACTCAGAAGTCTACTTGCCTCTGCCTCCTGAGTGCTGGGATTAAAGGCGTGTGCCACCACTGCCTGACTTGTTTTTGTTTTTTAACATCAAAATTTTAGATTAAGAATGCTGGCCTTGTATTAAAAATAGATCTAGGAGCTAGAAAGATGGAGTAGAGTTCACTTCCAGGTATCCAGTTGAGTGGATCCCAAACACCCAATCCTCTCTTACTCAGTCTCCAGGATGTTTGCGCATAGGCGCAAATACTTGAACTACAGGGATATACACATAATTTAAAAAAACTCCAAGGTATCCATGTGATAGAAAATGTTTTAGTTATCAGGTTAGTTGGGTAAACCCCATTAAAGATTAGACTGTAGGAATGGAAAGTTATAACTATTTATTATTGTATGCAGTGTTACTGTTAGGGAAACATAGGTAAGTGATCTGATCTAAACACTCTTAAGATTATCTTCTGTGTTTAAATGGCTTTCCTGGTGTATTCTGCATATTTAAAACATTATACTGATTTTCATTTCCTAAGCCTTCTCTCTTGAGTTCTCTTGAGTTCTCTCTCTCTTCCCTCCTTCCTCCTCCCTCCTCCCTCCTCCCTCCTCTCTCTCCTCCTTCCTCCCTCCTCCCTCCTCCCTCCTCTCTCTCCTCCTTCCTCCCTCCTCCCTCCTCCCTCCTCTCTCCTCTCTCCTCCCTCCTTCCTCCTCTCTCCTCCCTCCTCTCTCCTCCCTCCTCTCTCCTTTCTTCTCCCTCCTCCCTCCTCCCTCCTCTCTCCTCTCTCCTTTCTTCTCCCTCCTCCCTCCTCTCTCCTCTCTCCTTTCTCCTCTCTCCTTTCTCCTTTCTTCTCCCTTCTCTCTCCCCTCTCCTCACTCCTCTCTCCCCTCTCCTCCCTCCTCTCTCCCCTCTCCTCTCTCCCCTCTCCCCTCTCCCTTCTCCTCTCTCCTCTCTCCTCTCTCTCTCTCACCCTGTGTGTTTGTGTAGCATGTGCTCACAAGCAGGTCTGGGTATGGACTGGCAGAATCCAGGGCCTCATGTCTGGTAGGCAAGTGTTACACCACTGAGCTTCATTCTTGTTTGACATGTTAAAGATTCTGTTTTTCTCTTCTTAATTATTGGTTCATGAATGTTTTGCCTACACGTATGTCTGTGTACCACATGTGTGCCTGCTGTTCTTAGGGTCTAGAGGGAGGCTTTAGATTCCCTGGCCCTGGGGTTAACAGAAGTTTGTAAGCCATTATATGGTTATTAGGAGTCAAATTCAAGTCCTTTGCAAGGACAGTGTAACTGCGGCTTGTAACTGCTGAGCCATCTCTCCATCGCAATCATTCGTCTTTTATGTATTTTTTATTATTTTTTTGTTTGGTGTTATATAAGACAATGTCTTGCTATATAGCTCTGGCTGGCCTGAAACTATGTAGACTAGAGCAACCTCCAACTTGTACTAATCTTCCTCATGAGTACTGAGGTTATGAGTTCATATCACTTTGTCCATCAGAAAGTTTCTGTAGTTCTTATATTTGAAGTTATAATACTTTGTGTAATAAGTAATAACTATTCATTAGACCTTAGAAGATGGCAACTTATGGCAAATACCCAATGAGTGTATTTTCCAATAACCCCATGATTCAGTACTAGCCCTGCTCACTGTGTTCCATTTTGGCCAGTAGAACTTTGACATGAAGCATCAGTGCTCTGACTAGGTGGTAATTTTTTCCTAGGGCTATATATCAAAAAAGCTTGAGCATCTGTCACTTAATCAGATGCTAATCCTTCAACAGTTCTTATGAGCCAAACCTTGTTGCTTGTGAATTTCTTAGGACCAAGTAGAATACCTCGGATAAAAAAATAGAAGATAATTTGCTATGGAATTTATCCTACTAAAACCTGGGCTTTGTCAATAAAAATATCCAAATGCAACATAATTTGAAAGGTCTTAAAAGTGAATACTATTCACAAAATACAGTTTTTGAATGTAAGCCTAGGTATGAGCCACTGAAGGAAAACATTGCTTAAGAATTAATTTACTTGTATTCATTTTCTTTGTCCAAATTAACTTTATGTGACAAATTTAGAACATTTTAATAATGTCCCTTCCCATAATGAGCTTAGAAGGTTCCAATTTATTCAGTGATATTTGGGCATCTCATAGCCACAACATTTTCCTAGAAATTGCAACTTGAGAATGGCATGAACAAGGATGTCAGGCATGATACCAGGAGCTATAGTCTAATGCACGGAAGAGTCGCTCAGTATTTACTTAAGAGTCCTTGCCGCTTTTGGAGAGGACCTGAGCTTTATACCCAGCACAATCATTTGTGACTCGGAAAACCTAAGGAAAATAAAAATAATCTTTAAAATTGCTTTTTTTCTGAGCACAGTAGCTCATTCATATAATTCTAGCTCTAGGTTAGGATTTGAACCAGACTCCTGCCTGCCTGCCTGACTACTCACTAAGTTTCAGGGAAGCCTGAGCCACAGAATGAGACCTTGGCTTTAGAGACCAAACCAAACAAAAATAAAACTGAGAAAGCTACAATGGGGCTGTAAATGAGCCATTTAAATAAATTAAGAAAACTTTGGAGAGCATGTAGCATTCAAATTTGACTTTGAAGTTTACACAGTAAAGGACAGCATGTCAGCTGGCCTGATGGTAATGTAAATCCTAGCACTCTAGAGGATAACGTAGGAGGATCACTGCAAGAGATCTGAGGTGGTTTTGGGCTACACGGAAACTTGTTTATCAAGCAGGGCTAAATAGTGAGACCCTTTCTCATTTAAAAAAGGGATTGAGGGAAATATAGTTAGTAATATGCTTTTTCAGTAATGTTTTTTCCAATGGGATGTTTTATAGGTATACTCAGGGTTATTTTGACTTTTGGAATTTAGCTTATTAGTATCCAGAATCTGTAGGTATTCATTGCTCTTAGCACCTCTGCCTTACATACACTAAGCAAGTGCAGTACCATTGGGCGACCTTCCTCAGCCCAGTGTCTGTGATCTTTATATAGATATTTTCTTCCATTTTCCTGAATCATTT
This sequence comes from Apodemus sylvaticus, assembly GCF_947179515.1. Classification (NCBI taxonomy): domain Eukaryota; kingdom Metazoa; phylum Chordata; class Mammalia; order Rodentia; family Muridae; genus Apodemus; species Apodemus sylvaticus. The sequence goes on along the minus strand of NC_067495.1, from coordinate 65,819,809 downwards.
TGTAATTGAAAATATGGCAAATAAAAGGGGGGGGAGGGTCTCAGATACTCATTTGTGGTAACTTGTGTAACTAATACAGTGTCAAATCCAGGAGACTGGAGATTTATTTATATTTCAGTAGGTTTTTAAAAATTGTTAATTTATATGTCTGTTTGTGTCTCTGTGCCCTTGTGTGAGTGCCCACAGAGATCAGAAGAGGGTGTTGAATTTCCCTGGGGTTGCAGTTAACAGTGGTGAACTGCCTGTTAACGGTACTGGGAACTGAACTCAGATCCTATTAATGGTCAGCAAGTACTCTTAACCACTGAGCCACCTCTCCAACCCCTTCAGCATTTGGTTGTTTTCTTGACATAGGTCTGACTGTGTAACCCTCCCTGGCCTGGAACTTACTATGTAGACCAGTTTGATCTTGAACTTAGATATTCTCCTGTGTCTGATTCCTGGGTGCTAGCCTTAAAGGAATGTGCCACCATGCCCAGCCCAAGCTGGCCTTAATTTATGATCCTCTGTTTCTGCTGGTCTACTGTTGAGATTACTGGTGTAAACCACCCTACCTAGCTTGAATGTAGTATTGTATGTGCATTCATTCTCCATCTTCCAGTACTGTGTGTGTGTGTGTGTCTGTGTATGTATGTGTCTGTGTGTCTGTATCTGTATGCTGGTTTATCTAGTGTGTCGCACAACTGTGTCCAAATGTTTCCTTATTATGTGCCCCCCTCCTTCTTCCCTGCATTCTCCTATCTTTGTCTTCATTATTAATTAACGTTGGCTAGTCATTTGCTTTTATAATTTGTTAGTTTGAGATTGGTATTTGTGAGCTTTCCCTTCTCATTTTAATTTTAGAATTAATAGTGAATATCAGCATAAGAAACCATATATACTTTGGCTTGCATAATATTGACTAGAGTTTGATATTTAATTTGTTCATTTGAGGTAACATTTCTGTACAATGAAATGCACAGGTTCCAGTGCTCCTGCCTTCTCTTTGTGTGTGTGTGTGTGTGTGTGTGTGTGTGTGTGTTGGGGATATGATCTGGGATCTTGTAAATATTAGGCTAATGCTCTACCTCTGGATTATAACCTCAGTCATCTCCTTAGATTTTAATCAAAAGAATAGAACTTTTAAAAATGAAATAAATCTTAGTGCACTTGAATGTCTTTCTGAGTACTTCAAGTCACAGCTTTTGTATGGATTCAGGTATGTTTTTCAATTATTTGGCACTACCAAAATAGTAGAAGCAGTTTAGTTATTCTTCAGTAATACCAGAAAAAAGATAATCCCTGTTAACTTCAAACTTTGAGGAAATTAATACAGTTACTTTAACAACAAACCACTGGCAATGATGGCAATTAATAATCATTTCTGAAAATACTTGCCTTTAAAATTCTTGTGCTTTGAAAGAACCCTGGGGAACATGTGAGAGTTTACTGCTATTTCCTACTGGTCCTTCATAAGTTTCCCTTGCAGTCGTTTGATATTTCAACAGTTTTATATAGAGTCTACTAGTTTGCTCTAACATTGTTGGATTTCAGTTTTATCTTATATAGTTTTACTTGTATAGACAATTCAAAGCTAATTTTAAGTATACTTTTCCCCCAAGGAGATGAAGCCTTATCTAAATCAGTGCCTGTCACAGTGGATGATGACGACGACGACAATGATCCTGAGAATAGGTATGATTCCATGCGTAAGGAACTTAAGATTATAACACACCCTAGGCATGGGCGCAAACAGCAACAACGCAACAACAACCAGGTTATAAAAACCAAGAGTTCCTGCCTTAGAAAAACTCGCGCACAGTCTTCTTGCAAGTCTGAAAGAAAGGCCAGAAAAGGGGCCAAAGCTCAGAAACCCTAAGAGAAAGTAAATATATTAACACACCTAGCATAGGGTGTGTTATAAACAAAGAACTGTCAATTAATGTTTCCATGTAAACTGTGATAATTTTTTGAGACTTTCAATTTTGACAGATTAATTTTAATGCAAGTAAATTCTAATAAATGACAACAGATATCTCTCTTTGATTATTGTTTTGTCATTCAACATGGTAGTCCTATTTATGAAGACCTGTGAAGAGTAAATAAAGATGATTCATATACTTAAGATTAGGAAATTGCTTTCAAAATAAGTATCAGTTGATAAGTTATCTAGACAGATTCATATTCTAATATTTCTTTTCAAATAAAATGGAAGTAGGTAGTATGACATTATTAACTTAAGACTTAAAGAATTGGTTTAAGTGTAAACAATGAAGCCTATATAGTTTTAATCTAAGGGATGGCTGAGAGAGGAAAGACACCCCTGTCCCAGCAAGTCAACATGCTTCTACATACATTTTAATCACGTCTCATCCTTTAGGATAGTAGTCATAGTACTCAATGAGGAGATAAATATGATAGATATGTATAGTGGATGGACAGCTTCTAACCTTTAATAATTGTATGACCTCAGGCTGGTGACTTTAACTTCTTTTGCCATAATTTTAATCTGTAATATTGAAAAATTGATAGTATTTGTCTCTAGTTCTGGTCCTAAAATATGTGATATCCTAGAGATAATCTTAGCAAAGAACACAAAAATGGCCATCTATTCTTAATAGAAAGCTGTCGTTTTTAAGAAACTGAAAATAATATGTGCTTGCTGTCAGCATTTTGTGAGAGATGCAAAAAGTGCTCTAAGCACATCTGTTCTCTGACCCCATTTTATGTCTTGCTGATACCAGCAGGCTTCTGTTAGTACAGAGAATAGGTGAATTATTAGGGTGAATGGTCATACTTACTTTTACTCTTAATTAGAGCTCATGTGTAAAGCCAAAGACTTGGCCTCTGCTTTCCTATTTACTTTCTTCTTACAAATGTCTGTCCACGTTATTTGATGGGATAATACGAATGAACCCTACAATGGAAGGTTGAAAGCATACCATGTTTTGTCAGGGATTTTAGTATACCATCATTGCTAGATTTTGAAAGCATTTAGAACTTATTTGTCTTTTAGAATGCATTCATTTTCCACTTACACAAGCTGCTGTTTTCCTTTGAATCACAAGTCTTCCAATGACACTAGTTGTTACTTCTACTTTTCAAACTATGGGAGATGAACTTTTCTATTTATCCACCAAATAAGCATGTTGTCAAGTTATAATTTTTGTTATGGCTTATCAAAACTTCAATAACCTTTTTACATTTAAAATGAGTGGATTCTATCTCTCTGTAACTGATAACTATTTTATTGGATAATTTCATTAATTCAATTTTGTATTTGTGATTTTTTTTTTAAATGCAACCCTGGTGGTTATTTTGAATTTCATTTTGAGCATGCCTTTATACTCAATGTGCTTTCATAAAACTTACAATTTATAACTTGTTTAATATCCACTATACCAAAGAAGCATCTTAATATGCATGGTATCACTGATATTACTGATGGCAATACAGATAGATACCCCTTTGCACTATTTAGTACAGAAAAATTATGGGAGTATATTTAAATATGCACTAACCAACTTCTAAAATTTGTTTGCAGATCATGATTAAGTCTTGGCATTTTTTAAATTTCATATTTCTTGGGTGAGATGTATCATGGTAGAGAGCATATTGTAAATGTAAATTTGTACACAATTGTATCTTTGTGTGTGAATTGTGTATAAATTTTATATGCTTTGCTTTTAAAGTAGTATTGTTAACCTATGTCCAGTGTTGGTGTTTATTAAGAGGTAAATAGTGTATTGTTTCAAATGCTTAACTTTGGATGCAATAAATTTCTGTAAAACATTTTCTTGTTCAAGCATTTAATTTTAATTATATATCTCTCAAAAAAGTTCATAAGACTTAGTGAGAATAAAGATATATGGCCTAGTTTGTAAGCAAAGTTTTCTCCTTCCTGAAATTAAGGTAGTCAGTACTTTAGATATCTAGCACACATATGCTTAAGTTTTTGTGAAGGCTTAACAAACAGTTCCTTTTTTTTAACTTTTTACCTTTAAAGCTGTGATACTAAGAAAATACTAAGCCTTTTGAGGTCATTAAGAAAGTCCTATCTTCATCCTAGTGTATGGATCGAGTTCCAGGACAGTCAAGGCTACACAGAAAAACCTTGTCTTGAAAATCAAAACCAAAATTAAGTGCCCATCTTCAGTATTTTATTGTAAATAAATAAATGCCTATTAAACATTTAAAAATACACATATTACCATTGTCAGGTAGAAGGGTCCTATTTATAAATTTCTGTTTAGGTGACCAAGTATAGTTTGTTGAAACAGAGTTGTCATTTTTCTGATTGAGCTTATTTTTAAGATAAATAAAATTAGTGATCTTAAAATTCGAAATTCACACAACTGAGAATTTACCTCAGGTTTTTCATGTTAAGCTTACATATTTCTTAAGAGATAGTATAATAATAGCAGTGCCAAATACTATGTGTTTCCTTTTTTCGAGACAGGGTCTCACAATATATAGCCTAGGTTAAACTCATATATCCCCCTGCCTCTGCTACCTAATTGCTGGGATTAAAGGAATGTATTGCCCACTGTTTGTAAGAGTTTCTTAAGTTGCTATTTATGTCAGTTGTATGAATGTGTCATTACGGTAAGGTTTCATTTGCTTTTGGATTTAGGGTTTTGGGGTGTGCGTGTGTTTGCGTGTATGCGTGCGTGCGTGCATATATGTGTGTGTGTGTGTGTAAGATTTATTTATTTTGTATACTGTGTCCTGTCTGTATGTGTGCCTGTAGTTTAGAAAGGGTCCCAGATCTCATTATAGATAGTTATTAGTCACCACATGGTTGCTGGAAATTGAACTCAGCATCTCTGGAAGGGCAGGCATTGCTCTTAACCTCTGAGCCATTGCTCCACTCCCAGTCCCGGGATAGTTTTAAATTGCTCTTGCTTTGAAGAGATAGCCATGCAATTGAAAAAAATTTGTTTACAAGTCTTAGCCAAAGTTCTCGGAACTAGAATGTTTCAGAATTTGAAGTTTTTATAAGATATTATTTATACTTGCCTAGACTTTACTGTTTGAAAAGCCCAGATCTACATATCCAAAAATTTTCAGAGCATATCAGATTTGGGGGATTAGGAGTATTTGATGTATACTTACATTGTGATTTCTTTATGTTTTCATCATTATATCTAGAGACTTAATCAAACATTTCCCATTGTATATATTTTTAAACTTATACTCTTAGTGGTTCTCAGTAATAGAATATTACTGTCTGTTCACAAACACACACATTCTTAGTTTATTCTTCAAGAAGATGTACATGGATTTTAGTAATATTGTACCTTTTCTCAGATTTTCTCTGAATGACACTAAATTAATTTTTCCATAAATGTAAATCATGCTGTGGAGATTATTGATAAAAGTTTTACTAAGAGAATGAGACCCTTGTTTCATTTGGCCAAGAAATACACAAATTATTTTGACTTCTGTTTGTATGAAGGGGATATTCTACTAATGAAGATGTTGTACTATTAACACAGCTTAATTACATGGGAAGAGACTAATGATTCTTGGATATTGATCACTGTGTGATTTTAGTCCTTAATGTGGCTTAATGAAAGCCACATTAAATACATTTCCAGATGGCCCTCTCCTATATGTCTTTATTTATTCTCTATACAAATTTGTTAGATCTAGAACTTTTTTCTGTGGCTTTTTGTGTTTCAATGGTACTTTTTTGGTTGGTAAAAGTATTTTGAATCTTTTTTAAAAATTACTTATTTTATATATATATGCTGTTAACATCTTCAGACACACCAGAAGAGGGTATTAGATCTCATTACAAGATGGTTGTGAGCCACCATGAGGTTGCTGGGAATTGTACTCAGGACCTCTGGGATAACAGTCAGTGCCCTTAACCACCATACCATCTCTCCAGCTCAGTATTTCGCATCTTTTTTGCACTTTAAAAACAGACTGCCTTTGAAGTAAAGAGTTTTGTTTCTCTTTCTCTTGGAGTAAAGGTTTTAGGGGTTTTAAATTACTTCTTTTCAATTACTTTGTCAATATGGTTCTGGTAAGTATAGTCAATTAAGTCTCATCATGGTGTCAAGCTATAGGTAGTATTCACTGGTCGATGACTAAACTGAATGTTGGTGTCACCAACTTTCTTCGTTGTACTGGACAGTTCATCAAAGAAAGAAATGGTATTTCTTTTATTCTTATTTTGTGGGTAGAACTTACATATTATACTAAATAGACTTTCTTGTTTGGTAACATTAGGACTTCAAGCAAATGAGGAATAGTCTGCCAAGAAAGTCTGTATGTTAGTGTTAGCAAATGTACTCGTTTTTCTGACTTGATATCCTTTGATTTTAAGTTTGATATTTTAAAATTAATACGTTTTAATTTAATTCTGCTTTTATTTTTCAGTATAAGAATATTGAATAAAGAATGCATTCTTTAATATGACTAATTGTCCTGTATTTATGTTAATATATTTTTTAAATAAAATTCTTCTAAAAGCTTAGGTTTTTAAAAAGGATTTATTTGTTTATTTTATGTATATGAATGCTCTATCTACATGTGCACCTGAATGCTAGAAAGGGGCATCAGATGCCAGGATAGATGGTCATGGACGACCACCATGTGGTTACTGGGAATTAAGACCTCTAGAAGAGCAGCAGACTGTGCTCGTAATGTTTGAGCCATCTCTCTAGTCCCCTAATTTTTCTTTAATAAAGTCAGGAAATACTCTTTTTCTTACTTTCCTTTTCTCTTAATTTTTTGGTTTTTGAAGACGTTTGTGTGTGTCAGTCTGTCTGTCTGTCTGTCTGTCTGTCTGTCTTTGTAGCCTTGGCTGTCTTGGAAGTTGCTCTGCAGACCTGGGTAGCCTTAAACTCAGATCTGCTTGTCTCTGCCTCCTGAGGTCTTGGGTTAAAGGTGTGCACCACCTTGCCTAGATGAAATATTTATTTTCTTATTAGTGTGTTTTAAGCAGAATAGCCCATGTATAAATTATTAACAGCCATGGGTCACAAAGAGCCCAGGAGCTCATTGTTTAGACCAGGCTGGCCTTCAACTCAAAGCTCCACTCTGCCTCCTATCGTGCAGGGATAAAAGGCATGTGCCACCCATTATCTTGGACCCTAACTATGAGTTCACATAGCTAGTCCTGAATTTTTTTTAGAAAATAATTTTGATATTAATTTTCCTGGTAGTCTCAAGAGGAAAGGAAACAGGGCTGTTTGTCACTGAAACAGACATTATAGGACATGTGTTTAGAACCGTTGTTTAGATTTTGGTTATTTACTGATTTGTTCATGATTTTTGGTCTTGTTGGCCACAGATCTTCATGCTTTAGTTACCTTTTTTTTTAAAAATAAAACTTCATATCAAGGAGTTTTGAACCTGAATTAAAATAATACACATAAAAATTTAAATATTCCTATAATTTATGAATTTTTCAAAAATCTAACTTTTGAAGAATATGACATCGATTCAAACATTGCTTTACACTCTTCTCTGAGGACTTTTTTCCATTGTTTCCTCAGTGAAAATAGTAAACATTCCATAGTTTCTTGCCTCTGAATTGTTTTGAAAGGTATAATGTCAGATTTTTATCTTACAATTTCTTGAAACTATGTTGTCTAAATATCATGCATTTAAGCCAACTATTTTATTTTACTTTGTTAACTGTATATTCTATTGTGATACAACATGTAGGCACCAACAATTCTAAATATATTTTGTTGCCTTTATATACAGATAAACAGTTCATTGGCCTTATAAAAATGTAATTTTAATTTGACAGTTTTCTTAAGTCTGTTTTTAGAGACTTAAATAGTGAAATAGTTATAGGATAATAGGATACATTTTCAGATTATCTTTTTACTCTTAATTTAGAGATACAGGCATAGTGGAGTATAGATGCTTATATTCATCTTTTAAAAATTTTTTTTAAAAGCCACACTTTTATATCTTTAATTTCTAAAAATATAAAAATTTAATATCCCTGAAATGAATGAATGTATGTATGTATGTACAATCACACAGACACACACACACACACACACACCATTTAGAATGACATTGATGTGTCTTTCCATGGTACCATTAACGCAGAAGTAGTTAATGATTAGAGAGATTAGAGCGACTAGCATTAGCATACTGAAATTCAATGGCATATAGGATCTTAAGCTCTCTTCTTGGCTTTCTCATACTATCATTGTTTCTTTGATTATGTCATTTGTTGTCTCTAACTGGAATGTAAGGTCCTGACCTCTGGCTCTAACATTCTGTGTCATCTTTGTTATGGCTTTCTCTAAAGCTCTATGGTATAGGAGATCCTTTCTTATTAAAATAGTTCTGTTTTCAGCTATTGATTTGCATACCAACAAGAGGAAGTTTCCTTCTTTTTCCTGTTTGAGCACTTTAGTACGGCATTCATTTTTCATTTCATTTTTAGATAGAATCATAATTTCTAACAGTTTTTTTGGCTTTTTAATTTTGATTTTCTGATTGCTTGTTTTTTATTAGGCTCATTTCCTATTTTGCTTTCTCTTTAGTAGATGAGGTGTAATGAGGCATTATCTTAGTGTTCACTGTGTTAATTAGAAGAATTAGTTTGTATGGATTTTGGGGTCCTATTTTCTCATTCATCAGCCTGATTGATTGTGGGTTTTATTCTCCCTCCCATATTGTTTTGCTTTCTCCCCTTTCCTTTCCCTCCCTTTCAGGAAATTGGAGGCTCTTTTTACCTTGGGCTCTGCCCAGGTTTGCCTCCACAAGAGTGGCATGGCCTGTGCCTTTAATGCTTGTGATAAGAGTCCTGACTGCTTTGGATGCTCTACCTTTCCCAAGATATAATTTTGATCATTGAGATTCCAGGGGCAGTACCTTGTTGCCTGGATGAGTTTCCCAGAAACGTCCTGGAAAGCCTCAAGAAAGGAAACTTCAGAGCAAACAGAATCAACTAGGGATCATGACTATACATCCATCACATGCATACCAGCATGGGTCCAGCCGAGGCCTCCAAAATGATGCTTTGCCAGCCTCAGCTGGTTCTCAAGTGATGATGTCTTTGAAGTCTCTGTGGCCCGTGACTCCAGAGTTAAGGTAGTGGAGTTTCCCTTTAAAGCATCTCACAGCAGGCTTTTTAGGTGGGACAGATCTCACCTCAGCATGCTTGCTGACTACTCAGGCTGAAAGTTGGCCTCAGCCCTTCTATCCTTTGAATGATCATTTTGGCTTATATCAGGTTTTGTTACAGGTTAGGATTATAGCCATCATTCATTGTTGACCTTTGCAATTTACTTTTAATTATATATATATCTTGATGTCAGTGTGTGCTTAGGAGTGCAGGTGCCCACAAAGGCCAGGGATGTTGGGTGCCCCTGGTGCTAGAGTTCCAGATGGTTGTGAGCTGCCTGATGTTGGTGCTTGGTATTAAATTCATGTCCTATGGAGGAGCAGTACTTGAGTCTAATTGCTGTCTCACTTCTCCAGGTCTCATCAGTTGTAATTTATGGGAAATGAATCAGCTTTATTAGTAACCTTGATTATAAATAAGATTTTCCTTTGATGAAATAATAAGTCTCCACTAGTCTAGATTTAACTAGTGATGGAGAAAAAAAAACCGTTCTCTGAAATTTGTGGTTTGTTTGTTTCTAAAGTGACTATAGTTATTTCCCATATTACATATAGCATTACTGAAGGTTGTTGGCAACTTGTCATTCTAATATGTGGATTTGATTTTATTTTCTGTTATTTATTGTACAATTTATTAAGTAATATTGTATCATTATTTACATTAATATTCATTAGACCATGAGAGTTAGGTAGATTTATTTATTCTGACTTCCCATATTCTTAAGAATCTAGATTTTGAAAGAGGAAAAATTATGTGGTTGCTTACTATGTCAGTGAGGTTTTATAGTTAGGGTTGAACTTTTAAAGAGTTTAATTTGTGCTCATAAACTAGCCAGATGACTGTATTGACATTTATAGTAAGTAGATTCAGAATGTAGTAGTTCTGTTGGCTCTGTAATGTCCTATCTAAATGGTGTTGTATAAATCTTGTAGCTTCTAGTGAAATACAGTTTTTTATTTTTAATCTAAAACTCAATACTTCTGTACAAGCTTTATACATATAGGATCATTTATCTAGAATGCATTACCTAGTTTATTTTGAGAAAAAATTTTCTGGCTCATAAGAAGTACTGTTATAGTATGTAGCAATTCCATAACTATCCTTTCATTCAGTTTTAAAGGACTTCTGTAATCACTAACTGTCTTAAGGAGGAAAATGTATCAGATTGTCTTTATTTTATAAACTGGTCAGAATAAATGATATTTGTTACCTTTTTGTTGTCAAAGTAAGATATTGCAACCTTTAATTAATTAGTCTACTGTTCATAAAACGCTTCTTATATGCAATACAAGCCAACAGCACTCCTCTCCATGTATCACAGCAATGCTTGCTTTCTCAGCTTTAGTTCAGAGTATCTATACTTAATTAAAATATAGATCAGAGCAAAAGCCACCGGAAAAGCTAAGTCATGTTCATCTACGTCATTTTTTTGTGATGTTAGGAAAATGTACAAAATGACATATAATAAGCATATATGGAAGTGATTCTCTATTTTGCTTCAGCCTAGGTGTGTTTGTTCTGCATTTTGATTGTAAATATCATGCCGGTCAAAACAGAGGCCTTACTATGTATCTATATATTACTACTTCTTACCATGGGGTGAATTCTTGATTGAAACAAAACCGCAAAGGAGAAAAGGGTTTCTTTTTCTTTCCGTTTATTTATTTATTTATTTATTTATTTATTTATTTATTTATTTATTTATTCATTCATTCATTCATTCATTTATTCATTTATTTATTTATTGCATATGAGTACACTGTCACTGTCTTCAGACACACAAGAAGAGGGCATTGGATCCTATTACAGAGGGTTGCGAGCCACCATGCGGTTGCTGGGAATTGAACTCAGGACCTCTGGAAGAGCAGTCAGTCCTCTAATGCCAAGCCTTTCTCTCCCGCCTCGAGAGCAAGGTTTCAAATTGAGAAATAACGAGTGTCCAGGCCTTATATCTTATACCTTTTAATTTCAGCATGAAGAAGGCAGAGGCAGGCCTTTGTCAATTTAAAGCCAGCCACCATTACATACAGTGGTACCTTGCCTCAAAAAATGACAATAACAACAACAAAAACTCCACCTTCTTTGTGAGCTTCTCTATCAGACTTTCATTTTATTAGGTACTATGATTTATAAATTCATGGCAAAAGGATACTCAGAGTAGTCCATGACCATGTCTTTACAAAGCTTCATTATTGCTTTCATTTTACATTTTGAGATAATTTTCTTTATTGCAAACTTTGAAATTTCCTAGGAGTGTATTTTTTCTGATAATAGTAAAAGGTATATTTTCTCCTTAAGCAATTTTTTATTAGCAAATTAGTTGAGAAGCATTTTGAGGAATTGTGTGAGCAAAGCTATTGTGCTATATTTTTTTCTGAACTTTACAATTCATTTATGATAATTTGCGTTCTTTGACCATGTAATAAGGAGCACTCATATCCTTTCTCTGCCCCAGCCTGACTATTATTAATAATGTTTGATGGTTGCTTTAGTTCCTTATAGTATGGTGTAATTGAAATTAAGGTCCAAACATACTCTGTAGTTGGAGATGCTGTTTCCTATTAGAGAGTGATTTGTTACACATTGATTTTTTTTTTTTCTGAGAATTTGTTCCGTTGAATAAAACCTCTCCTTTGGAGTTTTATCTCGGAATGCCATTTGTCTGGATAAATGAATTTACTGTTGTTCGGCTATCTCCCCATGTTAGTTCCTAGAAGATGGCACCATCAACTTTCTATTTGTCAAAATAATTAATAAAATAGCCTTTAAATTTTGAGTATATTGAAGATTTGTATGGAATTGAAATGAGTGCTGTGAACATTTTTGTTCATTGTTAGCTTATGATAAAACATGGTTTCTGCCAATCTCTTAACTTGTGTATAAAGTCTATTAATAACATTTATTCCTATTTTGATACAGAGATTCTGTATTTAATTTAGTTTACTTCAGTCCCCCCAAATAAATTCAGCTTTATATTGTTTTATTTTCTCTAAAGAATTGCCAAGAAGATGCTTTTAGAAGAGATTAAAGCCAATCTTTCCTCTGATGAGGATGGATCTTCAGATGATGAAGGTGATGGGGGAGAGAAAAGAAGGATTCGAAAACAGAGCGAAGAAACACCAGGCGATGATGGTGAGATCCCGAAAGAGAAGTTATGGAATGGATTTATAGTTTAATTTATTAGCCAATATATATTAGGCAATATTAGTCTTTGGAAAAAGTATCACTAAGAAATGTCAGGAAATGCCATTTGAGGTTTAATAAAATGTTCAAAACTTTATTATGCCAACTCATTTGAGTGTCTAATGATGTTACAGTGTATGTTACTGTAGTTGTTTCAGTTCCTACCAATAAGCTGTTTTGAGAACTTTCCATGCTTTAAATAAAACACACTGGTGATGTTAGCTCCTATTCCATAACCAAGGCTGATGAACGATTGCCTGTTTTCATCAGTAATACCGAGGTGCACAGCTCCTTGGTACCAAGAAGTTTTTTTCATAAATTATGGCAACCGTAAATAGGCAGAATAGTTTTAAAACTCGTTCAAAAGAAAGGCTGTGGAAAGAGTGTGTCTTAAATACATTTTCTTCATTTAAAAGCCCCCAATCAAGTCAATTCCGAATCAGATTCAGATTCTGAAGAATCTAAGAAGCCAAGATATAGACATAGACTTTTGAGGCATAAACTGACTTTGAGTGATGGAGAATCTGGAGAAGAGAAAACGGCAAAGCCTAAAGAGCATAAAGAAGGCAAAGGAAGAAACAGAAGGAAGGGTAAGACATTTTAATTGTGAACCTCAAGAAAATACTGGTTTTGTCAATGGGTTCTAGTAATGAAATTTGAGTATATCTGCTTAGACTCTTAATAAGTGCTCCTAAGAGAATGTAAGTTCATTGTTGATTTCCTACTGAAAGATGATAGAACATAAAATTAATTTGGGTAGATTTGTGAGTTTATATGTAAAATATCTCACATTATGCTCTTTCTTCCTTTCCTTTTCCTTTTCCTTTTCCTTTTCCTTTTCCTTTTCCTTTTCCTTTTCCTCCTTTCCTTTCCTTTCCTTTCCTTTCCTTTCCTTTCCTTTCCTTTCCTTTCCTTTCCTTTCCTTTCCTTTCCCTTTCCCTTTCCCTTTCCCTTTCCCTTTCCCTTTCCCTTTTCCTTTTCCCTTTCCTTTTCCCTTTCCCTTTCCTTTTCCTCCTTTCCCTTTCCTTTTCCTCCTTTCCCTTTCCTTTTCCTCCTTTCCTTTTCCTCCTTTCCTTTTCCTCCTTTCCTTTTCCTTTTCCTCCTTTCCTTTTCCTTTTCCTCCTTTCCTTTCCTTTCCTTTCCTTTCCTTTCCTTTCCTTTCCTTTCCTTTCCTTTCCTTTCCTTTCCTTTCCTTTCCTTTCCGCCCGCCCTCCCTCCCTCCCTCCCTCCCCCTCCTTGGTTTTTTTGAGACAGGGTTTCTCTGTGTATCCCTGGCTGTCCTGGAACTAACTCTGTAGACCAGGCTGGCCTCAAACTCAGAAATCCGCCTGCCTCTGTCTCCCAGAGTGCTGGGATTACAGGAGTGCGACACCACTGCCCGGCTTTCAGATTATACTTATATTGGAAATCTGAGTCCATTTTTTGTATTTTCATATTCTTGTGTCTATTTTCCTTATATATTTTCTTTATTTACATTTCAGATGTTAGCCCCTTCATTTTCCCTCTGAAAACACCCTATCCTATCCCCCACCCCTGCTCACTAACCCACCCACTCCTGCCTCCCTGTTCTGGTACTCCCCTGTACTAGGGCATCAAGCTTTCACAGAACCAAGGGCCTCTCCTCTCATTGATTCCCAACCAATGCATCTGCAGCCATGTGTCCCTCCATGTGTGTGCTTTGGATGGTCGCTTAGACCCTGGGAACTCTGGGGGTACTGGTTGGTTCATATTGTTGTTCTTCCTATGGGACTGCAAACTCCTTCAGCTCCTTGGATCCTTTCTCTAAGAATCCTTGGATTCTTCTTCATTAGGGACCCTGTGCTCAGTCCACTGATTTGCCGAGAGCGTCCACCTCTGTATTTGTCTGGCTCTGGCAGAGCCTCTCAGGACACAACTATATCAGGCTCCTGTCAGCAAGCCCTTGTTGGCATCCACAACAGTGTCTGGGTTTGGTACCTGTGTATGGGATGGATCCCCATGTGGGGCAGTATCTGGATGGCCTTTTCTTCAGTCTCTGCTCCACACTTTGTCTTATTTCTGTACTTTTTTTGGTTTTTTGGATTTGGTTTTTTCGAGACAGGGTTTTTCTGTGTAGCCCTGGCTGTCCTGGAACTCACTCTGTAGACCAGGCTGGCCTCAAACTCAGAAATCCACCTGCCTCTGCCTCCCAGACTGCTGGGATTATAGGCGTGTGCCATCACCGCCCAGCCTGTTTGTTTTTAAGACAGAGTCTTATGCTATAGCCAGTCTAACATCAATTGATGACTCTGTGTACTGAGATTATAGTTTATGCCACTCTGCCCTGTATGAATGAATCTTTCACATTTTAAGTGGTTACCTTTGTCTAGGATCATATTAAGTATTATGAATACAAAAATGAATACAGAAATAATTGACACAATAGTTTTCTTTTTGACTAACATGGGGACTAGTGAAATGAATGACACTGGAGCACATTGTTTTGAATGAAATATGCCAGAGAAAAAAGTATTGCATGTTCACCTGTACAAGCTAAAGTTTTGGTTTCATAAAGTTGAATGTAGACTAGTGGTCATTAGAGGAGAGTGGAACAAATATAAAGGGAAGCTGGATAACACATGTGGCGGCAGGAGGTGTGTCTACTGCACAGCAGTCTGACTATACTAATTGACTGCATAGTTGATAATGATCTAGAAGAGGGCAGGTTGAAGTTTCCCAGCACACATAAATGATCAGTGTTTACAAACACAGAATTAGGAATTGCTTTCATTTGATCATCCTGCATCATGTTGGATTCTGTCCCTTCCCCATGTATGCATCATTGTTTGGACACTGCTTTCCTTTCCTGTTTCCCATTTCCCCTTTCCCCTTTCCCCTTTCGCCTTTCCTTTCCTCTTTCCCCTTTCCCCTTTCGCCTTTCCTTTCCTCTTTTTCCTTTCCCCTTTCGCCTTTCCTTTCCTCTTTCCCCTTTCCCCTTTCGCCTTTCCTTTCCTCTTTCCCCTTTCCCCTTTCCCCTTTCTCCTTTCTCCTTTCCTTTCTCCTTTCCTGCTTTGTAATGTGATCCAAGGTCATCTTATCTTTTCTTGTTCTTCGTTCCCTGCCAGAAAGATTGGCCTTCTGGAATTTTTCTGTTTCGATTCTGATGGCTGTAACGCATTAATCAAAGAGGAATAGCATTAGAGGTGCCCCCCCACCACCACCACACTCAATCACAATATCTGATCTCATGTGTGGTCCTGGTGCATGACTAGAAAAAGCGTAACATTTTTGCCACCAATAATTTCTGTAGCTTTGGAATTCAGCTTGTCCTCCACTCAAAATCTGGAGTGTCTTAATGTTCTATTGCTGTGACCAAAAACCAGTTGGGAAAGGAAGAGTTTACTTCATTGTACAACTCTCAGGACACTTCCATCACTGAGGGAAGACATGCAAGAACCTGGAGGTTTGGGCTCCAATAGAGACCATGGAGAAATATTTACTGGCCTACTTATTCCTCATGAATTGCTTAACCCGCTTTCTTATGCAACACAGAACTGCCTGCCCAAGTGCAACACCTTCTACAATGGGCTGACTTCCTTCCCCAATCTATCCTTAATTAAGAAACTGTTCTACATTTTACCCACAGGCCAGGCCAGTGAGGATGTTTTCTCAGTTGAGGTTCTTTCTTCCCAAGTGACTCAAACTTAAGTCAAGTTGTCAGACCAACCAACCAACCAACCAACCAACCAAACAAACAAACAAACAAACCAAAAAAATAACTCGAACAAGAAGACAGGAAGAAAATGCCTCAAGACACTTACTCACCTGCTGCTCTGTCTTCTGTCTTCCTCACTTTAGAGTGGAGTCACTGCTTAGGTCTTGATTCCAACCTCCAATCTATCTGTTTGTTATTACTTTTGTTTTAGGGTCCTTAGGTCATTCCTTTCTATGTCCTGCAGATGGTTTGTAATTATCCTCTTTGGCAAAGAGTTTATAATCATCTTATCTCCAACAGCCTGCTTTACTTTGAATAGGCACACCTATTTTTTGATTAATTTACCTTTGTTTATTACTTACATATTTTATGTATGGCTAATTCTCATTTTGTTAATCCATATACTGCCAAATACGTGTATTTCAGCTTAGACGTGTTTTTATAATTATGCCTGGAAAGAATGTATAAATACAGAATTAGTATACCTTATCTGCCATGGTTAGTACTAGAAATGCTTTGGTTTAGTGTGTGTGGGTTTGTGAAAGACTGATATGTGTATAATGAGATATCTTGGTGAAGGAACCGTGTCAAAACACAACCTTGATTTTTGTGTCATCTACACATCATGTACATACCTTAAAGGTAGTGTTCACTTGTGGGACATATTGTTATTCATAGGTTTCAGATTTGGGATCATTTTAGATCCTCTGATCAGACACAGCCACACACGCACAGGAACATGCACATGCATATATACTCTCACACACACCTATGTACACAGGGTTTTTCTGTCTAGCCCTGGTTGTCCTGCAACTCACTCTGTAGACCTGGCTGGTCTGGAACTCAGAAATTAGCCTGCCTCTGCCTCCCAAGTGCTGGGATTAAAGGTGTGTGCCACTCTGGTGTGTTTGAATGGTCCTTATTATCTTTTGTAATAAGCATTTATACACCAACACACACACACACACACACACACACACACACACACACACACACACACACATATCTTCTTATGGTCTTTATATAATTCTCTTTTATTTAAATGTGAAATTACTAATTGGAGTTTATTTTCATTTTTTTAATTTATTTTTTGTCTAAATTTAAGTGAGCAGTGAGGATTCAGAAGATACTGAGTTTGAGGAGTCAGGAGTTAGTGAAGAAGTTAGTGAATCTGAGGACGAACAGCGGCCTAGAACAAGGTTAGTATTGCAGTGTTTTTTCTTTGTTTTGCTTTATTTTTCAGTGTTAGAAATTGGGCCATTGAGACATGACCCAGTAAGTAAAACTGCCCATTGCTGAGACTGATGATCAGAGCTGATTCCCTAAGACTTACATGATGAATCGAGACAACCAATTCCTGCTGGTTTTTCCTCTTATCTCTGCATATTTGTTGTGGCCCTGCCTTCCACTTAGCAATTAACATGAGTTGATTATATGTTCACATTGTTTGAAAAATAGCTGTGATTGCAAATAAAGTTAAGTAGACACAATATATACTATTTTGATTTGAAATTAATTTATAAAAGAGGAAGAGGTGCCAGTGAGAAAGCTCACTGGGTAAAGATACTTGCTTATGAGCCTGACCATTGGGACTGCTTAGATGGAAAGAGAATTGATTCCTGCATGCGCGTGTGCACACAAACAATAAACAAGAAGTCAGGAGAAGGATCAGGGATGAATTAGGTCAGAGTCCATGTATGATATGCTTGAATGAAATGCTTCTATTAAATGAAATCCATTGAATTGTATAAATGAAGATATATCAATAAACACTGAGAACAGCATATGGTCTTATGCATGCTATGCATGTGCTATAAGTATTGTGCAGTACCCAGGTGGTCACTGTTATTAACACTACTAAATTATACACTTAGATAATGTTAAGATGGTAGATGTGCTTTGTGCATTTTATCATTACTAAAATAATGGCATGTGTTTGCCACTCAGTGCTGTAGCATGTATGCAGCATACACTTGATCCCGACATGTGCTTTTTCCAAAGTAGCATGTAACTCACTTGAGGAAACTCATGGAAGCATTTTATTTTACATTTAAATTTTTTTCAGGTCTGCAAAGAAAGCAGAATTGGAAGAAAATCAGCGGAGTTATAAACAGAAGAAGAAAAGACGGCGCATTAAGGTTCAAGAGGATTCCTCCAGCGAGAACAAGGCAAGGGGGACGGTTATTGTTTGCTCCAATTGTAATTCACATTCTGTCTTCGAATTTCATGCAGTAATTCCATTTTATTTCATTGTATTTAACTTTAAAAGTTGTGTTCTTTTTCTTTAGCTTTATTGTAAAAGAGTGAGAGAGGGGAGGTAGAGAGATGAAAGGCAGCCATGGCCACATGGAAAGAGGGGAAAGAATGGGGAAAGAGAAAGGGAAGGGAAGAGAGTGAGAGGGAGGAGAAGAGAAGGGTATAGTCCTTAATGGCTTATTTTCTTTGTAATTGTTTTGAATCTTGAGATTATGAAATTACCATTCAAATGTTTGTTTTTGTTGTGCATATAAGTTGTGATTGCTGGGCCATACAAATAAGTATATGTTAAAGGATTTTCACCTACTCTTTTTCTATTGCTTACATCATTTAGCATTCTTAAAAGCACTGTGCTACCACTTCACATTTAGTTTTTTTATTTTCTTTTTTTATTTAATAACAACAGGTATAATGAGTATAAAATGGTATTGTATTACAGTCTTGAATTTTTTTTAATCCTATTTTTTGGTGACCTGGACTTCTTTTCTGGTTTTTGTATCCACTTGAGTACATTTTAAAAATAAATACCCATTTGACTCCTTTGCCCTGATTGTTTTCCTTTGTTAAGGTTTATTAAGTTTTTGAATATGTCTTTATTTCTAGATATAATTAATAAAGCTCTTCTACCTCCTTTTGGCACATTACATATACAATATGAAGCGAATGCATCAGAACATTTTTACTCTTTGTTTCTGTGTTTAAATTTCACAGAGCCATTCTGAGGAAGAAAGAAAGGAAGATGATGATGATGAGGATGAGGACGAGGAGGAGGAAGATGAAAATGATGATTCTAAGTCTCCTGGAAAAGGCAGAAAGAAAATTCGGAAGATTCTTAAAGATGATAAACTAAGAACAGAAACACAGAATGCCCTTAAAGAAGAGGAAGAGAGGCGAAAACGTATTGCAGAGAGGGAGCGTGAAAGAGAGAAATTAAGAGAGGTAACCATCATTCCGATTTGCTATATAACTTTCATAGACATGTGTCACAGATCCATTCAGTTTTTCAAGCATTGAATGTCTTAATAAACTATATATTTCTAGGTAAAATTCTTTTACCCCAGTTCTAGTATGATTTGCTTTTTAGTCAATGTATAATTAGGTTCTTGGAAACACTTGAAACTCTTGTATGATCACCAAAATTATTGTAGTATAGTTAGGAAAATAATTTCATTTTAAAATTTTCTTTTAATTTTTAAAATTGTATGTGTGACTTTGCATATGTGTCATGATGCCCTTGTGTGTTTCATTGGGCCCTTTGTGATTAGTTATCTCCTTTGGCCTTTATGTGGATCTAACTCAGTTGTTAGGCTTGTATAGAGTAGCTTTTTCTGCTGAGCTATCTGGCCCTCCCTGAATTTCATTTTTCTTTTTCTTTTTCTTTTTTGTTTTGTTTTGTTTTTTGTTTTATTGTTTTTTTTTCCCCCGAGACAGGGTGTCTCTGTGTAGCCCTGGCTGTCCTGGAACTCACTCTGTAGACCAGGCTGGCCTCGAACTCAGAAATCTGCCTGCCTCTGCCTCCCAGAGTGCTGGGATTAAAGACGTGCGCCACCAGGCCCGTCTCCTGAAATTCATTTTTATATTTATTAAATATTTCTATTTTTAAAACATTAGTTCTAATTTTACAAACACATATATTTATGTGTATGTCAGAGTGTTTGTCTGTCTGTCTGTCTATTTCAGATGTGTTGGTGGTTGCCAGTTAAGGCCCAACAAAGCTTTCAGAATGCTTGGAGTTACTGGTATTGGAGCTGCCAGACAAGGGTGCTAGGGACTCAGGGTTTCTCTTCTGAAAGAGCAGTATGTGCTATTAATCTCTGAGTCATCTCTCTATTATCCCTGCTTCGTGCATGCTCACAGTGCTAGATATGTTTAATGTATTTGCTTAGTTTTGGATCATTTTGGGATTCTTCCCAGAAATGGTATTATCTTTTATCAGTAGTTAACATTATAACATTAGAGAGATAAGGATCTTTTACCCATTAGGACAACATGATATTATTCCTTATTCCTTCAAGCAATAGGGTTTTGAGGAAGCTTTTTTAATTTGTCTTGCTTTGCATTTTCATGACTCTCACTGTTCTGTCTTACGATTGACCATCTCTTGGGGTGGATACCCTTGTTTGTTTTCTACTGGGGTCTATGAGTGGTCTTCTTTGATGAGCTTATCCCTTAGTAGCAGTCTAAGAGCAGTTAATGGGAACACAAAATCAAACCAGATATAGCAATACTTTTTAAATCTGTTGAAGCCACTGTGTACGACTCATCTTTGAACAAGTACTTAGGAGGCATATGCAGGCAGATTTCTGTGAATTTGAGACCAGCCTTGCCTACAGAGTGAATTTCAGACAGTCAGACCTATAGAGAGAAATCTTGTCTCTTAAAAAAAAAATGTTTAAGCCAACTACTGCTCCCCCAAGAACCACAGGAACATAAATAGCACAGATAATGACATAGAGTAAGCTCTGAAATTAAAAATAATGTACATGTAATATTAATGTATAAATTTAATTTAGAAAAGAATAAAGAAAGCTTACTACGTGAATGAAAAGAACTTCCTAGTTTTAACTAGCTAGTGCTGCTCATGTCCACAGTGAGCATTTCTCCTATGGGCTGGCTAAGTTCTTTCTCCAGTGGCCAGTTTCTGTATCCATGCAGGGAGAGCAAAGGTCCAAAGTGAAGAGTGCCCCCTCTGTGCTGTGTTTCCTGTTGCATCAGAGTGTAGGGGAAGATTTATGGTAGAGGGGAGTATCCACATTCCCTGGCACTTTACTTACTGCTTTTAGTGACTGCAGATCTGCCTGAGAATAGGGGGTTGCAGACATCAAGGGCTTCTTCTGTATATGAACAAATTAACATACACTTGACCTCTTTGAAGATATAAATGTATTGTCTTACTATTATTTGAGAAGTTGGGAGTAGTAAAACTCTACTTCATCCTCTGCTCAGTGTTTTACTAAGTTTAAGAAATTAACCAGGGCACTATTTGTATTATTTTCCCAACATACTCAGTGACAGAATTTTTTTGCCCCTTATGATCCACTACGTGGCTTGTCTTCACTACATGGCAATTTGCTTTCAGTTTTGCTGCTCATAGGAGGGCATTTCAGTCTTTTAACTGGCTAACTTTGACAAGTCACGAGCACTTAGGAGAATATGTTTTGATTGTGTCTGAGTCAAATGATGATTATTCAGATCTGGGAACAGTATCAAATGGTATTTATAGGTCTCAGCGTAGACTCAAGGAGGACAGATGATACAGGATGCTTATAATGAAAGGCAAGAATCTGGTGCCTACCACAGCATGCAAACAGACATTTAAGAAATTTCACTTTTAATCGGGCGGTGGTGGCGCACGCCTGTAATCCCAGCACTTGGGAGGCAGAGGCAGGTGGATTTTTGAGTTTGAAGCCAGCCTGGTCTTCAGAGTGAGTTCCACGACAACCAGGGCTACACAGAAAAACCCTGTCTCAAAAAACCAAAAAAAGAGGAAAAAAAAAAGAAATTTCACTTTTTCCTAGTGGCTCCCCCCACCCCCCACGTCTTAGATCATCTATGCTGGGACATAGTAACTAGTGAATCCTTAATGTCTTGTGTTTTATTTATTTTCTACAATATTCCTGAGGGCTCTTGAAATACTTCAAATATTTTCAAATATAGTAACCAAAGCTAAGAACATTTACATGGCATACTAAAATGGATGTTGGACCTAAATTCCTATGGTAGTTTTTTCAACTATATTGCCTCCTTGGTGTGTTATTCAGTTAAAATTTCTTGTAATATCAGTATCTATATAACTCGTTAGAAACTTGTGATTTAATTTGTAATTTTTAGATTTGATAACATGATTTTTTTAAAAAAAAAATTACCCTTTAAAGAGAACCTGAAAAGCTTTTATTCACAAAATTGCATAGTTTCTTAAATTTGTTTCAGAATCATTTAGGAGGGGAGGAAGAGATGGATTATCATTTCGAGGCTTTTAGTTTTTGTTTTTGTTTTGTTTTTTTCATTTTTTAGAGGCACACTCTATATAGTTTCACCTTTCCTGGAACTCCTGATTCTCCTGTCTTCATATCCTTAGTTGTGTGATTGTTGACTTTTGTGACCATGTCTGGCACTTAAAACAGTTGTGTTGTCTATGGTAGAGATTCGAACACATTGGCCTGGCACATGTTAGCCAACTTCTCTCCTACTAAAGCACACCCCACCCTGACAGTTTTCAAATCAAGAATATTTATTTTCTGTTTTTTGAATCAAACATGTCTTCTGTTCAAACAGTTTTGGTTTTGCTTAACATTATAGGCTATCTATAAACTTGTCAATTTGAATTAGCAAAAGCAAGTAAGTGTATAACTATACTCGTGCTTGTGTGTATGTTTGTCCATTTATTATTTTGTTAGTGTATTTTTGTGTGTGAGGTACATATGTGCATAGAGGCTAGAATTCAGTGTCATTCCTCAGGAACCATCAACCTTAGGTTTGAAACAGAGACTCTCAGTGACTTGAAGCTAGCCAGGTTGGCTCTGCAGGTTAGCCACTGTGTCATAGGAGTCTACTGTCGCCTTTTTTCCTCCTTTCCTCTCCCCTCCAGACTCCCACCCTCCATTTCATGCATTCTATTGGACTATTGGACTGAGGTCCATGTGATTGCACAGCCAGAACTATTTACTCAAAATTCTACTTATACAACTGTATTAGTGATATCCTGGGTCAAAGGTAATTTCTTGGCTTACTATAGTGACTTTAAGTCCCATTTAGGGTATTTCATCTGGAAAACATAAACCTGAAATTTTTCATTTTGGATGTGTTCTGTAGGAATAGTTGAGTCTGTGTTTTGAAAAATCTGTTTTGTTTAGATTGACTGACCACCATTGCTTGAAAGTAATCTATGGGCTTAACTATCAATGATCACTTTTTTTTTGTAGGTGATAGAAATTGAGGATGCTTCACCTACTAAGTGTCCAATAACAACCAAATTGGTTTTAGATGAAGATGAAGAAACCAAAGAACCATTAGTGCAGGTTCATAGAAACATGGTTATAAAATTGAAACCCCATCAAGTAGATGGTAAGAAGCTATTAAACGATTTCAATCATTTTAGCTAAATTTTACCTATGTTTTGTTTTCTTCTTTTTTGCCTAGCATTTTGCCAGTCACTGGAGAACAAAAATAATATGATTCCAGCTGTTAACAGATCTCACAGGGAAGTAAGGAAGAACAAATTGGGTGTCTGCAAGCGTAGTGTTTTAAGTAGGCAAGATGTACTACTTACAAGTGGGAATCTGTATAGCAGGTGGAGTTCCTCTACATAGTGCCTGCCTAGAGCACTTAGGTCTAAGCACAGTTAACCAAAAGCTTTCTTTGGGAAATGACATTTCAACATTTTCAAGTAAGTGTTTAATTGGTTTTCCTATATTAGTAATACAAAGTTCCTCAGCTGCCCTACTCCCTCTGCTGCCCTACTTACTGAGGCAGTTTTCAGTGTGTACATGAAGTGTTCCATAAGGGAACTAAAACAGTTGCTGCGTCTTGGATTACCAACCCCTCTTATTGTTCAGTTTCTACTCCTGGACAGTTTCTATTTTCAAGTCTCTGTCAGCCATCCTAAGCTATAGGGAAATATAATGTGATAGTTTAGGATAACTGAACAGACACCCTTATTTTTTCTGCTTGTGTTTCTGATTTATTTAAGGAGAACAAACAATTCTAATTGCTTTTAAGAATTTTTTTTTTAGCTCCAAGTATTTTTTGAATGTTTTTTCTTGGGTGCTGGAGAGATGGCTCAGTGGCTCGGAGTCGTTATAATAAACCTTCAAAAACAAAATAAAACTCTGCTGTTTCTTGGAAGTTTTGGTTTCTCATTCTTAGGTGTTCAGTTTATGTGGGATTGCTGCTGTGAGTCTGTGAAAAAGACAAAGAAATCTCCAGGTTCAGGATGTATTCTTGCCCACTGCATGGGCCTTGGTAAGACCCTCCAGGTAAGAGCTATAGGAAATAAACCTATCCTATTTTCACCATATATTGGATTCTGCTGTGTTTTAGGTAGGCTGTGAAGATTCAGCAGTAAAGAAGAATGACAAGATTCCTTCTTAAGTATTGAATATTGTGGTAGAGAATCAAATTTTAAAAATGTACTTTCTGATGCAGTGTTTAAAGGGGAGGACTGAGAGGCCAGCATCTTTAAAGAGGTGGTGATTGTATGTGCACATACATATATGTCTGTAACAGCAATTAATCGGGAAAAGGCCATGAGTTGGAAAGAGAACAAGACAAGATATATATGAAAAATTCAGAGGGAGGAACAGGAAGTAGGAAATGATACAAGTGTGTTATAATCTCAAATAAAAGAAAAAAAAAACCGCACAAGCATTCCTGATAACACTACAAAAAATAAAATAAAAAAATGAAAACAAAAACAAAAAAAACACCCCCCCCAGAAAAAAAAACCCAAAACAACAACTAAAAAACCGATGTTCATGCAAAGATGCTGATGTGGTTGTAGGTATGGCTACCTACCACTTCACAGATACGTGAATTTTACTTATTTTTCAACCTTTATTCTGTGATGGTAATATGAATGTAAAGTCTTATTGCTTCATTTCTTGGGCTTGGTTTAATATTATATTTTCTTGTATTTTCTGTGTGTTGGAAATAATGGTCTTTAGTTGGCTGGCTTAGTGTTTCATGTAAAGCTATTAAGTCATGATTGTTTTTTTAAAAATTTTTTTGTGGGTATTTAAATGAAGCTGTAACTTTGTTTACTCCTAGGTTGTCAGTTTTCTTCACACCGTTCTTTTGTGTGACAAATTGGATTTCAGTACAGCTTTAGTGGTTTGTCCTCTTAACACTGCTTTGAATTGGATGAATGAATTTGAGAAGTGGCAGGATGGATTAAATGATGATGAAAAGCTTGAGGTGAGGTAACATTTTAGTAATGTTTCCTATTCAAACAATTGCATGAGATTCATATTCATATTCTGAAAGAAGTGTCTTAATTACTGATGCATATTTTAATGGTAATATTTAGAACTTTATTTTTAAAGGTCTCTGAATTAGCAACTGTAAAACGTCCTCAGGAAAGAAGTTATATGCTACAGAGATGGCAAGAAGATGGAGGTGTTATGATCATAGGGTATGAAATGTACAGAAATCTTGCTCAAGGAAGGAATGTGAAGAGTCGGAAACTTAAAGAAATATTTAATAAAGCTTTAGTTGATCCAGGTAAGTTAGTACTAGTTCTGACGTTATGAAGCCAGTTGAAAATTTATGTTTATCATTAAGAGTTTCTAAGATTTAGATTTCAGATTCAAATGCTAGACATGGTGAGTCATTTCTGTAATCCTAGAATTCCTGAAGTGGAGGGAGGAATACCATATATGTATCTCAAACACAAAGGGGGTGTATATCAGGGTAGATTACTGAGTGAAATCTGTTACTGTGTGTGCATGATGATTTGAGTTCAGTGTCTGGAATATATGATGCAAGAGGATAGTGGATTCCAGAATCAGTTTAAGATGCCATGATTTATGTTATTTTTTCAATTTCATCTTATTTTTTTAAGGAGAGAGTGAGTGTGGTAATGTGTGGGGGATGATTAGAAATGAATGGATGAATGAATGAGTGTGTGTGTCTGTGTCCGTAGAGGCTAGAACACACTTTTTTGCGTTAGCAGTGTAAATGCCTTCAATTCTAAGACTTCTGTAGTGTAGCTTCACAGAGAATAGTTCGAGGCATCTGTCCAGCCAGGCTCGGTGTATAGTATTTAGCTTGATCTGAAATGAATATGGGTTGTTTTTGGTTATTTTGTTGGCTTTTCATGTAGCCTAAAACTAAGTAATTGTGACTTTTTAATAAAATTCTAGATATAGTTTTATTTGATACAGTGCTGATTTTATTTTTAAAATGGAGTTATCTAAGTTATTTTTTAAAAAAAAGTTTTAAATAAGTGTTTTGTGGGCATGTCTATCTGTGTGCCACATGTATGCCTGGTACCTCAAGAGGCCTGAGGAGGGAGTCAGAGATCCCATAACTGAAGTTACAGATAGTTATGACCTGTATGACCTAGGTTCTAGGAATTGGACTAGGGTCCTTTGTGTTCTTAGGCTTTGAGCCATCTCTTCAGTCTTCCTGTTCACAAATTTAAAAAAAAATTATATACCAAAATTCTCTTCATTATGTCTTCAACAATACTTTGGTCTTTTCATTATTGTTTTGTTATATTGTATTGGTTTGTGACAGGGTGCTTCTGTGCTGCCTAGGTTGACCTTGAATGTTTGATTCTGGCCCAACCTCTATCCCCATAAGATTGTATTGCAATGAGTATCTTATAATGTCATGTAAAACATATACCAAGAGTAATATATTGAAGCATAAATAAGATCTAAGATTGAGTGGTATTAATAACTTATATGTAAATTCCTTTTCCATCAATATGTTCTGTAAATAAGTTCTAAATTTATTAGAAGAGAAATGTGTGAAGTAAATTGGTTATACCAAAAATGTATATGACAGTTGAGTATTTGAAAACTTGGGTTTGTATAGAAGAAATATCCTAATTTAAGACTAGGATAAGAGCTTTATGTCAGAGCTAGACAAGCAGTTTTGGGGCATTTTAGTCCTAGACAGGAGGTAGTGAATAAAGTAGGAGAAGCAGCCTATCAGGTCAGAATCTGGAAAATTGGGAAGATTTTAATATGACAACTAATTAGATTGACTGGGGTTGTTAGTAATACATCCTAATCTCCGCTCCTCTGGCTTTGTATTGGTATTTCATCAGTTTTGCAAGTGGCACAGAGTGACTACAGTCATTTAAGTGTTGCTTTTGGTGGTGGGAATTGAGTCTTGAGGCTCTCTTCTCTATACTACACTCTACCTGCTACACTGCTAGCCCTGGCTCTGACTTTTCAAAATAATACCAATAGGTGGCATTATAACATTTTGAAAAAGAAACACTGTAGAATGATACATTTATTTGGCTCTTAATTGTCTTTGAAAAGTGTTTTCCTATTTACTTAAATTGGTCTTAAAGAGTTCTCTTATTTTAGTGATTTTAGTTTTTAAGCCTCAGAAGACAAAATCTCTGTGTATGTATGAACAATATTTAAAGCAGTGTTGTATTTAAGTAATATTGTCTGCTTCCTTCCTTTTAAATAATTCCTTGGAAAGACACCGACAAACCTGAATGAAGTCTTTGTACTAATGCTTATGAGTTGTTTTACTGAAATAATCCAAATTAAAGTTAGCAAAAGGAAAAGACACAGTGGACAGGATTCAGGAATTTCTGGGTTGGGGTAGGTGGTTATCTTCTAGTAGAGTCATACAGAGAGAGTTGGCTTCTTCCAGTAAGGATTCATAAGTATTATCAGCCTTCTGGCTTGCTTTGGAATTTTGTTAAGTCTCCAATTCCTGTAGATGTCTAAGAGACTCTCAGTCTTCTTACCATAAACAAGTTTTTAGAATAGATTGTCTGGATATTCTGAAGTTTCTAGATAAAACACACATGTCATGCCACATAGAATATTATAACTTTTCCTTGGGCAGTTAATCTTAATATTTCGCACCCCCAGCCCATGCATGAATGTGTGTACATAGCATTTCTACAGAGGAGTACAGATGCTTTCTACCCAATTTGAGCTTTTTAAATGTAAATGATTTTTCATAATGTAATACAACTACAGACCTTTGGCTTTTGTTGAATTCATTTTTTTTCTCTGACTTGTTGATGGCGTGAAAATCATGAATTCAGTAGGAACTGTACTTCAAATTTAGAAATTTAATTTCTATAGGTTGCTGATTCTCAGCAAGATTCTGTCTTAAAAGTCCAAGCTTCAGCATTGGGTTTCATGGCACATATCTACAATCCGAGGGTTTGGGATGGAGAGGCAGGAGGACCAGTAATCAAGGTCATTCTCCTGTATTTAGTGGATTCCAAGCCAGCCTTGGTATGAATGAGATTCTATTTCATATTTTGCTCTAGGTGGATCCTAAATTTTATGGAAGAGCAGCATGTTCTTATAACCACTGAGACACATCTTCATTCAGTCCCTGTATTATTTCTTATAGCATTTGACATTTTTCTTTTCATGTATATTTAAACTCTTTGATGTTTTAGGCAATAATTTTCATGTAATGTCACAATATTGTTTTTAGAGATATTTTCCTTCTAATTGTTATAAATGCTATTATGTAATCATCTCTTAAAATATATTTCTTTTATGAAATACCTAAATATCTTGAAGATAATCTTCACTAGTTTTTCATTATCCTTTTTATATTTGTGTTTTTTACAGGCTTTCTCTTTGTCGCCCTGGCTCTCCTGGAACCCTGTCTCCTTAAGTGCTAGGACTGTGCCATTGTGCTTGGTTTTAAAATCTTTAAGCTCTATTCTTCATAGGGTTTATAGATCTTTAGTAGTACTTTAATATTTGGTTATAGGGACTTGATTAATACTAACTACTCCCATTTCAGTCATGCCCAGTGGCACATAGAATATGAATGTGCTTCTTCTGATATTGCTTTGTCTTCTTTCTAGATCAGCTGTATAAAATGATGAACCATATATACTTCGATGAGCAACCTTTTTAGTTTGATTGTTTCTTTTAGTTTTGTTTTCTTTTAATTAATTGTTGCTTTTATGTATATTTTTATAGGCCCTGATTTTGTTGTTTGTGATGAAGGCCATATTCTAAAAAATGAAGCATCTGCTGTTTCAAAAGCTATGAACTCTATAAAATCAAGGAGGAGAATTATTTTAACAGGAACACCACTTCAAAATAACCTAATTGAGTGTGAGTTTATATTATGCCATTCTGCTGTAGAATGTCAGTGTTGCCATTGACTCATATATTTTTGTAAATTTGGCCATTTCCTCCTTCTTCTGTCTGTTGACCATAATGTGTAGCTGGTTCTTCTGTAAAAGAACAACATGCTTTTCAAGTGAAATGATTTGTAAATATGAGTAGCAGACACGTGCCATTGTCCTTGTTTAGATATAACTAAGGGAATAGAAATACTTAAAAAGTATGAGAATTATTTAGTAATTGCTTCAAAATATACAAAATGTGTATTTGCTTATTCAGTAGGTCTAATAGGGATATGTATCCAAGTTTGGAGGAAGTACCAGTAAGGACACAGAGTCTGGGTTTGATATTGTATACCTCTAATCTCAGCAGTGAGGAGGCAGAGGCAGTTGGATTTCTGTGAGTTCAAGAATAGCCAGTAATCCATAGAGAGACTTTGTCTCCCCCTGCAAAAATCAAAATAAGAAATGCCAATTGGGAACATTTTGGAAAGTAGAGATGAGAAAAAAAGAACTTCTAGCAAATCTTCCCCAGAGTAGCATTTTCTCAGACTAAAGACAAAAGTGAAATACATGGAGAAGTGTCTTGTGACATGCTCTCACTGTCATGAAATACATGGAGAAGTGCCTTGTGACATGCTCTCACTGTCATGTGATGGACGAGAGCTTAGTCAGCCAATTGCAATTGGCATCATAAGAGTTCCACATTTTCTTGTTTGTTCGGCCTTTTATTCGTTCACTTTTTCCCTATTTCTTACAGAAATGCTATTTTACATTGTGATTGTGTTTCATATAGGACTATTGATGGCACCTTTAATGATTTCTGCACCTGAATCAAGAATTGAATTAGCTATATGACATACCCACAGTAGCTTGTCTGTCCTATTTGTACTATTTTTATGTGGTACTTAATATTTTCTTTGTAGCATGCTCTCACTGACCATAAAATCGTCATTGCAGTTATGTACATTTTACAGTTATGTTTTACATGTTACGAATAGTAATTTAGAATCAACTGCTGTGTAACAAAATAGGTCTAGGATTTATGGATGATCTCTTTCAGTTTCTTATATCTTTTAATTCCAGGCTTAGACCCTCCCCCCTTGGCTTCTTTACTGCCTTCTACTTCCCTTCCTGATAATACTTCTATAAGATGAGCATTTGGCATTAGGAATATTTTGGAAAGTTTTGGATAGTTACTATCATAATTATCATTAACATTGTTAATGAATTAATGTTTTGTGTCTTAGATCATTGCATGGTTAACTTTATCAAGGAAAATTTGCTTGGATCCATCAAGGAATTCCGGAATAGATTTATAAATCCAATCCAAAACGGACAGTGTGCAGATTCTACCATGGTAGATGTGAGAGTGATGAAAAAACGTGCTCATATTCTCTATGAGATGTTAGCCGGATGTGTTCAGGTACAGCGATGCTCCACAGTGACCTAAAGCAGTGTTTCACTTTAGGCTTGGGCTACTTTCTTTCATTTTCTTTTTATAATATTATAATTATAGCTGTTTGCATTGATTTAAAGATCCACCAATTATCCACATTTGTAATACCTTTTACAATTTAAGAGCATAGTTGGTCTATATAGTTTTCTTCATATTTTGCAGTGTTCATGATTTGATTCAGGTTCTTAGAGCAGCGGCTTGTGAAAAGAAGCACAGCTGTTATTTATGATTAAGAAATTGTTATGTATACTTGACATGGTATTCCAAATCTCACTGTTTGAATAGCTGCAGTACAGGCTAGTATGACTTAAGAGAAGAACTATTTTTAAAGTAATTGTTAAGGAACAGTTTTTGGGGCTGGCAAGATTGCTTAGTGGGTAAAGGTCCTTGCTACATAAGCCTGGCAACCCAAGTGTAATTTCTGGAATCCATGTGAAGTTGGAAAGAAAAAACCTACTCCACCAGAGTTGTCTGTCCTCTACATGGGTGCTGTCATATACACATCATCCCTACATTCATTCACACATTGTTCATACATCCTTTCACAGGCACATGCATGTACTCATGCATATACCAGTTTTATTACTTTGGGGTATATACTGAACAGGTTAATAATGTTGTTTACAATAAGATTGTCAGTGAATGTCCAGATATAAGTATGTAGAGATGGAGCTATCAGTTCAGAGATTTCAAGATCTATATTCTATCTTAAGACACTAAAGATAGTTACAAAAATGGCCTACAGCGACAAAAAAGGCTAGCCTTTAGTATGACTATAGTGCTAGCATAGAAGATAATCGTGAAAAAAAAATGAAGAAAATAATTGTGTTTGATCATGTTGGCTATATGTACTATTAAGCACTTCTCTTCTGTAGTACTATTACTACCCAAGCAGTAAGGTGGTTTTCCTCTTTAAGTCATTATTTGTATTTAATAATTATTAGTATTTGTGGGATATTTTTCTGTCCCTCTAATAAAATTGTTTTACTAGTGTTTTATACATGTCTTATTTTCTCAGAGGGTTGAAACATTGCTTCAGAAGTTATTGTTTACCATAAAACTCGGATTGCATTAGAATTTGAATTTTGTGGGTTTTTTTTTTCTTTTTCTTTTTCTTTTTTTTTTTCTCTGTTGAGACGGGTTTTCTTTATATAGGCTAGGCTGGTCTGGAACCCTTGATGCTCCTGCCTCAGCCTCTCAAGTGTTAGGATCACAGGCATTTACTTCAACACTTGGCTACATGACCCTTTGATTGCTATGATTTCCTGTGTTAAAACCAAGTTGCTTTTGATAGTATTGCTTTTCAAATGACTCTGTGCTACTTTTAACTTGCGTTTTGTGAAGTGATCATATGACCCCTTGAATTTAAAACCTGATGGTCATCTTGCAGTATCTTTTTTTTTTTTTTTTACCAATGTACCATATTATCTAGTCATATGAAATATATTAAGTATAATCATATCTGGTCCCTGGTATGAATCGAGAAGGAAACTATCCTTAAGAAAATATTGTCTATGTTCTTTCAAGTTTAAAATCCCATTGATCTTCCTTCTGTTCATTCTGGTTACTTATTTAGATCATTGATTTATATTCTTTGTCTTGTTAATTGCAGAGGAAAGATTACACAGCATTAACAAAGTTCTTGCCTCCAAAACATGAGTATGTGTTAGCTGTGAGAATGACTGCTATTCAGTGCAAGCTCTACCAATACTACTTAGATCACTTAACAGGTAACAATTACATTCCGTTGTTTTAATCTTCTCTATGAATTTGGTCTTTTTCTGACGAATATAGTCTTAGTAATTTTCTATGTTGTTTGCTTTTTTTTCTTTTTAGTTTTCTATTTGAACAAAATATGCTTAAAATTACAATGTTTATAACTAAAATTGCTATCAATGCTAAACTCAAGAGATAAACTTTTCATTTTTTTTTGTTTGTTTTTGGATTTGTTTTTTTCCGAGACAGGGTTTCTCTGTGTAGCCCTGGCTGTCCTGGAACTCACTCTGTAGACTAGGCTGGCCTTGAACTCAGAAATCCGCTTGCCTCTGCCTCCCAGAGTGCTGGGATTATAGGTGTGTGCACCACCGCCTGGCCAAGGGATAAACTTAAAGCAATAATGTTTTTTGTTTGCTTGCTTTGATTTTTTTTTTTTTGAGACAGTTTCTTTGTGTAGCCCTGGCTGGGTTACCACCCCCTGGCTAATGAAATAATTTGTAATAGAAATGCCCTTACCTTGATGTTTTAGCACCCTCCTCTCCAAATACACAAGAAAATCCTCAGAAATCTCTATGTATCATATGTAAATCAGCCTCTAATTTCTTAAGAGTAATTTATGGGAGGTGGAGAGATGGTTCAGTGGTTAAGAGTACTTGCTGTTCTTTCAGAGGATCCAGGTTCAATTCTTAGCACCCACTTGGCAGCTTACAACTGTTTGTAATTTTAGTCCCAGGGAATCTGACACCCTCACAGACATATAAGCAGTCAGAACACCAATGTGGCTAAAATAAAAAATAAATTATTTGAAAAAAAATGCAAAAGAGCAAGTTTATGCCTAATATGGTGGTACAGGCCTTTAGGTCCAGCACTCATTAGACAGAGGCAGGCATCTCTCTGAATTCAAGACTAGCCTAGTCTACACAGTGAGTTAGTTCCAGGACAGGCAGAGACAGAGACAGTCTGCCTTGGACAAAAGAAACAAAAGGAGTTCTTCTGAAACATGTGCAACAGAGGAAACATAAAATCCCAGAGTAGATTTATAATATTCAGTTGCATTGGTTTTGAAAGATATGTAGATCAAATCCAAGAGATTGTTTCATAATTCTCAAATTCTCATAGTTTGAAGGTGAAATACAAGGCCAGGGCTGATGGAGAGATGGCTCAGCGGTTAAGAGCACTGACTACTCTTCCAGAGTCAGGACTGAGTTCAATTCCCAGCAACCACATGGTGGCTCACGACCATCTGTATTGGGATCTGATGCCCTCTTCCGGTGTGTCTGAAGACAGCTGCAGTGTACTTACATACATTAAATAAATAATATTTATTAAAAAACTTAAAGCATCTAAAAATCTTTTCTATATTATAATAAAAGACTCAGGGAAATGCTTAAAATACCCTAAAATGTTAGTGAAGTTATTTTCTGTGAAGTACTGTTCATTTATTATTCTTGGTATCATTTCATCATCTACGTGCTATATGTTCCTGCTCTGCTGTACATGATGTTCTACTGCGTTACATAATAAAACCTAGTCTACTTTGGAGCTAGGTTTCTCACTCATTGGTCACATTTTCTGGTACCAACCCCAATTGATGAATACATACAGGGTTAGTATGTAATAGCTAAGAAGTTACCCTTCAGCCCACCTGGACACTTTTATTGATTAAAAGAAGAAGTAGTAGCAGTAGCCGGCCAGCCAGACTCAGTGGTGCATACATATAATCCCAGTACATAGGAGGGGAAGCAGCATTATTGGGAGTTCAAAGCCATTTTCGGCTACAGAGTGAGTTGGATGCTTTCTAAGATACAGACATCTTAAGAGAGATTCTTAGCTAGGCACAGTAGCAGGCAGATCTCTGAGAGTTCAAGGCCAGCCCATTATGTAATCAGACCAGGTGTGGGGCTTTGGGAGGAGGAAAGGGAGATGCGGAGGGGAAGGGAGGTGAGGCAGGCTGGACACACTAAGAAAACCTAGTAAATGTCTCGTCTGAAAATAAAGAGCCCGAACCACCTTCCTTACCCCCTTTTCCAGGCTCTCCTTTTCATCTCCTTCCTCTCCCCCTGTTCACCCCAAAAAAGGTAAAAAATGGAAAGTCAGGATGTAGAAGTCACTGGATTTTATACTCCTTGTTTGTTTGTTTGTTTTCAAGACAGGGTTTCTCTAGCCCTGGCTGACCTGGAAATCACTCTGTAGACCTCGCTTGCCTCAAATTCACAGAAGATCTGCCTGCCTCTGCTTCTGCCTCTGCCTCCTGAGTGCTTTAGAGGGATTAGAGGTGTGTGCCACCATTGCCCTGCTTGAGTTTTATACTCATAATTTGTAAATGTTCTACCATATACATGTATCTCAGACTGAGTCTCTTGCTCTCTCTGCTTCTTGAGTACTGGAATTACAGGTATGCATCACAGTTCTCTTTTAAGTGACTTATTTTGACAAATTCCATTCATTATACTGTTTTTTATTCTTTTTTTTTAATAGATAAAACATTACTTTTTTTTTTTTTCGGATTTTTGGATTTGGTTTTTTCGAGACAGGGTTTCTCTGTATATTCCTGGCTGTCCTGGAACTCACTCTGTAGACCAGGCTGGCCTCGAACTCAGAAAATCCGCCTGCCTCTGCCTCCCAGAGTTCTGGGATTACAGATGTGTGCCACCACCGGCCGGCTAAAACATTACCTATTTACTAGACCACTTCTACCTCTAATCCT
This sequence comes from Apodemus sylvaticus, assembly GCF_947179515.1. Taxonomy (NCBI): domain Eukaryota; kingdom Metazoa; phylum Chordata; class Mammalia; order Rodentia; family Muridae; genus Apodemus; species Apodemus sylvaticus. The sequence goes on along the minus strand of NC_067495.1, from coordinate 65,784,932 downwards.
TCAGAAGTGTAGAGATTGAGTGTATTCTTACATTAATTGCAAGAAAAAGTAATGGAGAAGTTCCTTTGCGACAACAACTATGAAGTCATGTGGTTATATAAATCTTGCTGCATTGGTGTGCAAAACATAACACATTTCCCTTTCCTGTCAGTCACCTAGCAAGACTTAACAGATACTTTTCTATGAAACAGACCAGATGTGTTTCTGTAACTTTAATAACTTCAGCACTACAGTAACAAGAGATGCAATATCCTTTTGCTATGGTTCCAGACGATGGGGAAAGAGGTCACAGGAAAGAGAATCAAAACTGTCACAGCTGAGAAACTATTTCTTAAAGTTTCATCATGGTGCCACCTTCATTTTTACATAGGCATGGTGGCATAGTCAAAGCTCAATAAATCAGAAATATTAATACTTGAATTTCAGCAACTTTCAATTATCACCAAATTAACAACCAAAATAAAAAGATAAGGCACACAAGGAAGGTGATATCAAATCCACTTTGCTAGCCTTGTTTCCTGACACATCAACTCATTTTTAATAGAAAGAGGATAGTGCATCTCAGTTTGCTTACAAGCTAGGAGATCACTTTGAATTCTGCATTTCCTAACTGCAAACAGAATATAGCACTTACAACAGGTTATAAATAAATTGGTTTTCAAGCATCGAGCCAGCCCCAATGATAATAATACACTATTTAAAAAGACCTAAGGCAATGAGTTCCATTTCCAATGGAAAAAATGAACTGTGCAAACAAGCTTAAAACTACTTTTTTGTGCCAGTGTTATAAAATGTAGCTTTTAATAAAACCTTGACCCAAATGTCAGTAACTTTTCAGAAAAGAATTTGGATGGGAGAAGAAATTTACTTCATTTAGGAAAAATAACAACTATCTTTCCTAAGCTTCAACACACACAGTTTAAACATGTCCAGTTGCTGTAACACTTTACACAATTCCTTTGTAGTGGAGCAAGAACCAGGTCTAATAACAATTATAAACACTGCGTCAAGGCTTTACATGAAAATACCATCCATCCTACTTTCCCCCTAAATTTCTAAAATATCACATACTTTCCTCAACATCTGCAGCGATGCAGGAATTTTTAGGAAACTTTTGTGCATGACCTTAATTCCTAATCCCTGGCTCTTTGGGCTCAGTGAGAAAAGATCAAAACCACCAAACTGACGGTTCCCTTGAAGTCAGCCGGGAGACCCTGGCTCAGTTAGTCTCATAGGATGAGAGCAGCGCTGCATCAATTGGCTCCATGCAGCAGGGGCACCTGAAGGATCTCATCAACCAGTCATCTGTACAGTCCAGGTGATAGATGTGCATGCACGGCAGAGATTGAATCGGGTCCCCATAGACAAAGTCCATCAGACAGATCACACACTCTCAGAATCTTTTTTTTTTCTGATCCATTTCTTCCAGGGTCATAAACTCCTTTAGGCAGATGCTATCTAAGGCCTATTCTTTGAGCTATTCTAATTTGTTCCTCTTCAGTCTGCTGAGTTGCTAGCTGTGGGATGATAGATGGAAACCGGAACTTGTTGCTGATATGGCAGTGGTGGCCGCGGCTCCTGATCTGGCTCCGTCCCCTCGCCAAAGCTTGCCGGGTCCGACTGAGACAGGGAGACAGACGTCATCCGAAGTCGGGGATTTGAGGCAGTTCCCCAGCTTCCAAGGCTGGGGTGTAAGCTTGAGATCTGGTGGAGGAAGAAAGCTGTGACCCAGCACACTTGGCTGTTCGCTTGCTAGGCCCTGCAGGGTTCAAGGCTGCAGGCCTGCGCTCAGACGGTGGCTCCCCGGCGCCACCAAGAGGCCGCTCATGCCAGCCCCCGGGGGCAGAGGTTGCGTTGGGGTCGCCCTGTTGTTTATTCTTTATGATTTCTTTACTGGTTTGATTTTAAAATTTTCAGTATAATTTCTTTAGATGTAGTCAGTTGCTTTAGCTGATTTGATCTTCTCACATTTTCCCCCAGTTTTATTTACTTATATTACTGTTGTTGCCACCCCCTGTCGTTCCCATCCCATTCCTACTCTCCCTTACCTACAAGAGAGTGCGCCCTCCAGGTCTTCCCCTCCTTGGGTCCTCAAGTCTAAGTACATCTTCTTCCACTAAGGCCTGACCAGGTAGACCTCTGTTATATATGTGGCAGGGGCCTTGAACTGCCCTAGTATGCTCCTGGTTGGTGATTCAGTCTGTGGGAACTCCCTGGGGACAGGAAGAGTTCTGGGTGCGAAATTTTGACTGGGTTAGTAACCCCATCCCTCTGCTTGATGCCCTCTCCCCTTTTGGCTGAGGTCACCCCCATTGAGTCCTTAGAGTCTGTCACCTCCCAGGTCTCAGGTACTTTCTACAGCTTGCCACCCCCCATGCTGCTTATTATCTCCATTTATTCTCTTGGACCTCTGGATTCCATTCTGTCTCCCCTCCCCCCCCCGCCCCAGTACCTGATCCTGTTCCCCAACACCCACCAAGGTCCCTCCTTCCCTCTGTCTCCCTTGATTATTTCCTTTCACCATCTAAGTGGAAATGAAACTTCCTTACTTGGGCCTTTCTACTTGTTAAACATCTTACAGTCAATTTTTGGGCTAATATCCACTTATGAGTGAGTGCATACCATGTGTGTTCTTTTATGATTGGGTTTCCTCACTCAGGATGATATTTTCTAGTTCCGTCCATTTGCCTGAGAATTTCATGAAGTTATTGTTTCTGACAGCTGAGTAGTATTCCATTGTGTAAATATACCATATTTTCTGTATCCATTCCTCCATTGAGGGACATCTGGTTCTTTCCAGCTTCTGGCTATTATAAATAAGGCTGCTATGAACATAGTGGACCATGTGTTCTTGTTAAATGTTGGCGCATCTTTTGGATATATGCCCAGGAGTGGTATAGCTGGGTCCTCGGGTAGTACTATGTCCAATTTTCTAAGGAACCAACAAACTGATTTCCAGAGTGGTTGTACCATCTTGTAATCCCACCAACAGTGGAGGAGTGTTACTCTTTCTCCACATCCTTGCCAGCACCTTCTGTCTCCTGAGTTTTTAGTCTTAGCTATTCTGACTGGTGTGAGGTGAAATCTCAGGGTTGTTTTGATTTGCATTTCCCTGATGACTAAGGACTTTCAACATTTTTTAAAAGTGCTTCTGGGCCATTTGAGATTCCTCTGTTATGAATTCTATGTTTAGCTCTATATCCCATTTTTTTAATTGGGTTATTTGGTTCTTTGATGGTTAACTTCTTGAGTTCTTTATATGTTTTGGATATTAGCATTCTGTCAGCTATAAATTAGTGAAGATTTCCCAGTCTGTAGGTCACTGATTTGTCCTACGAAAGGTGTCTTTTGCCATACACAAGCTTTTCAGTTTCCTGAGGTCCAATTAAACAATTTTTGATCTTTGAGCCTGAGCCATTGGTGTTCTGTTCATGAAAATCTACCCCTTATGCCAGTGAGTTTGAGGCTTATCCCCCACTTTCTCTTCTATTAGATTCAGTGTGTCTGGTTTCAATCCACTTGGACTTGAGCTTTGTACAAGGAGGTAAAAATATGGATCTATTTTCATTCTTCTACATACAGACCACCAGTTAGACCAGTACTGTTTCTTGAAGATGCTCTCTTTTTTTTCCACTGTATGTTTTTGGCTTCTTTGTCAATGATCAAGTATTCATAGGTGTGTGGATTCATTTCTGGGTCTTTCATCCTAGTCCATTGATTGACCTGTCTCTGTACCAATACCATGCAGTTTTTATCACTATGGCTTGAGGTCAGGGATGGTGATTCCCCGGAAGTTCTTTTATTGTTGAGAATTGTTTTTGCTATCCTGTATTTTTGTTTTTCCATATGAAGTTGAGAGGTGTTATTTCTATCTCTGTGAAGAATTATGTTGCAATTTTGATGGGGATTGCGTTGAATCTGTAGATTGCTTTTGGTAAGGTGGCCATTTTACTATGTTTACTACCAATCCATGAGCATGGGAGATATTTACATCTTCTGAGGCCTTCTTCAATTTCTTTTTTCAGGGATTTGTAGATCTTGTAATACAGATCTTTCACTTACTAGAGTTAGACTAAGGTGTTTGATACTATTTGTTGCTGTTGTGAAGGGTGTTGTTTCTTGGGACCATTTGCTTGGAAAATTGTTTTTCAGCCCTTTACTTGGAGATAGTGTCTGTGTTTGTCACTGAGGTGTGTATCTTGTATGCAGCAATACGCTGGATTCTGTTTAAATATCCAGTCCTTTAGCCTGTGTCTTTCTATTGGAGAGTTGAGTCCATTGGTGTTGAGACATATTAAAGACAGATGATTGTTAGTTCCTGCTATTTTTGTTGCTGGAGGTGGTATTATTCTCTTCTTTTGCTGTGAATGTTTAGAATGCTGTGAATTGTTGTGAAATGTTTAGATTATTATGTTTTCTTGGGTGTAGTTACCCTTCTTGTATTGGAAATCTCGTTTCAGCATCCTTTGTAGGGGCTGTATTAGTAGAAAGATACTGTGTAAATTTGGTTTTGTCATGGAATACCTTGTTTTCTCCATCTATGTTAATTGACAGTTTTGCTGGGAATAATGTCCTGGGCTGGCATTTTTGTTCTCTTAGGGTCTGGATGACATCTGTCCGTGATCTTATAGCTTTTAGAGTCTCTGTTGAGAGGTCTGGTGTAATTCTGATAGGTCTGCCTTTATATGTTACTTATCTTTTTCCCTTACTGTTTTTAATACTCTTCCTTTTTTCTGTGTATTTAGTGGTTTGATTATTATATGATGAGGATTTTGCTTTTTGGTCCAGTCTATTTGGAGTTCTGTAGGCTTCTTGTATATTTATGTCCATTTCTTTTTGTAAGTTAGGGAAGTTTTCTTCTATGATTTTGATATTTACTGACCCTTTAAGTTGGGAATCTTGGCTCTCTTCCATACCTATAATCCTTAGGTTTGGTCTCCTTATTGTGTCCTGGATTTCCTGGATATTTTGCATTAGGAGCTTTTTACACTTTGTATTTTCTTTGACATATCAATGTCTCCTATGGTATCTTCTATGTCTGAGATTCTCCCTTCTATCACTTGTAGTCTGTTGGTGATGCTTGCATCTCTAGCTTCTTATCTTTCCTAAGTTGTCAATCTCCAGGGCTGCCTTCCTTTCTGATTTCTTTATTGTTTCTATTTTCATTTTTAGTTCTTGGATCGTTTTAAGTTCCTTTACCTTCTTAATTGTATTTTCCTATATTTCTTTAAGAGTTTTAGGCATTTCCCCTTTTGGTACTTCCACCTGTTTACCCATATTTTCCTATATTTCTTTAAGGGAGTTCTTTATATCTTCCTTAAAGGCTTCTATCATCTTCATGAGATGGGATTTTAAGTCACTATTTTGTTTTTCAGGAGTGTTGGGGTTGCTTTGGTGAGAGAACTGGGTTTTTGTGGTGCTGGATCCCATTGGGTTCTGTAGTTCATGGTCCTGCACTTGCCTCTCAACAACTGTTCATCTCTGGTGTTAACTGACCAAAGTATGTCTAATTAGAGCCAGCCTCCTTAGTGGCAGGCAGTGTTGTCTCTGGTTAGGGTTGGCCTCTTGTGTCTCTGGTTAGAGCAGGCCTCCCGTGTCCCTTGTTACTGTGAAGCTCCTGGGAGGCAAGCCTCCTGTGTCCTTGGCTACTTGGGGCCTCCAGTGATGCAGACAGACTGAGGTGTGGTAGGCTCTTGGGCCCATTGATTTGTCCCCAGGTGGAGAAGCTGACCAGTAGGTGGAGCTCGGCTCCGCAGGTGGGCCCCCAATGTCAGCTGCTCTCTGGTTACTGCAGGCCTCCTAGGCTTGCATTTTCAAGCAGTTCTAAGTGTTTAGTGCATAAAAGTTTTCTTCCAGCTAATTAGATCTTAAGAAGTATTAGAGGATACAAAATCAGTTTTTCATATTAAGAATGGTCTATTTTATTAGTATATATTTTGAAATACACTAAGTATTGAACCAGCCCCTATAAGGTACTCTGAGATTTTTTTGTTTGGGGAGTGTTCATTAGTTTCTTGAGACAAAGTGTCATAAAGCCTAAGATAAGATGGCCTCAAATATACCATCTAGCCAGAGCTGTCTTTATGATCCTCTTGCTTCTGAAGTGCTGGGATGCACCCCCATATCTGACTTTGATTTCTCATTTATTTATTCCGTATGTGTATGTGTACACATGTAGACCACAGCACACATGTGGAGGTTAGAACAGTCTGCAAGATTCAGTTCTCTTCTACCATATGTGTGTCCCTGGCATCACATTTAGATTGTCACGCTCAGTATCAGGTGTCTTTTTCAGCCATTGGCCCCAAGTTTTCCTTTTTTTTTTTTTTTTTTTTTTTTTTTTTCTGAGACGGGGTTTCTCTGTGTAGCCCTGGCTGTCCTGGAACTCACTCTGTAGACCAGGCTGGCCTCGAACTCAGAAATCCCCCTGCCTCTGCCTCCCAGAGTGCTGGGACTACAGGTGTGAGACACCACCGCCAGGCTAAGTTTTCCCATTTTTAATGCTTTTCATTTTTTTCTTCTTCAGCTAATAATGCTTGAGAAACACAAAAGGATCTAATGATGTCCAGAACAGCTAGGTGGATTTTTAGTGGGCTTAAATAACTTGAACAACATTATAAACTACTGGACTTAAGACACCCTATTGAACACTGTCCAGCATCTCAGGAATACACTTTCAAGTGCACACATGACATCGCCCATATTCCACACACACAGAATTAGAGAATACGACAAGCCTCATTAAGCTCAGATTAAGGATAAAATGACATGAAGTATTTATATTTTTATCTATTTAACATGTGTAATATAATTTGATGTGTATAGCTACATAGCAGAATAATTAATATAGCTGATCAAGTGGACCTATCCTTGTATGTTTTGTGTAGGTAAAAGTATGTAAAATGCATTCAGTGTTTAATAATATGCAACAGATTTCTAACTGTAGCACTTATGCTCATTATTATGTCTGTAAAGTATTTATCCTACATGAGTGAAAAAAATCTGTACCTGTTTCCTTCCATCTCTTTGTTTTCTCTACCTCCCTGCTTCTGGCAGTCATTTTATATTTTTATGGATTTCAGGACTTTTCATTTTACTTCCATAGCAGAGAAATCATTATCTATGTAGCTGGCATATTCTCTTCTACTTCCTTCATGTACACTTTGTACATCAAAATCATAATTTTTGAAAGACCTTATGAATCATCTTATTTGGAAAGAATTGCTACAAGTTTTAATGTATGGAGCAAGGCTTTATTCCTCTTAGATGAAGGGACTACGGATACAATTTATAAGATTTCAAAAATCTAAGGAAAAAATATCTAGTTTTGTGACCTTTACTTAAAATGACAGTGTCCTTCCCAGTATGGGATAGGCAACAGATTATAGGTGTATTAATAATTAAGACTTTGTTGTGAAGAAAATAAGAAAATATTTTATATATGTTACTGAGATCTTCAAGTATACTTGCTGCATTTTATTGCTTAATCCATCACTTCTCAAAAATGTATATATTGCTGAGTGTGGCAGTACATACTTGTATTCTCAGCACCTGGTGGTGGAAGTGGGCGGGGGGGAGGGTATCAGGAGGTGAAGGCAACTTAGTTCTGTCTAAAGAAACAAGTCATAGATATTTTTTATTACATCTTTGTTCTTTAATATTCTAATCATTTTTGTAAAGTGGGTTTCCCCTACAATCTTATTTACTTCACATGTTTCAAAATATTAATAGTAAGAAATAAGATTTTATAAGCCCTTCCAGACATTGAAAAGGATGTGTGTCAGCCAGGTGGTGGTGGCGCACGCGCCTGTAATCCCAATACTCTGGGAGGCAGAGGCAGGCGGATTTCTGAGTTCGAGGCCAGCCTGGTCTACAGAGTGAGTTCCAGGAAAACCAGGGCTATACAGAGAAACCCTGTCTCGAAAAAACCAAATCCCCCCCCCCCCCAAAAAAAAAAAAAAAGCAAAGGATGTGTGTCATAGATAATAGAATACAGAATCACCATGGTGGAAATGGAGATTTCTTGTGTCTTCAGCTATAGTTTCTTTTGGTCAGGTGTAGGCAATAGCACTGAAGGTGGAAGAGGAAAGGCAGGTGCAAAGCTCTTCCAAGATTTCCAGATGTTAAGTAGAATTTGGACTCATCCTTGGTGTTTGCAACTGGACTACATTAGCAAAGAAAATAAGGTAAATCAAGTACCTCAAATTCTTTAAATGTTTTTATACTCTTTATACCGGAAACAACTTTTTATTTCATTAATTCAACTTGTTTTATTTTTAGTTCATTTATATGTATTTTAATTGTCATTGAGATGGGTACTTATTCTACATCCCTGCATGGCTTGAAACTTGCTGTGTTGTCCTTGCTAACCTCTAGCTTTTGGACTTCGCCTTCCTTTTCCTTTCTGAGTGTTGGCATTATAGGTATATGCCACCATGCCTAGCTTATTTCTGTATCTTGAATTCATTATGTTTATAGGATCATTAAGTGTTTGTTTATGTGTTGGGATTTGAACCCAAGGGGCCTATATCTTTATTTCTAGATGTTCTTGAATTGAGCCCCCTTTTCAAGGCGGTGATAGCATATGTCTCACATTAGTGAATGCTTGCGTAATAAGCACAAGACCTTTAATTTTGATTTCCAGTGACTTGAGCACACACACTGAAAATAATGTAAAAATTTAAAACTTGGGCTAGGGATGCAACTCAATAGGTATAGTGTCTAGCATGTGTGATAACACTTTGTTTGATATCCAAATGAGGCAAGGTGGCATGCATCTATAATCCTAGCACTTGGGGTGTAGAAGTAGGATATGAATTTCAGAGTCATCCTTGGCTACCATAGGAAGTTCTTCGGCAGTCCACATGGCTTCCCAAACAAAAGCCTTGCTGGGGGTGTTGACACAAATGTGCAATCTCAGCATTTGGAAGGCTGAGGCATCTAGCAGTGGGAGGCCAGCCTTGCCTGAGAACTTGTCTAAGTATTCATTTAGTTTGATGTAATTTTATGGTTATAGAAAAAATGACCCAAGGAGTTCATTCATACTTTAGAATTCAGTTTCTCCGAATATTAATATCACATACAGTCATAGTAACTTATCACAGCCAAGAGATTTACTTTGCTACAATACAATAAACTTAGTTTGCAATGCTTTATTTTCACATTTTCTTTATCCCATCTAATACCTCCTGTTTTATTATAATCCTGTTAAATCGCCATTGTTTCTTTCAATCTTCTATGGTTTCTTAGTCCACATTGATTTTATATCACTGAAGTGAAATGAAATATTTGACTTTCTGATATATGTTGAACTGGGCTACTAAAACATGTCTTCTTTTTTTAGGGTTATTTTGATGAAGATAGCATGGATGAATTTATAGCTTCAGATTCTGATGAAACCTCTATGAGTTTAAGCTCAGATGAGTATGCAAAGTAAATTGACTACTTTTGTTACCTATGCTGGGATAGTTAAAGCCTGTACTTGTGGGTGGTCTCCTGATAATTGGCTTAATATGCTTTCCTAACACAAAGCTCTCTCTCTCTCTCTCTCTCTCTCTCTCTCTCTCTCTCTCTCTCTCTGTCTCTCTCTCTGTGTGTGTGTGTGTGTGTGTGTGTGTGTGTCTGTATCTGTCTCTGTCTCTCTGTATCTGTCTCTCTTTGTCTCTCTTTTCATTTTAGAAAGAAGAAAACAAAGGGGAAGAAGGGAAGGAAGGACAGCAGCTCTAGCGGAAGTGGCAGTGACAACGATGTTGAAGTCATCAAAGTCTGGAATTCTAGATCTCGAGGAGGTGGAGAAGGAAATGTGGATGACACAGGAAACAACCCTTCAGTTTCTCTGAAGCTAGATGAAAGTGAGTGTGCTGAAACGTTTGTTGTGGAACATTGGCTGAGAACATAGTAGATTGTCCGTGTTTGTTTTGTCCTGTTATCCTAGCAAAGGAATTTCTTTGCTTAAGTATTAAGAGAATGCAGAGTTAGAGCAACTCATTAATGTTTAGTTGTGGGCAAGTCAGTTTGCTCTGTCTGGTAATTTGGAGGAAAGAAAAAGGAAAGTTTATTTAAATGTATATGTCTGCACCTAACTATTCCGACTTTGTGTATAGCTCTTAAGTGTAGTTCTTAAGTGATATTGAAGTGAAGTTGCTAAATCTAGTTTTATAAATGAATGCTAGAAATGGAATTCATGCTAAAATGTGTGTCTAATCTAAAGGCTTCTGTAGGATTTCCACTTAGCATAGGAAAACCGGAAGCATTTCAGTAGTGAATTGTATACATCAGAATGGATTTTAATCATTTAGATTTTTTCCAAATTCTTCATAATCTATAATTACGTGCTGTAACATGTACAGTTCATTTTTCTGTTTTTCTCTCCTTTATATGAAAGTAAAAGTTTACTGTCCAGTGGCTTCAGGTTTTCTCCCCTTATATATACTTAAGAGTTAGTGCTTTGCCATTCTATATTCTTAGTACGAGCTGACTGTTTAGGAGCTTTAAAGGTGGGACCAAATATCAGAATATTTCAAATATCTTACTTCTAAATGGCTCTAAATATTTGGCATTGGGGAGTTATAGAGCTAAACAATTAACCATCTGTGAGGAGGAAAGCAATGTGGGTGGCAGCTGAGTGATCTTGTGATCAGATAAGCTTGCTTGAGCTCAGGTCTGCAGCTGACTAACATAGTGACTCCTCTATGAACGCTTCTCTTTTCAGTACCTCTGTGGAGTAGACAGGTGGCAGCCTAACCACAAACCCTGGATTCTCCAAATCAGGGGAGTCATGACATTTAAACTACAAAATTCCCCTCTTTCTTCTTTTCTTCGGCTACTCCATCCATTAAAGCAGCTTTGTCAGCATTCATCTTCCAAGTAGAATTAAAGAGTATTTTCATCAACACAGCAAAAACTGTGGTTATAGAGTTAAAGCAATGAAAAGCTTCTGCTATCTCCTACTGTGCTCTCTTCTTCCTCCCTTCCTACTGACAGCTCTGCAGTCTCTGCCTGTATGTGTGTGATCCTGGGGATAGTATTATTGAAGTAGTTTTATTGGACTTTTTTTTCTCTTAGGGCTAAAAAGAAAGAATTGATCAGTGTTGTAAATGAATTACATGCAAGTCAGAGGAATGGGGAGGAGTTGAAGGGGAGGCAGCAGGGTGCAGATTGATACATGTATGAAATTCTTATGCAATAAAATATTAATTTTAAAATTTAGTTAACATCCCTTCTTGTCAGGAACTGCAAGTGGGTTGTGTAGCTGGATTGGATTACTTCTAGAAATATCTAGCTGCTTCCATTTTCTTTCTCTCTATAGTATCCTCAGTGGTGATACTGTGACGTGCTTGGAAAGCACTTGGCCAAGGTGTTGATGATAGTATGTTGTGTGCTTGAAATCAGATGGAAAATTTCATGTTTTCCAAAAGACAAGCTTTGACTGCTTATCTAGGGCTTTTGCTTTTTAAAGTTTGTGTGAAGTAAAGTAGATGTTATTTATATGTGAATATATTTTTAAAATTTACATACATGCATATTTTGTCAGAAACATTCTATTGAATAGACGTTAAAAATTCGATTTTGTTCTTTAGATTTAAATTCACTCCATTCAAGAAAATATCATATTGTGAACTAGAGAAATGGCTCAATAAAGGTTAAGAGTCCTGGCTGTTCTTTCAGAAGATCAGAGTTAGGTTCCCAGCAACCACAGCTCACACTTATCTCCAATCTCAGTATAATTCTCTTGTAATAGTTTTTAAATAGCATCATGTTTGAATAAGTTGTTTAGGTTTATAGCATCATGCTTTTGTATTTTATTAGCAATGGTTATGGTAAAGAATAGCTATATAATATATACAATATTGATCTATTCGTAGTATTTTTGAAGGATACTTCATCCATGAATGGCTATATGCTACATTTCCTTCCTTTGGTTGAGTGGGTGGATTTTTTCAAGACAAGTTGTACTTTGTAGCACAGGCCAAGAAATCACCTTGTAGCCTCAAATTTGGTAATCCTTCGGCCTCAACTTCCTGACATATTTTTAAGTGTATTCCATTTCATATATGAATATAAACTTCGTGATTGAATTTTTGCATTTGATGTAGGCATGTATATTATTAGCACAAATACACTATCTTTTTTTATTCAACAAAGATATTTGAGTGCTTACTATATGGTAGGTACTGTAACCTAGCACAGTAAACAAAATACATTGAAGGAGTTTACTGTTTGTCTTATTCCAACCAGTTACAGTCTATAAAGGAGAAAGTTCTACTTGAGCTCAGAATTCTAGTCGCTGATTAGCCCATGTTTGGGTGTCTATATGTGGGGGGGGGGGCTTGTGCTCTTCACCTTGTAGGAAATGAGAGGACAAATCACAAGTGGGCTTCTCATAAGCATTCTCACACATTGTACATTCATTCCTGCCTTAGTTCCCTGAGTTTTGTAGGTGTTCACCATTATCTCCCATAACAACCTAATCATTTCTTGGGAATCAGAACTTAACATGAATTTTAGTGAAAACCATGTTGCAATCAACAGCACCACACTGCTGTTGCTTTACTCCCCCACACACACATTTTCTGTCTCTCTCCCCGTCCTTCCTCTGTTATTTTATATGTATAGTTGTTTTGCAAACATGTTATGCTTTCCCCCCTTTAAAGTGTACACTTTATGCTATTCCACATGCAGCAGTAGCCCATTTATTTAAATATAGAAGACATCAAGAAGTGAGTGCATTGCTTTCCTTTTTTTTTTCTTGAGACAGGGTCTCTCTGTTTAGCTCAGGCTGTCCTGGAACTCACTCTGTAGACCAGGCTAACCTCAATCCGCCTGCCTCTGCCTCCCAAGTGCTGGAATTAAAAGTGTGTGCCACCACTGCCCGGCATGTATATTGCTTTCTAATTATATTATATTTTGTCTTCTAAGATTCTTGTGGGGTCCACAATGTATATAAAGTAGTATAGTTGGATGCAATTAGTTGCTGTTAACATATATAGCACAGAATTCTGACAGAAGTTATAATAATTAATGTATATGGATGATAAAATCAGAAACACCAGCATAAATATTTATTTACAAATTTTAATATCACACACTGCTAAGGATTTTCGATTTTACTGTAAGGTGTTATTATACTTAGTAGGATCAAAATTAGAATGGAAGGGCTAAAGTCATAGGTCATTAGCAGGCCACATAGTTAGCATTCAGGATTCCTGGATTTGATTCCCCAGCCTTGTACAAAAGAGTGGAATTTATTATGTTTGCATAGAAATTATCACTTAATATTACAGTTTTTCAAGACAGGGTTTCTCAGGATGTCCTGAAACTCTTCCTGTAGACCAGGCTGGCCTCAATTTCAGAGATCTGCCTGCCTCTGCCTCCAGAGTGTTGCAATTAAAGGCATGTACCACCACTGTCCAACCATATTAAATTATTTTAGTGCACTATTCTCCAGAAGCAATGGCTGTTTGCCAGGTGACTAATTATAAAAGGTTTAGTTAATATTTGTAATATGTTATGTGCCAGGGCCCTTAATCATATTAAGCTAGTACTTGACTGGAAAAAATCAGATGTTCCAGGGTATAGTCATATTCAAGACCACGATTCATTATAGCCAAAGGTTATAACACAGAGCCAACAAAAAGAAAAGGCACATGGAATAAAGTTCAAAGGAAACTTTTAAAAGTCCCTACCTGTGGAGACCTCTAGAATGCATTTCTCTAGAATCAAATTAACACATGTACAAAGTATTGTCTAGTGGACAATACTAGTATTGTCTAGTGGCTTGTTAGAGATTCATTGCCCAAGGGTTTTATTGTGAGCTGGATACTATAGTCTAGATTCCCACGAAGAGGGTTTGTTGTTATTTTCCATAAATTGCCTATGTGTGATGAGTTGTGGTTACCAGGCAATATTTTCATGTCAGCAATTTACCACTTTTTACTGTTTTACAAAAACACTATTTACCACTTGTGTTCCCAGACTAGGTAAGGGCCAGTAATTTGAGGCAAACTTTTCTGAAATGAAAGGAATCATAAGATGAGAATAGAGTTTGTCTACAAAGAGAAGAGAATATCCTATAAAATACTATAGTGCCAAAAGCAATAGTATATGCCTGTAATCCCAACACTCAGGATGATGATAAGGTTGGAGAATCATCATTTGAATCTAGGCTTGGCTTGAGGTCAGCCTAAGCTACAGAGTAAGACCTTGTCTCAAAAAAAAAAAAAAAAAACAAAAACAAAAACAAAAGATTTTTAGGGAAAGTCAAAGTTTTATTTAAGATTTTATTTATTTATTTATTTATTTATTTATTTATTTATTATATGTAAGTACACTGTAGCTGTTTTCAGACACTCCAGAAGAAGGGTCAGATCTCATTACAGATGGTTGTGAGCCACCATGTGGTTGCTGGGATTTGAACTCAGGACCTTCAGAAGAACAGTCAGTGCTCTTAACCACTGAGCCATCTCTCCAGCCCCAAGTCAAAGTTTTATAAGTATGTGGCATGCCTAAATAATAGTTCATCAAGTTTTTATACAAATGTACAGTGAGTTCTACAGAAGTAGTGGAGTCACCAGGGACAAGGCACAAAGAGGACCTTGTTAAATCTAAAAAGCAAGTTCAAGAATATGTAGAATAGAGAAGCCTAGCAATATTCTAGTCTTGCTTGAGGCTAGCATCTTTTAGGTTTTTGTATTGATTTGTTTTTTTTTTTTCTTTGTTTTTGGTTGTTGTTGCTCTTTTTGGTCTTCCTCTTCAGGGACAGAATACAAGGCTTTGAGCCTTTTGTATTTTGTCAGATTCTTAGATTACTTTCTCAAAGCTGAATCCCCTTAAAGGGCGCACATTTTGTAAGTAAATGATATGTCTCCTCCCATAACCACACACTTAGCCAACTGAAATAAAACTTGCCAGTTACTCTGAGAATAGTATAAGAAACTTGTATATTTCAGCTTTGGCATTTGGTTGGTAAAATTGTTTTATTAACCTGGCTTGAAAAGCCAGGTATGGTGGCACATGGCTGTAATCCCAGATGGATTCAGAAGGATCAGAAATTCAGAGCCACCCTTAGCTACATAGTAAATTCAAGGAAAGCTTGGAGGTACATGAAACCCTGTTCAAAAACAAAACAAAAAAATAATGAAGTAATTCTGTGTTAATGATCTTTTGCGTAAGCTACAATAGTAAGTGTAGAATCGCCCTGCACATATGTGCATTCATCTCAGTCATGTTCACAGATTTCAGCCACACTGAAGATGAAATGCTACTGAAAAATTAGACAGGCCTCTTTTACAGTGAAGAGTGGTAGATGGAGAGACTTGTGGCTGCCTAAAATACAGAAAATGGTAAAAAAGGGATCTGGACCAATGCAAGAGTTGGGAAAAGGTGAAGGGAAATGAAACATCATTCACTACACTTGATACTGCTACTGAAACTATTAACTTCTATATTTACATGCATTGAGTGCGCACCACACCAGTGCTATCAAGGAGCAAAACCTCCTGCCAGTCAAGGAAGTAGGAGAGGGATCACAGGCTCCTAAATACCTCTGAACTATTAGCAGTCATTAGATTTGGAGGAGGGGAGGGACTGTCTCAGTTGTGTATTCCCACTACCCCGTCTGCCATTCCCACTACCTTCCAATCGATAGCAACAAACCCACAATTACACAGAGGACCCTGGTTAATCTTGATTGGTCACAGGAGAAAGTGAACACAGGAATGTGTAAGAGATTTTAAGGGATGTTAAGTGATGGGTAGAACTGGTAGGAAGTTGGAAGTGAGGATGTATGTGTGAAAATGGGCCATCTTTTAGACTTCACCTGTATCGAGTAGAATTCACAGTTTTGATAAACATGATATATAGAGGCACAGCTGTTCATTATACTCTTTTTATAACATTAAAATTTTAAATACTTTTCAGTGAAAGGCAATTGTGAGAAAATGTAGAGGCCTGTTAAGCATTTTTTTTTACTTTGATTCCCATTATGTTTACATTGTCTAATAGGTTATTTCTTGTATATTTTACTTTATGGTAAAATTTTTTGTTAAAATAATAAGAAAATAGTTCAGTGTGATTGGGTGACTTTCAGGTCAGACTTTGTATTTAGTGGCCTAGTGAAGAAATTTTCTTCCTTGAACTCTCCGTCTCTGTTGCTTCATGTCTCTTACAGTGTATTTTCAGAGTTTTAGTTTTTTGAGGTCTGAGGGATTTGAATCTCTTTATGGTTTCTTTCTGAGCTCCTCAGCCCCGCTTGTAGGGTCTGTTTTGCATTCTGTCAGAATCAATCTTCTGCTTGCTGTCTGTCATCTTGTATTTCGCTGAGCCTTCATCTCTCCATTCTATGCCTTCCCTCAGTGTAGAGCTCTTTGTCCTGTGTTTATCCACTGTCTTTTCCCTTCCCCTGTCCTAAGTAGCCATCAGTCTCTTAGCTTTCTTAACTTGAGCTTGTTTGCTGTTATTCAGGTCTTTTTGCTGATTATTATATTTACTTATGCTCTATTTATTTTATTTAGGTAAAACTACTTCCACTTCTAACCCAAGTAGCCCAGCTCCAGATTGGTACAAAGATTTTGTTACAGATACTGATGCTGAGGTTTTAGAACACTCTGGAAAAATGGTACTTCTTTTTGAAATTCTTCGAATGGCAGAAGAAATTGGGGATAAAGTGTAAGCTTTTATATCTATCTATCTGTTATATAAATTAACTTTTTGGTAACCATACTATTGTTTATCAAGTTTATTTAAACAAGTCTGATATGTTTTCTTCCCATAAGTTGTAATTTCTTTGATTACTACAATGTTATGCCAGTGCAACCAGCTACCTTCCTTATAAGCAGCTGTTTCTGAGTATATAATCAAGTTTTTTTTCTTCATTGCTTCACGTTTCACTATATAGTTCAGGATGGTCTTAAATTCAGCAGTCTTTCTGCCTTTGCTTCCCAGGTACTGGGAATTGGTAAAAATACATTTTTGAAGCAGAAACAATAGGAATTGATAGATTAAATACAGGCAGTAAATAATCAAAGAGAGACTACTAGTTCTGCAACTTAAACGACTAGTGGAATATGGTATTAATTCCTAAAATGGCAAGGCTAAAGAGTAAAAAAGTGAATTAGACATATAGCATTTTTTTGGTCTATGCTAAGTTTGAATAACATGTTCTTGAAAGAAGTAAAGTAGGAACTAGACATTTGAGTTTAGAGCTCTACGAGGGGGGAAATGATTCTTATTACACACGTTTGTTTGTTTTTCTGTTATCAACTGGATGATTTAAAACTAATTTGATAGCTCGAAGGATGTCTGTAGCTTAGTGGTAGAGTGCTTGCCTAGTGTGTACAGGGTTTGATCATTAGCACCTTCAATTTTTCATTTGCATATCATCTTTATTAGCGACTTTCTCATCATCTTAACAAAATACCTGATAGAAACAGCTTAAAGGAGAGGTTTACTCTGGCTTATGGTTGCAGAGGGATTTTAGTTCATTCTTCAAAAAGGGGGAAGCATGGCAGAGGGAGTGTGAAGCAGCCATTGTTCACAGACCCCTGGACATAGATAAAGCCCATCTACCCCCAGTGAACGGTTTCTGCAAGTATTGCTTTAAAAAGTTTCTAATTACATCTGTGTGTGTTCCCAGTGCCATGGCACATGTGGGGAAGTCACAAGAGAACTTTAGGAGTCGATTTTCTCCTTCCACCATGTGGGACCCTGGGGTTGAATTCCAGTTGGTGGCAAGCACCTTTACCCACTGAACCATCTTGCCAGCCTTGTATTGCTTTTTATATTTTCATATGCTAATAAAGCAAGTGAAACCAAAATAGCTTATTCAGGTAAGAGTATTTTTATCAATCATTGAACAATTTTTCTTTGTTATTTGTAACTAGAAGACATTTGGTCATAATGACTCAACTTCTTTGCATGAAGTGATTCCTAAACTAGTTTTAATTGCTAATTGGTTTAGGCTGACCTCTTCTCCAGCTTAATAGTACAAATTCCATATCGATAGCAATTAAATAGTATTTCTAGGAACTTAAAGTCCTGAAGTTTGTAGTTCAGAATTGTTTCAGTGACTTCACTGAAGTTTGTTTGATTCTGGGGAAGGCAACGGAGACAACTGAACTGTTGCTATGGCTTTGTCTAGACTCTTGCATTGATCTTCTCCTGTTCTTCAGTGATGTACTACCATGTAGAATTGATTTGCCTTTTCATGTTGTTCGTTTTTTATTGTTGTTGTCCTATACCTAACATCTTACAATCGACTTGTTAATTTCTTTAATGTGTATCTTGTTGAAGCTTTTGCATTTTGTTATAAAGTTTTATGTTAAATTCATAGGTAATTAGGAAAAATAATAACTTTACAGGATTGATCTTCTAATCCATGAACACTAATCTTTTTTTTTTTTTTTAAAGTCTTGTTTTTAGCCAGTCACTCATATCTCTGGATTTGATTGAAGATTTTCTTGAGTTGGCTAGTAGGGAGAAAACAGAAGATAAAGATAAACCTCTTATTTATAAAGGTAAGTTATAAGCATATCTATACTATAATTTTTAAAACACTCACTGTTTTAATGAACATAATGAACATTTTAAATATAAAGGAAACCAAATTACCTAATAGCTCACCACCCTGTCATGTCAAAGTATCCTGTATTTTTTTTTCTTGTCTGTATCCACAGACAATCTCTCTGGTCAGTCTGTATTTCTGTCTCCATTTGTTCTCCTTTCCCCCCTCATTTTGCATCAGGGACAGGATGGTTAGCTAAGATGGCCAAACTCATAATCCTCCCGTCTCAGCGTCATTCATGAAGGACTTAGAGCAGTGGCTGTTGTGCTTGGCTTGGTTTCTTCCATTTACATCTTTCTTGTGTACCTTTGAGTTCTACAGGGTGACATTATGGGAACAAATAGTAAATCAGCTACTACATTGAGCTCCATTAATGTGTCTCTCATCTTATAGTTTTGTCATTTAACAAAAACTAATAGCAGTAACATTGCAGTGATAGGCAATTTAATTTAGCATTGAAAACAAGTTTATTAATATGTAATTCATATCTTACACATTTTACTCAATGTGAAAAATTCACTGGTTTTAGGATATTTAGATATGGGAAACTAGTACCATAGTCAATTTTTAAGTATTTTAACCAGTTCTTTATGAAGTACTGTATTATTTACTTAGTACTTCCCTATCCCACTCCTCAGCTTCTGCACAGCTAAGTAACCAGAAGTCTGCATGCCTTCTATGAGTGCCTTATTCTGGATTACTGTGGGACTTTTATAATACATAGTCTTTCGTTATTGGCTTCTTTCACTTTGTGAACGGATTTCAGTGTTAGCCTATTTATGGCTGATGTTATTATGTTACATTTTTTATAATCTAATATCCCACTGTGTCTGATTCTACAATGTGATCAGTCGTTCATTTGATAAAGGGGATGTTTTCACTTCTGGACTATTGTAAATGGTGCTCTTTTTACTATTTTTTGTTTCCATGTATTTAAATACTAATTTTCAAATCTTTTGAAAGATTTGAAAGAGTAATTTCTATAGGGCGACTCTCTGCTAAACTCATTCATTCAAGTGTCTAGAGACGTAGTTCAATGATACAGTACTTAACTTGGATGTACAAAGCCTTAAGTTTCAGCCTTAGGACCACAAAAAAAAAAGGAAAGAAATAAAACCAGCCTGTTGAGGCATAGCAGGGAGGTATCTCTGGAGCCTGCACTGTGAGCTCAGGTCATGAGCTACTTCCCACATTTTTCTGTGCAGCCTTTCTGTTTCCTCTATAGTTTTCAGCTGACCTGCCAACTCTTTCATGGTTCCTGATGCTTTCCCTCTCTTTTCTCTTCAGAATGAAATCCTTGGTTACTCTGATTCTTATTATTTCAGAGATGGCTTATATGTCCACATTTTACTCAGAGTCCTTAGTTTGCTTACCAGGTGATAATATGCATCGCCATACTTGCTTAATTTCTATTCTGTTCACTAGGAAATTTGAACTGTTTTTGTTTTTACATGCTTCTCAGTTTATAGTTTTATAAATTGTCTTTGTCACGCATTGGCTTTAACTACCAGTGAAGTCTTTTAAGTAGCTATTATCACTATTGCTAGGACTGTCACTGTGTATTGGTTAATATTTAAGTACCAGAATTTGGAACAGTGTGGATTTTAATTAAGGCTATCAGACTCAAATTAGGGATTATTATCTGTCTATGCAGTATGCCAAAATTCAGAGGACTCCCAAATCTTGAAGGTTTTAGGTACTGACAGTTTGGCACAGTGTCCCAGGCTCGTGGAGGTAGAAGACAGCCTTGAGAGCCATTTCTCAGGAAGAGAGCAAGGTATTGGGATTACAGGCATGAGGCAGTGTGGTGAATTAATTTATGGTTTAATTAATTATCCCTTGTTTAAGAAAGGACTATTTTTCTGCTGTGTGCAGTAGCAGAGATGTATAACTAGCACTAGGGAGGCAGGAACGAGGATTATGTGTTTGGTTGGCAGCCTTGGCTATGAAGTGAAACTCTTCCTTAAAACACTGAAAAGGGGGTAGGAGAATAGTTTTTTACCAAGTGAGTATACAGACCTCATTTTTGTTTATTGTGGATGGACCCATAGGGCTTTGTGCATGCTAGAAAAGAGTTTGTTACTGAGTTATCTCTTTAGTAATATAACCCACCTTTTAGTTTGGGTCTTTGTATGTGTGTATTTGTGCCTGTAAGTACACATGGGCCTCTGAGTACATGGAGGACAGAGGCCAGCTTCAGATCTCTTTCTCAGTCACACTCCATCTTACTCAGTCTCACTGAATTTGAGTTTACAGTTTCAGTTAGGCTGACGGGCTAGTGAGTCCCTGGCATCCGGTGCCTACCACCATGCCCAGCTTTTATCTGTGTCTTGAACCCAGGTCCTCATATTTGCAAAACAGCCACTGAGCCATTTATTCAGAAACTAACATTTAGTTTCCATTTCTAAATATAGAGGTTCACATTTACTCTGTATCTGATCATGGCCTTAAAGTTCTGATCTTTCTGCCTCTACTTCCCAGGTGGTGCCAGAATTGTGTGCATACAACCTGCACAACATTGGTTTTATTTCATCCCAAGGATCCAGGGTTTCATGCATTCTGCAGATGAACTATATTTCCAACTTGTGTTTTGATTTTTTAGAATGTCTAGTTATGGAGTCCTAGCCTAGCCTGGACCATGAAATCGCCCTCCTGATGCTGGGATTATAGGCGTGTACAGTTCTGTCTGGCCTATCACTCACCTAAGTTTAGTTACTGTGTGTGTAGGTGTTTGGGCATGTGAGTTGGAGGTCAGAGAACAGCTTGGGGGACAGCTTTATCCTTCCACCTCATGGGTCCTGGGGATCAAAATCAGGTTGTCAAGCTTTTTGATGGGAACTTTTACCGTGTCAGTCATCTTGCTTTTAAGTGGTACTAAAAAGAATGAAAAGCTACAATTATGAAAGAGCAACACATGAAATTCCTCTGAATTTTCTTACTCCATTTTCAGGTGAAGGAAAGTGGCTCCGAAATATTGACTATTACCGCTTGGATGGTTCTACTAATGCACAGTCAAGGAAGAAGTGGGCTGAAGAATTTAATGATGAAACCAATGTGAGGTATAAAGTATTTTCTATATGTAGTGATATTTTTCAATTTAGGTTCAGTAAAATTAGCTTTTTAATATATTCTCTCTCTCTCTCTCTCTCTCTCTCTCTCTCTCTCTCTCTCTCTCTCTGTTTTCTGGATTTGGTTTTTTTGAGACAGGGTTTGTCTTTATAGCCCTGGCTGTCCTGGAACTCACTCTGTACAGCAGGCTGGCCTCGAACTCAGAAATCTGCCTGCCTCTCCCTCCCAGTGCTGGGATTACAGGTGTGCGCCACCACCGCCCGGCTCTCATTTTTAATAAATGATGTAATCAAGGACAAAACCAATTTCACCCCAAAATTTACTCATGGCCCATTGTAGCCATGTGAGTCTCACATCTATCACTTTCTAAATGTATTTGAACAGACATGGTAACATATCCTTTAATTCCAGCATTTGGGAAGCAGAGGCAAGTGGATCTTTGTAAGGTCAGTGCCAGCCTGGTCTACAGAGTAAATTGTACTCCAGCCAGGGCAACACTGTAAGATTCTGTCTCAAATATTTGTGATTCATGCTGCTTTCCTTTTTATTTCTGAGTTCTAGGGCATCATAGTCATTGACTTCTCAGGGTCATTTGAATTGTTCCCAGGTTTTGGAATTAAAATTAAAGCTATTCTAAATGCTCTCGTACAATTTTTTTGTCATCACTAGTATTTCCCTTATCATGATGAAGTCTGAGGATGTTAAGTGGTGGTTTGTATGATAATCTCATGTTTATCTATCTGTGAGATTGTCAGTTTTCCAAAGTGGCTCTATGGTCTTGTATTCCTTCCAGCAATGTAAGAAAGTTCGAGTTCTGCATTTGTCTTGGCACTTGCTATTATCTTGTTTTTACAAAAGCTAGTTGGTTTATTCATTCATTCACATTCTCCAAAGGTGATGCACAGTTCCTGGAGGAATTGAAATACCAGGTCAATGTGTGGAGTGAACAGAAACTGCTCCTATTCCCATCTCTGAGCTCCAAAAATCCATGTAACATTCTGTCCTTAGATAGAGGAT
Organism: Apodemus sylvaticus; assembly: GCF_947179515.1. Classification (NCBI taxonomy): domain Eukaryota; kingdom Metazoa; phylum Chordata; class Mammalia; order Rodentia; family Muridae; genus Apodemus; species Apodemus sylvaticus. Next base: position 65,762,287 of record NC_067495.1, on the reverse strand, counting down.
ACATTGGATATTACACCAATAACACACTACACTTGATTTTAGCTAAAAGGCTGAGAAATAATCCTCATGTGAATTTTAATTTGCTTTTCTCCAGTCATAAATCAGACAGATTGAATTCTTATATGTATGTTGGTAATTTTTTATTTAAAATAATTTTACATCTATTTTGATCATATTCTTTCCCTTCTCCGAACTCTTCTGAATCCTCTTTAATTATAAATCATTAGCGGTTTTAAAGCTATAGTTATAATTAATTTAATAATTAATGCAATTTATGAATTTCTGATTTCTTTTGGGAAGCTGATTCAACTTACTTAAACCACTGTAGATAAAGTATGCTTTATGTGTGTACTGTTGTAATATTAAAAGTCATTTATTTTATATTTTCATTTTTAGAGGGCGATTGTTTATCATTTCCACTAAAGCAGGATCTCTTGGAATTAACCTGGTAGCTGCTAATAGAGTGATTATATTTGATGCTTCTTGGAATCCATCTTATGACATCCAGAGTATATTCAGAGTTTATCGCTTTGGACAAACTAAGCCTGTTTATGTATATAGGTTCTTAGCTCAGGTAGGTTTGTCATTTACATTTCTTTCATATTAAATGGTTGGATGAAGCTACTAATATTCTAGAGGTGCAGAACCTATAGAGATGAAACTGATGAATACTTTAGACATGTACAACATAGATCTCTTACAAAGAGACAGTTGAAAACATTCCATGAACTTATTAAATATTAAAGAAATTTATTCTGTAAACAAAAGTCAACTTAGTCTTAGCAGCCAGGCATGCTGGCAAACCGCCATGATTCTAGCACATAGGATATGTAGACAGGAAGTTGGTAGTTTCAAGGACAGTCTTGTTTACATAGTGAGACCTCTGTTTAAAAAACAAAATAATCTTTCCTTCAGAATTTACATATAAAAAAATAAAATTGAAGAAAATTTTGCATTTCAAGTTCACTTATATTTGTAGATTCACATTGCCCTTTTAACTAGTAGCATATCTGCTTTAGGAGCAGGTGTGACCTGCACCTAAGTCTACTGTTTTCTCAGTTACAGCCTTGGTTTTACTGGTAGATCCTTAATTTGGTCTTCTTCGGTGTAGCATATGGTTGTGTCTCTTTCCTGTTATTTAAATGTACCACTTCTGTACATTCTAGTTAATAGGTGATGAATCCTATATGTCAGTATGTTAGCATGTTCTGGGTTAAAGAAAGCAACATTTGACATAAGAAAAATTTTGGTTATTGTTAGCCTTTTATGTATCACACAGAATCTTGCTTTCTTACATTCTAATTTCAGTATTCATCTAAATTTTCTCTCATGTCCCTTTTCTTTCTGGTTGTCCTAATTAATACCTGCCTGCTCTCTGACTTTCACCAAGTGTACAACTATCTCAAGGCAGCACACAGATCAATTTTGGTCAGATAATTTAGAATGACTCTCCATAGTCTGATTTTCTTAATTTGATGATAAATTAAGATGGTAAGTTTTCTGAACCAGATGAGCGTTGTCATAAATGTAGCAACACTGCTAGGTATTCTTTAAGGCAACATATGACCTTGGACTCTTACCTTTTTATATTGAGCAGTAATTTAGATTTATCTGAAGTTCCATGTTGACCAAATTTCCTTATTTGTATATTTGTTCCTTCTTTTTTTAACAAAGGGAACCATGGAAGATAAGATTTATGATCGCCAGGTAACAAAGCAGTCACTATCTTTCCGAGTTGTTGATCAACAGCAGGTCGAACGTCATTTTACCATGAATGAGCTTACTGAACTTTATACTTTTGAGCCAGACTTATTAGATGACCCTAATTCAGAAAAGAAGAAGAAAAGGGATACCCCCATGCTGCCGAAGGTATGTTTATTCAGATTATTAGGCTAACTAATAAACCAAATGCCAACAGGGACCAAGGAAAACCGTACTACTACAGTGAAAGTGAGTCTTCTGAAGGCCACTACACAGAGTTTCAGAGATTAACTTACATTAAATAAGCTGTAACCTATATGATTATAAATGTAAGGCTACCCAATTGCTTCTCCATAAGCATTATAAAAGATAGTATGTCTGAAAAGCACGCTTTAGTTTAAATAACATTCCTATTTTCCAGAAAGGTATCTGAGCAGATATCTGAGTGGAAATCATGAAGACTGCATTTTCCTATTTTTCCAGTTGAGCGCATGCAAATTTAATTAACTGTACTAGTAAGTTAGCTGCCTCCTCTTTACCTTCTTTTCTGTCATAGACCAATTAAGAGTCAGCAAATTGGCCTATGAAAAATTTACCTATCATCCTAGTTATAAGGGAACTGTAAATCAAAACTGTAATGAAATACTACCTTGTACAGAAGAAAAAGTAGTAAGTATTGGTGAGGATGTGGATAAGGGAGACCCTTATGCACTTTTGGAGGGATCTAAAAGAAAATCATCATACCGTCGGGTTACAGTGGTCATCTAGAAGTAGGAGCAGGAAGAAGAGAGTAAGAATAAGCCCAAGGTGGATGGGGATTGGGTTAATAGACTTAGATTAGCAATCATTATGACTGTAGTGTCTATTGAAGTTTAAACCAGAAACATTTTTCATCTTAAAAGTATTTTATGCAACTGGATGATGAATTAGAGAAAATAAAGTAGATGTTAAAACCCTTGTTAGGATGCTATTAAGATGATGTAGATGAGAGTTACTGGCAGGCCTCAATAAAGCAGTGTCAACAGTAGGGGGTGCACCCTTAGAGGAAAAGAGTCAAGAAATATTATTTATTAAGGGCATGGGTTAGTAAATGTTAGATTTCTTCCTCAGGTTTGTATGGGCCTGTTCGTTTCATCTTGCCAAACTATGATTGGGTTTATTTTGACATTTGCAGTGAAGTATTTCTTGTTATTTGAACCTGCTTTTATTAAAGATATATCAAGCTACCTCTTATTATTATAGTCCAATTGTAGCTATAGTCTCTTTTATCTATAATTTTTATTATCCTTATTTTTTCATATATATTTTGATCATATTTTCTTCTTTCCCCACCCCCTTACTCACTGAACTTTATGTTCTTTCTCTCTCCTATTTTGTTTTGGCTTTTCTCCCTTACTTTGTTTTGGTTTTTATTTTTGTGTGCTTTTTATTATCTTTAGTCAAAAACGATATTTCTTAATTCTTTTCCTCTAAGTAATTATTAAGTAGCATGCCTTTTCTATGTGAATGTTTCCAAAACTACTTATTTCTAATGTACCTGATATGATTATATGTCTTTCTGCCTCTTTATTGTCTTTTTAATGCACAATTCTTGGTTTTGTATATCTGTTATTCTTTTTAGTTTTACTTCTCACCTTTCTAATTACATTTGATGTCTCAGATATAGTTTATCAGTCACTTGACTATATTTTTGTCTCTTACTTTTGTAGCTCTTTAAATGCAAGAGCTATATTCTTCCTTTCCCCTCTTCCATAGTGAGCAGTATAACACTAGCCTTTAAAAATAATAGAGTGCCACTGAACTCTGATCATTCCTTAATGATGTACTGTTGTTGAGAGGTGTGGCTACAGTTTATTGAGTGGTTAGTCTCTCTCTGTTAGTCTCTCAGGGTAGATTTCTGAAAGGACGATAATTGATTAGTTTTACCTTGTATCTGCTTTTGTTTGGATCTGTTTGCACTTTACACATCCTACACAAGTGCTCCTCTGCTAAGCCACACAGCAGCCTTATATATTGTATGTTCAGTTCCTTCTTGAATCTGCCAATATTAGTCAACTTAATTCATGGCCATAGCATATTAACGTGAATTTTCTTAAAGCTACACATAGGATTCTTAATTGTTGTCAGTGAAATTTTTCTCCTTTTTGAAATTCAGTAGCTTCACAATTGTGGCAGGATTTTCTATGTACAATTAATTTAAATATGAATGTAGCAGAAGGCTTGTGATTGAACTTGGAAAAGGGAGGTGGAACAAAGTGTTATTAACAAAGACAGGACTGACTTAGAGCTCCAAAATCTCTCCACACAGCTAACTAAGTTCCTACTAGCTGATCACTACCATGCTTCAAACCTAAATGCTAAATGTCTATTTGTCTCTTTTGGTTTACTTTTTTTTTTTTTTTGATAGAGTTGCTATATAGCTTAGGCTCACCTTGAATTCACTCTGTAGCTTAGACTGTCCTTGAACATCTAGCAGTCCTCCTGCTTTAGCACTCTGAAGACTAGGATGACGGGTATGAATCATCCATAATACCCAGCTCACTAGTTAGGGTTTCTTTTTTGTTGATAAAACATCATGACCAAAAGCAACTTGGGGAGGAAACTGTTTATTTGGTATATGGGTTACAGATGTCTATCATCAGGGTAAGTCAAGGTAGAAACTGAGATGCAGAAATTGAAACAGGGACTGGGAAGGAGTGTTGCTTACTGGCTCACTCCCTCTGGTTTGCCCAATTTGCGTTCCTATATACCTCTGGGCTACTTGCTCAGGAGTGGCACTACCCCTCAGTAGTTGGACCCTCCCACATCAATCATCAGACAAGAAAATGCCATATAGACTAGGCTTGTCTCTTGGCAGTCTAATGGAATCATTTTCTCTATTTAGGTTCTTTGTCCCAAATTACTCTAACTTGACAAAAAGACAAACAAAACAAAACAAAACAAAACAAAATAAAAAAACCACACAAAAATAACTGAGATCCTGGGTTTTATCCATTCTTTTAATTTTTCAGAGTACTGTTCTCCAGTAATAAGCCTTTACCAAATCTTACTGAGTTGGTGACTGATTCTCAACTATTTGTTAAATATTAATGTCACCTTGGTTAACATACTTGTAAATTTTCTTTGGAAAAACGCTTTTTTGGCAATATATTTATAGATTGCATAGATTTTTAGTGATCTGAGCTTGGCCAGTGCCACATTTCATAATACACTTAAGTAGGTGTTTTGTTCCTCTTAAGTACAGTGTACACAGCCTAGGTTCCGTACCCCTTATTAAGAAAACAAAAGCCAGTATAACTGGCACAGAAGCGCTTCTGCATTTCCCTTTTCCAGCACTGTAGCACTTATGTCTCTTTAAATGTGGACTGCATGTTGGTAATTGTAGGGAGGACAAAATGGGGATTTACGCTAAAGTACCCTAAGTGAGGCTTTAGGTTGGCTCTCTCCACCCTGATTTTGTGTACAATTTTCTCTCCTAGTCTTTAGTCCTTTATTCAAGCTCTAATACCTCAAAGCATAGTTTACTGAACAGGGTGTTATTGTACAGTTTTATTAGCCAGCACATGATAATATAAGGTTTTATGTTTGTCATTCTTAACGCTAGAGTAGAATACCATTAAAATAATCTAATGTAAAACATAGAGTAGCTAGCTAATCAGCTTATTTCAGGAACTTTCTCTGGGCTTGCATACATTTACTTTTGAGACATAGGAACCACATGGTGGCACATGAGTCCAATGTTTGCTGGCATTTACTAAGAAGCCAAGTTTATAATTGAAATATGAAGTTTAATGCCAGTTGTTACATTTCTGCCTCTTTTATTAGAAGTTTACTCATTTTTTTGTTTAAGAAAACAAAGTCTAGTATTCATGCATACAGGTTTTCTGATAGAAAAAAAATTCTTATTATTTATCTGAATAAGAATAGAATACCAGGCTGGGTGTTGGTAGTGCATGCTTTTAATCCCAGCACTTGGGAGGCAGAGGCATGCAGATCTCAGTGAGTTTGAGGCCAGCTTGGTCTACAGAGTGAGTTTCAGGACAGCCAGAGAAACTTGAGAAAAAAAAGAATGCCAGAAAATACAAGTTTAAGGGAAATTATTTTAGTTCTACCAGTAGTTTGTAGGTTATTAAAATCTATTTGGTGATTGTTGGGGTAGTTGATGTCAGGTAGAAGGAACAGCTGGTTTGTGTCTTGTCTTTATTTTAGATTTTCTAAAAATACCCTTTTGGAGGTAAATCTTGGTTTTTTTCCCTTTAATTCTTAAAATGTATTTGCTAGTAGGAGGAGACAGCGTAGTTTATAAGTAGGCATCTGGACCTTGTAGGAGTAGACCTGGACCGCAGGTTCCTTTGCTCACTGAGCTATCTTATTAGCCCCTCTGTTTTGAGACAGCATCTTACTCTTTAGTTGAGATTGCTGTGGATGTCACTATATAGACTAGGCTGGCATAAATTCATGGCTTTTTCCTCCTGTCTTAGTCTACAGTGCTGAGATGGCAGAAATGGATTGCCACACCTGGCTCTTAGGGAATACTTTTAAGCAAGCTTTGTGATCCTCACAATTCTCAAGAAATAACAATAGCCACACCTCATGAAGTAACTGCACCAATGTTCACTGCTAGTTTCCTTTAGATAGTTGTTACAATCTAACCATTTGGTAAATTCATTTCTCTGAAAGCAATATCCTTTTTGAAAGAAGCATATGATATCTTTATAAGATGAAAGCTTGACATGAATGAAAACATTCAGCGGACAAAGGAAATAATCTTAGCTACACTGTGGGAGAAACAGAATCTGAGGCTTGGGTTTCATTAGAGATAAATTGTATCAGTTGTCAGAATACTAACAGTAATTACTATATACTAATACTTCAATGAATCTGTATGGACTTGTCAGGGAATGCCTACTCTTCCAGTAACTAAGGATTTTCTCTCCCTCCTTTATTTAAACAATATATGAGAAGAACTATCTTTTAACCATCTAATGTTTCTGTAGTATTTGGGTTTTGGTATTTATATTATCTTATTTAATGAAGAATCTCAGTTTTCAAGTAGCTTTGTGGCGAGTTTTTAAAATAAGAAAGTACTTCTGGTCTCTTACAAACTACATAAAATCTACTTGGCTATTAGTGCTGTTTTAGTGGGGGTTTTGTTTGTTTTTCATTTTCTCTCTGTTTCTTCTCTCTCTCTTTAAACAAGAAACTCTAGTAAGAAGCCAAGGCCACCTTTCTTTAGGTATCAGGGACCATGTGCCAATGATACCTCCAGATAACATAT